>NC_090927.1:202814063-203116563 GCF_040938575.1 Ambystoma mexicanum | reverse complement strand
CCAATTCCTTCCTTCATCTGGAATTTCTTTCGGGAAGACATCCACCACATTTACCATGTTTCACACTTCGTGCTTTTGTGACAGATTTCCATAACCCCTCTCGCGTTAAAAATGAATACATTATTGTAGGTGGTGCATGTAAAGCACTGCAAATTGAACTAGCATTTAAGTACATGACTTAATGGATACATTAACCTTGCATCCAAGTCCTTCCAATTAAGGCACACAAGTAACTGATCCATTAAAATGTAGTCAAATGAGAAGCTGGGAATGCTGTACAGTGAAAAATGTTAATCAGGCGGGCCATAGAGGGAAACACAGGGATGCACAGAGAACAAATAATATTGAGGAAAACTGTGAGAAAACAGGAAACCACAGGGGGAACCATAGAGAGGAATACTGGTGGAAACCACAGGGGGAACCATAGAGAGGAATACTGGTGGGGAACAGAGAGAAGCACATTGTTGAAAGAGGGGCATAGGAAGGCCATCACCTGTGCAAACAGCAACACAGCCCATCAAATAAACACCACAAAAAACAGACAGTTACTTGATAATAGCTATGTGAAAATAAGGATAAAACCTTCTGAAGATGAATTACGATACAGCCTAATTTGGCCTCCCTACTCCCATATGTACTGCTACTTCCAGTCCAGTGCCTGGTGCTTCATGCAGAGAGAAGAAAAGGGGGCCAGGGCATTTAGGTACAGACATTTTATTTTACGAGTGTAGAAGGGCAGCTCATATTTGGAATGGGGCTATGTGGGTGGAGTCCAGCATTCTAGGATGTGCATATGGGGTGGGTATCTGTAGGGGTGTGGTGTGTAAGGGGTGCAGGAGACTGACACAGGAAGGTAATTTTTGTTGGCATAAACGTTTATTTAATGAAAATAAAGTGAAAAACCTATCTCGCTAAACATAAGAGGAGTTTCCATGCCTCAAACAAAACTACGGAAACTGTCCTAATGTCCAAGAAATAAAATATCCTTTGTCAAAACCTATTTCCAACCCTTACTCTTGGAACTAAACTAATATGCCAATGTTCTTGATCCAGGAGAATGGCTCCCCTCTCTTGGAGCACGACGACTCACAGTTCCTGTGCTTCGAGGGAATCTTTCCTGATGTTTTGGTTCCCTTCCCCCAGACAGGAGTCTTTTCATAGAAAAATGTGCAAAGAAAAGACCCACAGTGAAAAAAGAAAGTTCCAAACAAGTGCACAACAAAGTTCCCATACTGTTGTCCACCACGGTTCAAGAGAAGGTCTCCCTTTTCTTGATGTTTAGACAGGACTTGCAAGTACCGGGGGGAGAGACTCCCATCCAACTGCTTTTTAATTGTTCCACAATGTTAAGAGGATGGTCCTCCTCTCGATCTCTGACAAGGCTTCCAATGCAAAAGAACAAGTTAGTTACCACTGGTAATGTTTTTTTGATTGAATGATCCTCCTACGTATTCCTAATCATATGATAATTATCCTTCCAGCATTGGAATTATTTTTTGCCATGGGGCACTGTGTGCCATCTCATCGAGCTGATGTCCCCCGAAGGCCTCCGTTCGACTGTCGACGTTATCATCAGTATAAACAGCGCAGGCAGCGCGCGTTGGCTTCAGTTCTGTTTTTTCCCCCTCCTGCAGAGGAATTACCAGCCGTACCATAGACCGGAGGCTCCAAGAAAGCGTAAAGTGTAAAGACATGCAAATTCAACAAAGGGGTAGATTGGGAGGGGCGATGAGGAATACGTGGGAGGAACATCCAATCGAAAGAAGGTTACCAGGGGTAAGTAACTTGTTCTTCGAATGGATTGTGTCCTCCCACGTGTTCCTCATCTTATGATAGACACCTTGTGGAATGTGCTCTCAATCTCTTCACAAACACGTGAACAGACGACCAAGTGGCTGCTGCACAAATGTCTGAGTGGAACACCTCTCTGAAGAGCAGCAGAGGTTACCATGCCCCTTGTGGAATGTGCTCTCAATCCTTCCAGCGGGCCTTGGCCCGCTAACCTGTAATAATCTCCATCTGCATTCCAGCCACGGCAGTTGTCATCGAGGACACTTGTGTCGAGCTATGCCCTTGCTGCTGGTCCGGAAATCACTCATATTCCGGCCATAAGACACTCTGGCTCCCTGATCCCAGGGGACGGAGGAGCACGCCAAGGCAGCCTCCATTCCAGACATGCTGGAACCTGTGATGAAATCACCATCAAGTCGCCAGTCCTGAAGAAGATGGTCTAGAACTGTTGGCACCATCGAAACTGGTCGACCTGTTTTTAGGGTTATGGTGTTCTAACATAACCCTATGAGATATTCCCATGAGTTAGAGGGGAAGACTCCTTGTGTTTGGAACAATTAAAGGTTACCTGGCAGCGCTGTTTATTTTCAGGAAAATGTGCTAAACACAAAGAGCCTCAGATTTGCCAGATGTAATAAAAAAGAACGCGCCATAGGCATATCGCAAAGAAACTGGTCCACATTCTTATCCATGCACCAACTGCTGAACTTGTTCCAACAGCAGCGGTACAAAGATTTAGGTGCTGGCCTTCTGGCCAAAAGCAAGATCTCCATTACGTCATCTGGGAGGTCCCAAACACTGTATCGCAACCTCTCAGAAACCATGTGTGAAGGTTGAGAGTCTTGACCTCTGGATGGAGAACCCGACCCTCCTCTTGCAAGGGAAGTTCCTCTCTTTGTGGAAGACGTATTGGACTGCAGATGGGCATGTCCAGAAGGTCTGAGTACCATGTCCTCCTGGCCCAATCCGGGGCAATTAGGATCATGGTTTTCTCAACCTCCTGATCATGTGAGGAATGATGGGGACTGGCGGAAACGCGTACAGGAGTGGAAACTCCCAGTCCACGACAAAAGCGTCCCCTAACGCTCCTCTTGGAGGAAATACCCTGGAGCACTGGTCACAAACAGATCCACTTGAGGGGTTACACAAAGGGTGAAGATCTCTTGAAGGACTTTCTGAGCTAGTGCCCACTCGTGGGAGACTACTCTGCCGGCTCGCAGCGTCCTCTGCTGTGTTCTCCTCTCCGGCTAGGTGACTTGCTGAAAGAGAGATTCCGTCTTGAATTGCCCAGAACCAGAGATGCATTGCTTCTCTGCACAGTGGTAGTGACCCCACACCTCTCTTGTTGAGGTAGTACATGGCCACTGTGTTGTCCGTCATTATCAGGGCATTCTTTCCCCATACAGAGGGAAGAAAGGTATTCAGCGCTAGTCTAATTGCCCCCAGCTCCAAAAGGTTGATGTGTAGTTTGGAATCCGATGGAGACCAACGACCGCTGATTGTCAGCTCGTTGGCATGGGCTCCTCACCCTGTGAATGATGTGTCCGTCACTACTGTTATCTCAGGCCATGGCTGCCAAAAAGATTCTCCCTTCAGAATGTTATCCTTGCAATCCCACCACAGAAGTCCTGTGCGACTCTGCTCGGAACTTGAAGGTGGTCTGACATTCTGCCTGAGAATTGCGACCATTGAGTTCTCAGAGCCCATTGGAGGGATCTCATTCTCATGCAAGCCTCTGACAACAGGAAAATGCAGGATGCCATGAGACCAAGCAACCTCAATAAATCGAAGGCTGGAAGACGCTGGACACTCTGGAATTTGGTGACCATCTGCAGAATGTGTTGAGCCCTTACCTCGCGTGGCAAGGCTTTCCGAGGAAGCATCCAGGACTGCTCCAATAAATTAGAGCCTATGAGATGGTATCATGTGGGACGTCTTGTAATTGAAGAAGAAGCCCAGTCTGCGGAGAGAGTGTCAGGTTACGCTGAGATGATCCCGAGCTTGTTCAGTTGAATGTGCTCTGATCAGCCAATCGTCTAGGTAGGGGTAGACGTGAATCCCCCACCCACTCTCCTGAGACTCGCTGCCACCACCACCATTAACTTGATAAAAACCCTCAGGGCTGAGGTCAGCCCGAATGGCAGAACTCAAAACCGATAATGAGAACCGCCAACCGCGAACCTCAGGTACTTTCTGTGCTTGTGATGGATAGACACATTAAAGTAAGCATCCTGAAGGTCCAACGACACCATCCAGTCTTGGAGTTGGAGAGGCTGAAGGATCTGAGAAAGGATAACCATCTTGAACTTTTCTTTTGTGAGGTACTTGTTCAAGTTTCTCAAGTCCAAGATGGGTCTCAATCCTCTGTCCTTTTTGGGAATTAGAAAATACGGGGAGTACTAACCCTTGATCCTCTCTGTCACAGGTACTGGTTCTATAGCACCTTTCTCTAGCAGGGTCAAAATTTCAGGCACAAGGAGCGGATCTGGATCTTTGAAAGAGTTGCTTCCCGGTGGATGATACGGAGGCCTTTTTTGAAAAGGAAGTAAGTAACCTTGGGCTACGGTTTCCAGTGCCCAAGCATCTGAAGTAATACCGCGCCATTCTTTCAGATGCTGAGAAAGTCTGCCTCCCACTTGGGTCTTGCAAGTCAAGGCCTCAGAGTGGTTTTGAGGCGGCTGAAGGGGCAGCGGAGGGTAAAGCTGCCACTGCTTGTTCTGACTTAGCACCTCTCGCTCGTCCACCACGAGGGAACCTTCTGACCTCTCCCTATGACTGGCTTGTCCTCTTCCAACTCAGGAGTAGAATCGAAAGGACTTACCCCTCCAAGATGGTGAACCAGGGTAGGAGTGTTGAAGCTGTCTAATGGTGTCACTAAGATGTACCCGCCGCTTTCGAGGGATGCAGCTTTTTCATCCGCCTTGCTACCAAACAGCATTGAGCCGTCAAAGGGCATATTGAGGAGTGTAGCCTGCACATCTGGTGCAAATCCAGACATCCTCAAACACGCAAAAAGGTGCAACACTGTGCTAGTTGCCATGAATCTGCTGATGCTATCTGCAGTATCCAGACCTTACTGGAGGCCTTCACACACTGCCTCCTTACCATCCTTGAAAGCCAGGAAGCCGTCTTTCTTCTCCTTCTGGGATGTGGTTAGCCGTCATAGCTACACAGTCCCAAAGGGTAAATGTAAACTCTGACAAGGCACAGGTTGTGTCAAGTTGATTTTAAAGCCATACTACCAGCAGTACATATTTTTCTCGCCCAGGCGTCCACTCTCTTATCCCTACCGGGAAGGATAGAGGGGTATGATGAACCACCAACTTTCTGGTGTTGGGTGCTTTGTTAAGTACTCTGGGTCACTGCTGGATGGCCTATATTTTTTTAAACCTTTTAATTGCTGCAGGCGCAGTCTCTGGTGTTTCCCAATTTGTTGAGACCCTTTTTTGTGGGCAAAAACAAAGAGGTGATGGCTGGAAGGTTTAGAATGAATCTTAACCACTGGCATTGCTCTGGGCAACCCTCCATACCACTGTTCTTCGCCTGCCAAGCCATTACAGAAGGGGAAAGACCATATGCAAATCTAGCTTGGCCCCACCCCAAAAGGGGCAGTCTAGCCCGAACTGCTAGGTCACATCCCTTCTGCACGAGACCACAAGCATCCCCAGACATGTTTCAGCCTTGTTGGGCGCCATCAGTGAGGAGTAGCTTGGGTCTCGAAGTTCAGTGAAGAGCCGAAGTGCGCCATAATTCTTCAAAGCATTCGATCTGAGAAGCACCATTTATACTGATGGTGACATCGACAGTCGAACGGACGCCCTTGAGGTACATCGACTCGACGAGACGGCACACCACCGTCCTATCACCACTGTACCTTTCCTTCTAAAGATTTTGGAACGCGTAGCAATTTCTAGAAAGCAACTACCTACTCGGCAAAAGGTCATTGGGCTTCCGCCCCATAAACAGCACAGAAACTGTCCCACTCGACCTCAAAATACAAATGGACTCCATCCGAGACTCTGGTAACCTTGCAATCCTCCTACTACTGTATCTCTCCGCAGCCTTGACTTAGTTGAGCATAATATTTGCTGCCAGCACCTCAACCAACACTCCTACTTCTCACCGGAAGCTGCCGCATGGATCAATCGGCTACCGATGCCATCCCAGCAGCTCTCTGTGTTCCACAAGGTTCATGCCTGTCACCCACACTCTACAACAGATACACAAAGCACCTCTTTCACCTCCTTGATGCCACTGGTATCACCTACACTAACTTCGTGGATGATACTCGGATCCCATCCCGCTCTCTGGTCATCACGACAGTGACTCCATTAAAATGAATGAAGTCTACAGCACCATCCAAAACTGGATGGCTACCCACACCCTATATGTCTGAATGATGAGAAAACAGAACTCCTTATCAATGAATCCCCTCACAGGATCAGACACCTTGACTCCACCTTATCATCCTTCTGCATTGATGGCACACCCATCCCAGTGTCAACACTAAGGGTCTATCTCGAAGCCGACCTAAATATGAACAAACAGGTTAATGCCCTTGCCTTTCCCACTGCCTACACAGCCAGACTCTTATTACTGTGCAGGCAGTTCCTCTCCCTGAGCAACTGCTTTACACCAACTCGAGCATTGACCCTCACCAAACTCGACTATTGCAATGTCCTGCTCATGTACAACTCTAAATCCAACATGTCAAAATGCCAACTTCTCCAGAATAAAGCTCTGCGCCCTGCCCTCGGGTTTAAAAGATCAGATAATATCTCTGCAGCGGTATCTGGTCATTGCAGCTATTTTGGGGGTTTGAGAGGGGGGGTAAAAGGTTAATTTTTGTTCAGGTGTATTTTAAAGGTAAAAACAGGGGATTGGGGGTGTGAACCCCCCCCCCCCTAAAAAAAAAATGCATTTGATGCACATTTTTTAGATGGTAAAAATGTTATGCAAATGCATGTTAATGCAAGGAATTGGATGCAATGACCATAAACGCGGCGAAGCCCATTGGTTGCCTATCAAAGCCCGGGTAGAATTCAAAACATTCTCCATCACTCATCACTGTGTGTACAAAGATTCCCCCAGTACCTTACCAACTGCATTAATGTGAATGCCCTCACACGCATGCTGAGATCTAATTCAGTATCTCATTGTTTACCCCAGGCTTTAAGAGAAAAAGAGCTGGAGGAGTCCGCTTCTGTGTCACTTCTCCCACCCTCTGGAATGCACTACCTGCTCATATCTGCAATGAGCAATCCTTCACAACCTTTAAAACACTAACCAAAACATGGCTGTTCGAAAATACGAATAAGAACTACTGTCTGTAACCCTGCATTTTGTATCTGCTTGTGTTCAGATTCATGTTGTACTAACTCCGTCATACCCATGGGTCTGGGGGCGTTGTCATGAATGTTGAGCATTGAAGAGTTCAATGCCAGAATGGTCCAGGCTGGCAAAGTGATTGATGAGGTTAGAAGTGGAGCTCATCAATGAAAGTAGAAATGAAGCAGTGGCTGAGGCCCTGGATGTTGGATTCAAGTGTGCAATACATTGCATTTTCAGCTCGATGTCAAAGTTAAAGCCTTAGTTAAGAAATATGAGGAGAGGTACACAAATCAGGGTGCTGGGAATACCAGATGAGACTGGTTCAGAAGATATAAACATTACATTGTACAGGTTTCTGCATGATCGGATAGGCGACTAAATTGCGATAGACGTGGTTGGTATGGAAAGTCTACAGGCTGTGAACAAAATTATCAGACCCTAGTTAATTTGAGGGCAGAATAGTCATGGCAGTGTTTTGCATCCCGATACCAGAGGAAACGTCTTTGAGCTGCTATTAAGAAGAAATCTGTATTGTTTAATTCTCATAATCTTCTGCATTTTCCAGAACTACACAACCTTGAAGCAGGAGAAATCCTTATAGGAGATCCAGAAAGAGCGAGCTGAGAAGGGAATAATGGCTTTGATGGCATCTACTACTTGCCCGAGTTTTGTAATATTGGGGGTGTATTCTTTCTCTCCAAAAGACGCTGCAAGATCACTGTTGGAAGACCTATCAAAGAATAATGTCTGAACTGCCGGTTGTCTTTAGTTATACTTGCTGGTCTTTTTTTAGTTCCTACACTTTAAGCCTTGACTTGCAATATCTTTGAGGGAGGGTGGAAGAAGAGACTTGTGGTGAACTCCGGGTAGGGCACATTTGTTAACTAGGAGTTGCGTTTTGTTCTCATTTATTCCATCATTTCCTCCTTTGGGCGTCTTAGTTGAATTTTCTTGAGTTCTAATTTTAGAGTTGGATGATTAATATGAAAGTATGCTTTGCCCTTTTTCTGAGCTATTCTGAAAATTGATAGGGCTGTGATTTTATTTTGTTATGGATAGTGGTTACATTATTTCTTTCCTGTACCTAATGTTCTACTCGTATAGTTAAAGATTCCATTCCAGATAGCCCTGCTCTCTGGTTTTGGTCTTGTGTGGGTAGCAGACCCTTATTTATTTTATTCTTTTTTAATTTTTATAGCACGGACAAGCCAGAAGGCATCAGGGCGCTAATCCGGTTACATGGGGGCCCCCTGGGGAGGCCAGTGCTTAATTAACAACATGATGTTATCATACAGTCGTGGGTGCAACTAATAGTTATCATACAGGCATAAATGTTTACACTAGTGTAACTTTAAGAAAGGGGGACAGGCAAACACATCAGATATAAAGTTCTATTTGGCCTGCAACCAGGTTTCTCCATAAAAAAGTCTTACTGTATTCCACATTCTAATATTGCCCCCAATGGTCTCGTTGTTGATTTCCTTCCGAGTGTATATGGCCCAGTATGTACAGTTATTTGATAAATCAATGCAGGCAGTGTGTTGACCTTCATCCAGCATGTTTTGGATTGATTCCCCTACAAGCAGTATGTTGATTACTTTGCATGCCTTCTGTCACCCACGATCTACGCTTTAAATTGATTAACCTGCGGCACACTAGGCATTGATCATCCTCATAAGGCCCTATTTTATTAACTTACAACATGCACTATTTCTGATTCCCCCTGTAGGTCATATGTAGATGAATCCTAAAGCACATGCAGCTCTATTTATGCTTCTGCACACGCTGTACTGCTCATTTTTCAACTTTAACTGTATTGATTTTTGCTTGCAGCAATTTATTTGATCTTTATCCAGCACGGTTTGGACTGTTATTCAGCAGTAATACTTCTAGTACTGGGTGGAAATTCCACTGCTGCCTGCAAACACATACTACCTGCTGCAGCCAAAGTAGGTGTCCTTATCCAACCCGTAGTCAGCAACTGCATCCAAATGCCTTATTCATACACCCTCAGCAAGAAGAGTTCCTTAGCATGTGGGTAACATCACAATTGTGAACCCCATATTGCCCTTCAAATGAGATTGTCCTCATAAAAGTCCAAAGCTCTACCCATTACGAGCCAGCACTGAAGCAGAAAAATACATGATTTCTTTCTCCACACTCCCTACCCTCTTCCTCCTCTTCCAGGTGAGCCATATATCTCCAGAGTCTCTTGTTTAAACCTGGTGGGGCTCAACCTGTTCAGCAGACTTCAAGTAGGACTTAACTAGCCTTTAGTGGGACTCCCATCCCACACTATAAACTAGAGGGTGTTCTTCTTTCAATCTTGCTTTGTATTGCTATATCAAACAGCAGTCAGCAAGTGTTCTCCGCCTTTCACCCTCGCTATGCATCAATGCCTGCATAAAAAAGCTACCCATCACCTATTTCACGCACTGCCTTAAATTCTGCTAAGCCTCACTACAATACCATTGTGGTAGAGTAACACATAGCCACCCTAGTCAATCCGGAAGTTGGCCAGTTTCCAAAGCATTGGCTAGGAGGGAAGCAGATGTGTAGGCAGTGGTAAAAGAAGCAGAGTGTCTCGGCAGAGCTGATAAACCTGGGAGATGAGGGAAAGGGCAAGTTTCTTGTAATGACTGAACTGGTAGATGGTGGGAGGGCACTATATTCCATGTCACTAGGACGGGCCAGACATCCCTCATCGCTGGTAAGGGTACCATATCCTGTATACAGAGTGAGATGGACACTATATTCCTTAGGGAAGAATGGCTACTACATCCATGGAACAGGAAGAACTGGGCCAGGCATTATCCTGCTGGATTCATTAAAGTGAGCTGGGCGCTATATCACTGTAAAGCCAAATTGAGAAAAGTAGTAGCTGGTCTCTATACATCTGTGGCTATGTGGAGTAACAAAGCTGCTATGCACTATATACTTCTCACTGTGGCGGTGAAACAAGAAGCACGCAGGCTCCTTTATCCCTGTAACTGAGGTTTTGCGTAAGAAGCATGATGGGTGCTATATCCCATAGACATTGTAGTAGATTGGAGAACCTGCCAGGGACAAGTACCCCATATTAGATTAGTAACACTAATCTTCTAGTTTAATACATCTTGACATTTGTTGTTTATGCTCCAGGACCCGATCGCTTTTCATGTACATTTACCGTAGGGTAGGGTTGGGATAAAGTCTTTAAAATTTATTTGTCACTTGCTATGTTTTCTCACAGGCTACTGATGTTCTATAGCTATGTTTTAGCAAATCAAAATATCCTCCTGACAAGTGTGCTGTGACTAATCCAGGGAATTCTCCCAGAGGAGCCACTGCCTTTGGGACTAGAGAGGTGAGCATGCTACGCAATATCCTTCCTAGAGGACAGGGCAATCATGCACATGGCCCTTTTAAAGTGGATGGCTTGGTTTCTGACCTCTATCTGTTGCCACCCTTTCGTGAAGACAGAAATCAATGAAATATCCACTTCCATTCCATGAAGGGGCATAGACACACATGGACACCAACAGAGAGAGAGAGAATCAGTTGGAAAGCAAGAAATGCTGGCTTGCACAGCCATGCAGAGGAGGGAGTCTCTCCCTCGCAAGAGGAGCTGTGCCGAAGAGACAAGAAGTCGTTGTGGTGGATGGAGACACAAGGCAGCCCGAAAACTGCCCTTTCGAAAAAGTCAGGGATTCCAACAAGCTTTGCGCAATTGAAGTAGGAAGCAAAGCTAAACCAGAAAAGACATACCCCGATACCGCCTTTCCAACGCCGAAGTCTCAGAATGAAAAATCGACGTGAGAAAGCTGATGTGCAGACCAGTGCCAGGTCGAGAGCGCAGGCCAGAGAGACCGCCTCTGCTAACAAGCACTGCCGCTGGAAAGAAGGAACACTGTATCGTACCAGGAGCAGATGGAAGGCAGTGAGGTCACAACCAAGCCCATGCTGGGTTGCGAATCCACTCACCCCACAAGAATGGAAAAGAACGGACAACCAAAGCTGGGCTGAGCAGGACTGTAGCCCACACTGGGCTGAGAATAGGCCAACCCCAGAAGATGGTGCAAGAAGCGACCAGCAAAATGGTTTGAGAAACCCCTAGCCTGTGCCGTGCTGAGAATCTGAATACCCCACAATGGCTGAGCGGGCACACAACCCACGTAAGGCTGAGCAAATAAATATCCCACGAGGGGGAAAGATAACTTTTTGTGAGTACTGAACCTGTTGCATTTAACAAATCGAAAACATCCCAGGAGATTCTTTCTAATATGTCCTGACAAGCACCCCGCTTGTTGGTTTTTGGAATAGGGAATCCATCTTAGAAGGTACAAGTTACTTACCTGTAACACTGTTCTCCAAAATGTGCCTGGCATGGATTCACATGCTCATGAATAATCCCTGTCGTCAGGCTAGGAATCCTCAGCAAAAAGAAAAGCAGTTTCCCTTTAGCTTGAACACTGCATTTCTCCTCTAAACTAATCACTGTACTCTGGGATACACCGCATCCATCTAATGACAGACCCCTCCCTAAGCTCCACCCCTGGTGGCCATCTTCAGATTTGCAGAGCCGACTCAGTGGCAGTATGAACCAAGAGGAACCACAGAGGGGAAGGAGGGATTGCATATGAATCCATGCCATACCCATGCTGAAGAACAGTAGTTACAGGTAAGTAACGTATACCTTCTCCAGCATGGGGTCTGGCATTGATTCACATGTGCATGAATAAATATTACACAGCAGTCCATAAACACACAACCACGGTAGGTGGCAAGGCTCAACAGAAGTAAAAACACTGACTGCAAGTGAACAGGTTGCGTAGCACCAGTTGGCCGACCCGGGACTCCTCCCTGGAATCTTGTCAACGTCGTAGAACCTTGTGAAGGTGTGCGTGGACCTCCACATAGTAGCACTGCAGATGTCGAGCAGGGGCACTCCAGAGAGAAACGTAGTCATTGCTGCATTGGCGCTTGTGGAATGGACTTTCAGATGGGCTGGAAGAGGTCTGTTAGCCAGCCGATGAAAGTGTATGATGTAGTCAGAGAGCCAACTGGGGATGGAAGCCTTCGACAAGATCTTCCCATGACAGACGGGTCCAAAATTGACAAACAATTTAGAAGTCTTCAGAAAACTCTTTGTGCGTGCCAAATAAAACCTCAAGGCACTAGCAACGTCCAAAGAATGCAAAGTCCTCTCCTCTGGTGACGACAGATTCAGGAAGAAAACAGGCAATACCAAAGGCTTGTTGAGGTGGAACTCTGATCCGACCTTTGGCATAAAGGTGGGGTGTGTGCGCAGCACCATCCCTGTAGTGTGGAAAGACAAGTCTGGCTGCTTGCAGGACAGAGCCTAGATCTTCCCGAGCCGCCTGGCCAAGGTGATCGCCACGAGGAAAGCAGTCTTTGATGAGAGACATTTTAGAGGGATATGATGCAACCGTCCCAAAGGGGCCCCCCCATGAGCTTAGTGAAGACCACATTGAAAAGTCCTGAAGAGGCCTCTGAGGAACTCCTTGACGAGTCTGTAGGCCCACAGGCGAGACCTACCCGGCGTCCTGGTGTAACGGGATATGGCAGACTAGTGCACCTTCATGGAGGTATGACCCAGCCCAGTCTTGGCCAAGGAAAGCAGCTACGTCAGGAGCTGTTAGGCTGTGACAAGCAGAGGAGTAATCTTCTGGATGTCCTTACATTCCAATGGTAGGGAATAATGTCCAAACTCTAGGTCGACAGGAGCTAGGCCTTGAAGCACAGCGATGTCAAATCGTGGTGTAGAATCACCCCGCCCTCTCTGGCGGTGAGATCGGGAAGTAGAGGCAGCCTGATGGGTGTGGTCGCTGATAGATGTACCAGGTCTGGATACTAGATTTGTCACAGCCACGCTGGAGCGATGAGTGACGCTGTCGGATCAGCGATCAGTGACACTGTTGGAGTGTGTTGATCACTCGTAGCATGACAGGAAAGGAGGAAAGGCGTAAAGGTTGAGTCCTTCCCACGGCAACGAAAAGGCATCCTCCGTGCTCCTTGGCTGCGGGAATCTGCTGGCGTACCACTGACACTGTCGCATAAAGGTTGATCTGTTACTGAGCCCACTCGCGGAAACAGAAGATTCACTTCATCCTGGTGAAGCTCCCATTTGTGGCAAGAATGCAGCTTCCTTGCGAGAGAGTCTGCAATGGTGTTGTTGATGCCTGCCAGATTAAAGTGGACGAGGAATAGGTCCTGAAGAATGGCCCAGCGCCACAGAGTCTGCACCTCCGGGAGAGAGCCGGAGAGCAAGTCTAACCCTTCTTCCAGATGTAGAACATGGTGGTGGTGTTGTCCGTGAAGATCCTCACTACCTTCCCCTTCAGTGACGGTAGGAACGATCTGAGAGCCAAGAAGACTGCCCAAAGTTGCAGGAAGTTGATGTGAAGGGCCTTCTCCTCCAGCAGCCAGAGGCCCCTGGCATGTAACTGTCTGGTATGGGCCTCCCCTACCCCAAACTTCCAGGGAGACATCCGTGGTGACCGTCTCCTGGTACGGAGGGACCTAAAATGCCGCTCCTTGCGTGATGCGAGGAAGGGCTCTCCAGTGGTGGTCCTTGTTGAGGACGATAGTATCCATCCAAGAGCCTGCGACCTACAGCCACCTTGCGTCTGGAAACTCTTGGAGAGGTCTCATCATTAGCCTTTAAAGCGGGACAAGGTTGATGCATGAGGACATCATGCACAATAACAACTTGACTTCCCGTACTGTAGCTGCCTGCGATGACGACAGGCGCTGTACCTTACCAGGATGGCCATCCCCCTCTCTTCCGAGGGGGACGCCAGAAAAGTGACTGTGTTGAGATGGGTACTTAGAAACAGAGCATTTTGTGATGGCTCCAACAGGACTTTGGATAATTTATGGAAAACCCCAGATCTGTCAGCAGACTCACGGTCCTCACTGTGTTTTTGCTCACCACCACGTGGGAGCGGGATCGGATGAGCCGATCGTCCAGGTAAGGGAAAATGTGGCTTTGTCACATGAGTCAAGCACTTCATAAACACCCCTGGGGCCGATTTCTGGCCGAAGGGGAGCGCCTTGAACTGGTAGTGCTGTCCTTGGATCACGAGCCACAGGAACTTCCCAGGGCTTTCGGTGGATGGGGAAGCGAAAGTAGGCATCTACTAGAACCAGCAATGCCATAAATTGCCTTCTTCCAGCTGGCCGAGCAGGTGCTGCAATGTGGCCATCCTGAACTTCTGGGAATTTAGGTACATGTTGAGACGCCTTAAATCCAAGATCGACCTACACCACCCTGACTTTTTATGGACCAGAAAGTATCTGGAGTGCACTCCGGCGCCCCAGAGGCGCTAGGGTACGGGTTCTATCGTCCTCTTCTTTAACGTGGCGGGGACCTCCTGTGGCAGCTTCCCTAGGTGCTGTTCTTGTTGAGTCACAGGGGGAATACGAGGACACCTGCATTGAAATTCCAAGGTGTGTCCCTCTTTGAGCACGTGCAGCATCCATCTGTCCGTGATGATGGTCTTCCATGCGCTGCCAAAGCCCGTCAGCCGACACCCCCACCCCCCAATTCCATTTAGTTCACTTCTGCACACAGTGGTAACCTCACAGCATCCCACTCCTTCTAAGGTGCCACCAAACACTACCCGCCCCTACTTCACTTTGAGACCATTTATTCCCCATCCCATTTTAATAACGGGTAATACCATCGCGGAATGTGAAGCTGCTTTTTTTATTTTCAAAACTTTTTTTATTTGGTTTTGCACATAGAATATACATAGTCCAGCTTAGGATAGCTTTACATAAGATATGTTTGAGGATTATTAGTGGAGAATAGGGGAAAGAACAAGAGGACAACCTGAAATAACAGAACACTTAATACTACCAATAACAAAGGTCTTTGGAGGAGGAGCAGAGGACCTAATAAATCAAATAGAAAACGTCTTTGGAGGAGGACCGGAAGACACAACAATTCAAATAACAAAAGTCTTTGGGGGGTGTAGGACCCTCGGGGCAAGCGTGAGACCCAGGATGTCGCAGTCTACCCAGATGGGCCTGGTCTCTTGCTGCTGGGCATCATTCCCTTGTCGGTGGTCTACTCTTGTGCCAGGGGTTTCGCCTGGCTGGATTGGCCTCCCCTTTCGTGCCCCTTAGTCTGCCTTTCAAGCTTGGTTGCCCATCCATCGTAGGGTCGGAGGTTGTCTAGCCACTCCTGGGAACTTCTGTGTGTAATCTAGGAAAGGGGCCCATGTCTGAGCGAATTTGGCCAAGTTGCTGTGATTTTCTCGGCCGCCACTATTTCCCAGCACTTCGTCCACCACATTTGTGTGGATGGGCATTCCGGATTTTTCCAGAGTCTGGCGATGGCGATCTTTGCTGCCGTGAGGAGGTGGGAGCATAGGTCTGCCATACAGCCTGTTAAGGGGAATTGGCCATCGCCGGAGGCTCCAAGGAGAATGATGCCCGGGTCCCATGGGATTGTGAGGCCCGTTATTAATTTGATTTGTTCTAGGATTTTCCCCAGAATTGGGTGGCCTTCGGGCAGGTCCAGAGTAGGTGGAACAATGAGCCCGTGTCCGGGCACCCTCTCCAGCATTGTGGTGGGATAGACGGGTTGCACTTATGCAAGATTTCTGGGGTGTGGTACCACCTACAGCACACTTTGAAAGCGCCTTCTTTATTTGTGACGCATTTGGAGCTTCTTCTCGCTCGGGTCCATATGTGATACCATTCTTCTAATTCGATGGCTTTTCCTACATCTCTCTCCCATTTTAACATGTAAGGCTCTTTCTTAGTCGGATCTGCTCTGTCTAGTAGCTTGTATAGCGTTGATTTTTTCCCCTTGTGGGTGTCTGAGGTCAAAGTTCTTTCCAGCGCTGTTAGGTCTCTACTTTCCTGTTTCTTGACACTTGCGTTGGACAGCCAGTGCCTTAGTTGCGTGTATCTGAACCTTTCCGATTCTGGCACTTGAAATTTGGCTTTACAGGCCTCGAAGTTCAAGGGGTTGCCGGCTTTGAAGAAATCGGATATGGTCCTTAGTCCGCCCTTCCGCCATTTGTTGAAGCTACTTGTGTTGGTGCCTGGAGAGAAGTCCGGGTTACCCAGGACTGGAGTGAGTGGTCCCAGTGGGCTCCTGCATTTCCATAGGCGAGCCACCTTCTTCCAGCATGTTACTGTATTTTTAGTCGCTGTAAGTGGGCTTGGGTCCCGGTCGTTTTTGGGCTCCTTCATATGGGGTAGCGCCTCAATTGGTGCCGGGCACCAGTCTTCTTCCAGTTTCAGCCATCTGGGCCGGTCCGTCGTCCTTTTCCAGGCGAAGGCTTGGGAGAGCTGTGCTGCCAGACAGTACCTGCCCCCCAGGCCGCCCAGTGGCTGGCTGCGTAGCGTGAAGCTGCGCTTTTAGGAAAGCTTTATTTTCTTCAGCTAAGATCTCACTTCTGCCGTAATTAAATTGCTGCACTATCTCATCCTAATCGATCTATGTGATCACTATGCCTCCCATAATGCCGACGACGGAAATGTCAACTCCCATTACGGCGCAGCGCAGTGATAGATCACTTTGTCTGCATCCCCTGGCACGCATTGCTGTACCCGCTTGCGTACCTACTTAACTTTACGGCAGTGTCCACAGCCGTCTTCCCACTATCCCTGCAGCGTCAGTTTCTCCCACTTATGTGGGTATGAGAGGACGCTGCAGGGTTCTTTATCTTTTTCTTTTTACTTTGTCTCCCGCTTACCACAGCGGTATCCGGGGACACACCCGCAACCCCAGACTCCCATTACAGTGACCAAAGAGAGCAGGGGACACCCCTGCCATCCCGGCTCCACTTAGTTGCAGTAATGGGAGCTGGAATTTTTTTAAATGTCGACTGCGCAGTAAATGTGCAGTCAGCATTTTAAAGTCGCAGTAATAGTACATTTCCATACTAATACTATAGGTTATGTGAGGGTGTCGAAAAAGGAAGCCGACACAAAGGGGTCATGGTGTTGGTTATAGACTTATTTGAGCATAAAAAAAGCCCTAACTATCCCCGTTTTCTAAGAGGGTTTTCCCTGACTCAATACTGATACTAAAGGCTCTGTCAGAATGTCAGTCAAATAAAACTCCACCGTTCTTTGTCACAACCTACTTCTATCTTTCACACTACAACTAAAGGATAATCTAACAGAAAGTTCCTTCTCTAGGAGAATGTGTCCCTTCTCCAGATGCTTGGATAGTGTTTAAAAAAACATTCTCTTACAACAAAAATGCCAAGGGGAATGACTCCATCTGGCTTGCGGGTTTCACTCAGCCTTTATGGAATTTCCACATCCAGGAGAATGGTTCCCATCTCCTAGTATAAATATATTGTTGACATCATCCTGTCCTCTCACATATTAACAACTTCACTCTATAATTGTGTTTATATGCCTTCTATTTCTTCAATGATTTGTAAGGGTGAGGAGTCGGAGATAGGCACACTGGTTTCATGGTTTTGGTTATAGACTTATTCAACACAAAAAGAGGGTTGGGGAAATGTCTTTCTTTCCCTAACACTAAGAGGGGGTTCCCTGCCTCAAAATAATAGTATAGGGATTCTGTCAGGATGTCATATCTGTTCACCGTTCAGTCCGAAACCTACTTCTATCCCTCACTCTAAGAACTAAAACTAAAGCGAATAGATTTTATTCTTGAAAGTCTGCAACTGCCAATACAAAGTTCGAAAACGTGCACAAATAAAGTTCCAATTGACTTTTGATGGATCCATAAAATAGGTCTCCATTTGAAGTGGACGACCTTCCTTCAAAAAGGTTGTCGATTTCCTTTTAACAATAAAGAACAAAATGATGTACAAAACAAAACTTCCAATTGTCAAGAAAGTCTTTCCCTTCTTTACTTTAGCTTCCCAGTTCACAAAAGGTTAGAGGAAGTGTCCTTTTCCCCCCGATTTCTTTTCTCCTTTCACAGCTAACATGGTTTATGTTTCTCCCAGATGCTGCAACTCTTCTTTTCAGACAAAAACCTCTGAGGGTATGCTTCCCTTCCCCTACTTCCCTTCTTACTGTATTCATAGTCAACCTGGGTACTTCTCTTCCCGGTACTGGGGTTGTTAAACTCAACTGTTTACACTTTTTAAAATCAGGGTAATGGTCGCTTCCCTTTTCTCTTCTGCCCAGTTAATAGTTCCACTCCTCACCCAGGTACTGGCACTATGAATAAGAATTGATGTGTGAATGCAAGTCTTCAACTCTCCTGCTTCCTGTAGATATTCTTTACGTAAACTTGGTTTACTCGCCTGCCCAGTGCTACTACTGATGCTTTTTCCTTCAAACACAGTCACCCTGGTTTATCCTTCCCCAGGCACTGTGACTTATGGAGATAACGACTTATTGGTGCGAGTCCCAGACTCGCCCGCTCTCTGCAAATCTTTAAATTCGGTTCACTTGCATGCCAAGTATCACCATATGTGACTTTATTTTGTAAAGTCTCTGTGTGTTGGTCCCGGATGCAGTTCTCGAGGCATTCCTTGCCCCTCTCTCTCTCTGCTTGGGGTATTCCTTCCCCCTCTCCCACCACCTCTTCAGGTCACAGGATACTTTCTGCCCACTGGCGTGCCTGGTTTCTGCTTTACGAGGGCTTCCGCTCTGTCTGTTCCTCCGCGTAGCAATCTGGTGTTCTGCTGTTCTTCAGAAGGTATGAGGCAGCTCAGCAAGAACAGTGTGCTTTGAGGAAATGTCCTTTCTCCCCTGCTCTCAGGGACCGCCTTCCAACTTCATTCGCCTGATTGCTGATTGCATATCCTTCTCGGGATCGGCTTTGGCGTTCCGCCTCATGGTCTCCCAGCTGTACTGCGCCGGCTACTGCAGTCTCTCATATGCAGTCCTTCTTTCCTTTTTATTGTCCTATTGAAATTGACCATCAATGACAGTCTGGACCGTTCACCTTGGTCCGGCGTGTTGATCTTCATAATTCTGCACATCTTCCTCGATCTAGCATTGATATCATCATTCTCCATATGTTCAGTCACGCTGTCCTTCGTCCCAGTGGAGTCAGAGTTTAAGTCAACTGTGCAGCCCCTAGTCTTCTTCATCCGGGTACTATGTGTGAGAAACCTGAAGGTGTCTCACCCACTAATCCCTGGGTATCTGTCATCCAGGAGCTAGGACACGGCAATCGCTTTTGGATCCAGTTCCTGGGTGTGGACCAGTCCGGGAGGATCACCTGGAGGAGGGGTCTTCAGGGAGTGAAGTGGGACATCGGACAGCGAGATGCGGTATGCCCTTCCCTCTAGCACCTTTACCTCATCCGACCAGGTAGGATACTTAGGGATTCAAACCCCTCCCCCTTTTCCGATACAAACACTTTCCCACAGACAACTCACTATGAGCGAAAACAGACTAATACTCGAGCCGTATACCGGACCTGTCCCAATACAAAGGTCAGGCAATTACTGATTACACACACCTGACTCTCATCACAACTCCCCCACACAGATAAAAGGCAGAGCATGAAAGCACACTCTGAGCAAGGCAAAGCACACGAGGAAGCAGCAGTTCCAAGATGGCAGTTTAATACGAGGCGGACGATGGCAAGACCGAAGAGGATTGCAAGGAGGGAATGGCCCTTGGCATGTTCACCGAAAGCCGCCATCTTTCATGAGCCTTCGAGAATAGGAAGCGTAAGACCTGGAATTACAGCTAAAGAATCCTGCATTGTGTGTCGGAGGTAACCGGGGCACACAGTCAAGGCGGGGCGAAGTGATTGTTGCTGTGGTACTGTCCTTGGCTTTGACAACAAAGCAGCACCAGTGAAGTCAGCACAGCCGGTGAGATGGGGAGACTGATACCAAACCAGTCTGTATGGAAACCAAGGTTGCAAGCAGCAACATTGTATAAAGAAGATTATTAAGACAGCAGATGAGTGAATGAACGTTGAAGCTAAGATACAATACCGTAGACTGAGTGGTCCGGCATCACGTGGGTGCTCATCCGAAAGTCTGTTAGGTATCCAACTGAAGGGGTGCGAATGTTAAAAGTAAGAGAAATTGTGACATCGAAGTGGACCTTGGACGGCTCAAGCCAAACCCTGTGTACATTCGAAAGTCTTCGATATTTTGTGTTTGAAAATGACGCTGGTCCGAGCATGGCTGAGGGAGACTAATTGTGTTGAAGGGATCTGAGCCCGGCAGAGGAGGATCCGGGGTGAGCTGCGAGTCACCCGAAAAAGGAAGAACCTACGAACATTCTACGATAAAGTGAAAGGTGAAAGACAGGCTACAGCCCGGCCGAGGGAAGCCTGTACAGAACTTTATGCTAAAAGGGTCTGAGCCCAGCTGAATGGATCCGGGGTGTATAGTGACTCACTCGATTTGTGAAAACGTATAAAAATCTAGAGGGAAAAATAACTTTTTATTTGGTTGCATCAGGCCCTTTGAGTGAAGAGACTTTGAGAAGCAAGGAGACGTACGCTCAGAAGGCCCTGATGCTGATGAGTGAACAGTAACCTCGTGCTAAAGAAGACAGACTGTGCTACGCTTGTGTGAACCGCCTTGTCCCATGCTGAAAATGTGGGGAAAAGAGGCTGACGGCCTGAAAAACTGACGTATCATTTTGAACACTTCATTTTTTTGCATAACACTGTCACACACATTATTGGTTATAAAAGGATTGGCAATATTTCTTTTAGTATAGGCCCTTTTATTTGACAAGAGATCACTAGGACTGCGTTGTTATTATTTGATGGTTGTAGCTTGCTCCGATATGTAGATTTAGGTTTAGATAGGCATACCCTTTTTGGAGTTAAATAAACACCCTTGAACTGTGGTCACTTGTGTCCATCTTACTGTTGATACCATGCCTTCCTTACATATTTAAAGGGGTGAAAGGATCTACCTTACAGATCTCTGGAGAGGGTAGGAGGTTGATGAAGTTGAGCTATTACCTTGGTTATACCATGTCCCTCCTTGGCTGTCGTCCCTCATCTCACAGGAGTTATCCCTCCCCATGTGATCCTCCAACTGTGCTCCAACCCCAGGGGGCCTATTGGACTGTGGCTGCACCACCCTGGCCACACGAGAAGGGTCATCCTTGGATTTGTCACACCTTACACACTTTACTATTACATTTAATGACAAATGTAGCACTGCCCATTGTGGCGAGTCAGAAGAAGCACACAGATGCTCTGAGGATATGGTTCACAATATTTAAGTAAGAGTAGAAGACCTAAATTTCCCCATCACCATGGGTGGTCCCTGCCCATGTTACTAAACTAAGGTGCTCATCAGCCCATTTTTGAATGGGCAAAGAAATTAGTCCACTGATGAAAACTACTCAAACTAACCCTACCACTATGAAAACTAACTTAGGTTTGGAGAATTACTCACTTCTCCTTAGGGTACTTCTAGTGCCAGTCGGCAGGGTTCTTGATTAATATATAATCCTTACAAATAGTTTCTCGTGATTTCTTGGACCAGTCTCTGTAAAATTTCAAATGGTCTATTGAATTCTCCTCCTCTTTGGTAATCCCTTTGGTGTTCTTTTATAAGATCTATATTTCTGGTTGTGGCTCTCAGTGCATCCCTGGATGGTATTATTGGCCGGGCAGGCTTTCCCTCCTAAGCTATTATAGCTCAGCTTGTTTTGGTCTACTTGACATTGCGTATGGTTGAAAATTCTAGTTCTTCTAAACTACGACTCATAACTTTCTCCCTCTCTCTCTGGTATTCTGTTCTTATACAGAATATCAAATTACTGTCCCCTCTTCCCAGGGTATGGTTATCCACTATTCTTCTCTCATTCAGATTTTTAGTAATTCTGTATTTTGTATCACCACATTTGAAGTTCATGGGTTTCAAGTTTAACTTTGTCCCTTTCCCCTTTTCCCAGAGTATGGTTACCCACTGCCTTTTTCTTTTAGTATTCAGATTTTTCAATCATTCTTTCTCTTGCATCACCTTTTAATTTCACTTGTTTGAAGGCTAACTTTGTCTCATGACTTCTACATAGACGAGTTGCTTGTACGGTATAATGATTCCCACAGGGCCTCCTGTGACTCCCATTCTCCATGTTAGCTTCGCCTTTAAAGGACGTCGTCTTCGGTAGCCGTGTTCCTCTGGGACCTTCTCTCTTGTCCCAGACCACCAGAGCCTTCTCTTCATTGGCATTTCCCTCCTCAGTCTCTCGTCTCCCCGTGGTGTACTGGTGCTCTGATGAGTGACTGGACAACCTGTGGCTCTATACTTGCTGTGTTATCGGCAATGGTTTGTGGACCAGCTGTCCACCACGGATCCTCCTTCGTGGTCTTGCCACCACCTTCCTCTGAGCTCTGGCACGGTCGGCTTCCCGCACTTCAGGTTCACCTTCCTGGGCCTCGGTATGCATTCCTCTCTCTTCTCTCTCACTGTGGCTCATTGAGTGCACGCTATTAAATGTACTCGTCCCAGTGGATTGGCTCTTTTGATGTAAAGGGATATGTTCTTTTTATGTAAGATAATGGCTTCTCTGAAGAGTTTCTTTGTACCAGTGTTGATATTTAAGAGTGTCTGTTATTTTAGAGCATCCCATGTAGGCCAAAGTGTGCACAGCTTCAGGGAGTTCCTCACAGGAACGGTAGTCCTTGTACCCTAGGAGGTCCCACTTGCCTCAACCCCTAAGGAGGGTGTTGGGGAGCAGGATCACCTCCCATGCCTCACAGGGAGAAGGGATGAATTCCCTCGATTCGTCACACCATCCCTATGTTGTTACCCTAACTAATACTGCCTCATCCTGTTTTATTCTGCCCAGTTTTTATATGGGTCCCACTATTCAACTGAAGGTTGGAAAATCTCTTGTTGAGGTTATCTTCAGCATAAGCTGCAAATGCTCTTTTACACCCATTGATGCCGTTATAACTAGCGCTCAGTCTTTTGCTGCCACTATGCCGATTGGTGCAAATGTTTCTGCTCTATTGTAATGGGGGAAACAGTCAATTCTATTAGGCTGTTGAGTTCATTCCCCAGTCACATTTTACCAATTTAAAGGATAAAGAACCCATACCACCACTTTGTCTCTTCTGATCCTGAACAACAAATCCATTTGTCCAACAAATAAAAAACGGTGTCCATCAGTTTACAAATATTAAAAAAGTTTTCATTTGTATTCTTTTTTATCATACCTTCATAAAAACACATAAAACATCTTGCACATTACAATAATATTCAAATAAAGTGACAAGTGCTGTGCAATTCAATAGATAAAAATATTGTACTAATCCATAGATAAAACAAACATTCAAATCAAACCAGCTCATAAACGACAGTGTCTCGTGTTTTACGCTTACAGCGTTGGCTTACAATGGAATGCCCTATCGGTTCACAGCTATTCGCTATTAAACACACTAGTATGTTTTTAACAGATCCCACTTGTGCGGTCCTAAACCTATTAATTGTTATTTACCACTGTTTACAACTACAGTTACTATACTAGCCTGACATATTTCGTTCTAATACTATTGTATTATATCCTCTAGAACTTCATAAGGGCTTCCAACGTCATATAACAAGTATAAACAATCTTCTGACACGGTTTCCTTCCGTAAACAACAAGACGCCACAAGCCATTTCAGTTATTCTGTTCAGGGCGTGACACAAAATTCTATTATGTAACACACAGTGCGGTTAAAGCATTTCTTCAATAGACAGCCATCAAAGAAGGTTTCCGTGTTCCAATGAAATATGCAACAGCCACGTGATGTAATAGCGGGCTGGACAACCCGGGTAACAAATGCTATGTCTTCATCTGTCCATTCTCTGCAGATACTGCCTTTAAAATGCAGGAACTGGTTCCGCTCTGAAACTGCCTGTTTCGCTACCTGCCCGAAGTTCAAAGTACCATATTGAGTCTCTGAGTCACGTGTCTAGTCTTATCAGCAAAATCTATTTTTCTCTCAACCGTTTGCAGGTTATACCATTTGAGAACTACAGGTGAGCATCTGTTTGGATATATTGATACAATGGCAACAGTATGCAAAGATGGTGAATAATCACTATATAGTGAACACCACTTTATTTGTCTAACAAGACCACAAATATGGAACAAGTTACTTACCTGTAACTGTTGTTCTCCAGCATGGGTCTGGCATGGATTCACATGCTCATGAATATTCCCCGTCGCCAGGCTGGGAATTCTCGGTAAAGAAAAATCAGTATCAGTTTCGTTTGTGATCTGTCGTTCGTAGTAGTAACCAATCACTGATCTCTGCGTCATACTGACCACAGCCAATGACTGCCATCTCCCTAAGCCCCGCCTCTGGCAGCCATCTTCAGATTTGGTAGCACGTGAAGTGGCAGTATGAACAAGTGAAGAGCCGCAGAGGGGTAGGCGGGAGGGTTCGCATGTGAATCCATGCCAGACCCATGCTGGAGAACAACAGTTACAGGTAACTAACTTGTTCCTTCTCCAGCATGGGGTCTGGCATGGATTCACATGCTCATGAATAAAAGAATACATAGCAGTACACACATGCACAACCACGGGAGGTGGCAAAGGCTCAACATTAAGCATTACATCCAAAACTCAACATTAAGCAATTCTTACCTCCTCACCAGGCTCACCTTAGGCGAACAGGTTGCGCAGCACTGCTTGGCCGACCCTGGACTCCTCCCTGGAATCCCGATCGACGCAGTAGAATTTCGTGAAGGTGTGCGTCAACCTCCACATAGCAGCCCTGCAGATGTCCAGCAAGGGCACACCAGATAGGAACGCCGTGGTAGCTGCGATCGCTCTGGTGGAATGGGCTCTCGGACGGCCAGGCAGCGGTCGGTTTGCCAACCGATGACAGTACATGATACAGCCGGAGAGCCATCTGGAAATGGAAGCCTTCCCCTGATTGACAGGTCCAAAGTTCACAAAAAGTTGTGACGTCTTCCGAAAACTCTTCGTGCGGTCCACGTAGAACTTCAGCGCTCTAGCCACATCCAGCGAGTGCAAAGTCCAAAGGCGACGGGAAGAAAACAGGCAACACCAAGGGTTCGTTGAGGTGGAAGTCCGACGGCACCTTGGGCATGAAGGAGGGGTGCGTCCTGAGCACTACCCTCGTGTCGTGAAAAGTCAAGTACGGGGGCTTGCAGGAAAGGGCCTGGATCTCTCACACCCGTCGTGCGGAGGTGATGGCCACAAGAAACGCTGTTTTCCAAGACAAGAACTTCAACGGAGCTGAGTGCAGAGGCTCGAACGGAGGTCCCATGAGCTTGGTCAGTACCACGTTGAGCTCCCACGCCGGGGCCGGGGCCTTCACCGGCAGGAACGATCTGAACAGTCCCTTCATGAATTCTTTCACCAGACGATGAGACCACAAAGACGTCCGTCCCGTGGTTCTGGTGTATCGGGAGATCGCAGCAAGATGAATCTTGATGGAAGCGTGCGCCAGTCCAGGCTTGGCCAGCGTCAGCAGGTATGGCAGTACTTGAGGAGCCGTAATCCGTAGAGGGTTAATCTTCTGTGCGTGGCACCAGACAGAGAACCTCTTCCATTTGTGTCGGTAGCATTTAAGAGTTGAGGACGCACTGGCCTTTGCAAGAACCTCTCTGCAGTCGGCCGGTATGTCGTAACCTCCAAAATCTAACGCTGCAGGAGCCAGGCCTGCAAGTAAGTTCAGCGACTTCGGGTCGTGATGGAGGATGGCGCCTCCTTCCCTGGAGAGAAGATCCGCGTCCACTGGCAGCTTGATTGACGGGGACGCTGACAAGTCCAGAAGGTCCGGGAACCATATCTGTCTCAGCCACGTAGGTGCGACGAGGATCATCCTGCACCGTGACCTCTTGAGCTGGTTGATGAGCAGGATCAGCAGCGGCAATGGAGGGAACGCATATAGGAACAGGCCCTCCCAGGGGAACGTGACAGCATCGCCCATGCTCCTCGGCTGGGGAAACCTGCTGGCGAACCTTCGGCACTTGGAGTTTGTCGCCGTCGCGAACAGATCGATCTGGGGTGTGCCCCACCGTCGGAAGAGGCGGTCCACTAGATCCTGTCGTAGTTCCCACTCGTGGCACGAGCGCAGCTCTCTGCTGAGCGAGTCGGCGATGGTGTTTTTTATTCCTGCCAGATGAAACGGCACCAGAAACATCCCTTGGGCGACGGCCCAATGCCACAGATCCTGCGCCTTCTTGGACAGGGCTGGGGATCTGGTACCGCCCTGCTTCCGGATGTAGAACATGGTGGTGGTGTTGTCGGTGAAGATCCTCACCACCTTGCCCTTGAGGGACGGAAGAAAGGACCTGAGGGCCCAAAACACTGCACAGAGTTCCAGGACGTTGATATGGAGGGACTTCTCCATCGGCAGCCAAAGGCCCCTCGCATGCAGATTTTCGGTGTGCGCTCCCCACCCTTCCAGGGAGGCATCCGTGGTCACTGTCTTCTGGTGGCCCGGGGTCTGGAAGTCCATGCCCGCCGTCAGATGCGCGCGGGTGCCCCACCACCGGATCGCTCGTCGGAAGCTCTCGTCGAGTGTGATCCTGTCCTCGAAGCTGCCCTTCGTCTGGATCCAGCGAGCGTCCAGGAACTCCTGTAAGGGGCGCATCCGAAGTCTGCACAGGCGGATGAGATAAATGCAAGAAGACATCATTCCGAGGAGGGACTTGATGGACCTCACCCTGGCCGCGTCCGCAACCAGCATCCGCTGCACCTTGCCCAAGATGGCCCTCGTCCTTTCCTCCGACGGAGAGGCCAGAAGCGACACTGTGTCGAGCTTCGCTCCCAGAAACAGTGCGTCTTGCGCGGGCACCAGGTGGGACTTGGCGTAGTTTATGGAGAATCCCAGGTCCGTGAGTAGTTGGACGGTCCTCGCCGTGTGCTCCGCGGCGAGCTCCTTTGTGTTTGCTCGGATGAGCCAGTCGTCCAGGTAGGGGTAGACGTGGATCCCCTCAAGGCGCAGCCGCGCTGCCACCGGTGCGAGGCACTTGGTGAACACCCTGGGTGCCGACCTCAATCCGAAGGGAAGGGCTCTGAACTGGTAGTGACGCCCTTAGACCACGAATCTGAGAAACTTTCGGTGTCCCTCTAGGATGGGGATATGGAAGTAGGCATCCTCCAAATCCAACGACGACAGGAAATCGCCCTCCTCCAGCTGACCCAGGACGTGCTGGAGGGTGACCATCCGGAACTTCTGTGCCTTGATGAATTTGTTCAGTCGTCGTAGGTCCAGGATGGGACGCCATCCTCCTGTCTTCTTCACGAGGAAGTATTTTGGGGACGAGCTCGATGGCGCCTTTCTTGAGCATCGCCTTTACCTCCAAGAGAAGTTGAGGGACGTGATGTTCCTTCCTGGCCACGGGGGGACGCGCGGGCACTTCTTTATAAACTCGAGCGCGTGACCCTGGCCCAGGGCGTCCAGCACCCAACGATCGGTGGAGATGGACTCCCACACGCTGACGAAGTTCGCCAGCCGGCCTCCCACCGTGATGCTTCAGTCCTGCTTCGACGAGGCTTTGCCGCCTTGTCCTCCCTGGCGACGACGGCGGGGTCCGCCCGACTTGCCTCGTCCCCTGTAGGCTTCCTGTGACGACGAACGGGCTGCTTGACGGTAGGTGGAATATCCGCCGCCGGAACCTTTGGAGGCACCCTGCTTGCCTCCGGCGCTCCGAAAGGGCGGCCGTCGTTGCTGGAGAACATCAAGAGCCCGGGCCGTCTCCGTCTTAATGGCTTGTAGGGAATCGTCTACTGTTTTCCCAAACAGGTTGCTCCTGTCGAATGGCACGTCCAAAACTCTGGTCTGCACGTCCTGCCGGAAGTCCGTTGCCTTGAGCCATCCAAGGCACACGCCGTTGCCCAACTGGCGAAAACCAGTGTCAGCGATGTCCGTCGCTATCGTAATGGCGTGGTCCGACGCCACTTCTCCTTCCTGCAAGATCTCTAGGGCCTCCGCCCTCTTGTCATCCGGTAGGAAGTCCAGCAGGGGGGCGATCTTGTACCACAACTCCCTGTCGTAGCGGGCTACGATGGCTAAGGAGTTTGCAGCCTTAATCGTCGTCGCTGCCGATGAGATGACTCTGCGTCCCATCGTGTCCAATTTCTTTCCCTCGCCGTCCGGTGGGGAGGTCGACGTAGAGGCCGAAGCCCCCCCCCCCCGCTTTCTTCCTGGCCGCCGCGGAGACGACCGAGTCCGGGGTCGGCTGTGCCCGAAGGCACAAGGGGGCCGCATCCAGGACCCGGTACTTCTTCTCGTACCAATCCCTTCTCGCAGGCGTTGTGGATGGGTTCTTGAGGAGGGCGAGACCCTCATCCCAGATATCATCCAGTAGAGGTACAGCGAGGACCATCTTCCTCTTGGTCTCGCGCTGTTGATAAAGGCAACCTTCCTTCTTCTCTTCCGGGCAGAGCTGGAAAAGCTTGGATGCCCTGGCGATCATGGCATGAAACGATCCAATCTCGTCGGGCGGGGAGGCCCGGGGAGGAGGTGACGACGGAAGATCCTCGTCGTAAACCTCGTCGTCTGTACCCGTCACGGCCGTGTCCGTCCCCGTATCATCCCCACAGGTCGTGGACGGGGAGAAGGGCGCGATGGTTGAAAAGGAGGTGGAAGATGAATTCTTCTCTTAGGAGGAGGGCTCCCAGAAGGGCCTGGCTCCGGGTCCCCCGTCGGGAGCGGTTCCTCCGTTGGTGGTAACGGCAATCTTGTCCTTATCTCCGAGAATAAGGACTGTATAGCCAACAAAATGGCCGCCGAGTTGTCTTGTGGCACTGGTTGAGGGGATTCCGACGGGCGGTCAGGAGCCTCGTCGGCACCCTCGACGTTCTCGTCGTCTCCTACGTCGGGATCCCTCCCGACAGGCTGGTCTTCTTCCACGCCAATGCCATGGCTTAAGACTTCGATCAGCTCCTCTTCAGAGGTTGAGGCCGAATCCACGACGACCTCCTGCCCCCCCCTTTTTCTTCTCCGTTGGAGGTTTCAATGGGGTCCTGTCGATGGGCTTGGAAGAGGACTCCCTCCGCGGTGGCAGGGAGACTCTGAGCCCCCGAAGTCGCCTCAACTGGTGTAGCCTCCACAGGCTGAGCCAGGGCCGCCGCGACTGTCTCGATAGAGGCCTTGGCAGGGTGGATCAAGGCTTTCACCACCTTAGGTGCGCTCACCGCCTTCTCCTTGGGGGGGAGGGTCACCGCCTCGCTCCCCCTCCGATGGGGCCTTCGAGCTCGACCGGGGTCTCTCCAGGAGCTTCGCCGGGTGCTCGGCCTTCCTCTTACCCGAGCCAGAACGTTGGCTCGTGGTTGATGGCGCCGGGGAGGATGCGCCCTGCCTGGCAGCCGTAGAGCCCGACCGTTCGGCGCTCCCGGTGCTTGGCCTTCTGTTGGACCCCCGTCGCCGGGGCGCCCTCAAAGGTCTTTAAAGACCGCTCGGACTTCTTCTTCTTCTCGCCTGACGGGCTTTTACCTTCCAGCCAGTTGGCGAGACGCAGATGGTGGTCCTTCATGGTCCGCTCCGACATATTGCCGCAAAACGCACAGTCCTTCTCCACGTGCGTCTTGTCCTCATGTAGGCAGTAGAGGCAAAGGGAGTGTTCGTCCTCCTTAAAGACATTCTGAAGCTGGCATCCAGGGCAGACCCTTAACAGCTTTCCGGGCGTCGAGCTTCCCTTCTCCTGGGCCATGACCGAGATGGGCCTGAGAAACTTCTGGAGTCCTCGAAAAGCGTGGCTTGACGAAATCTTCACCCTTGAGGGGTGTAGAGGAATCCGACTCGGGTCCCCGTTGATCGGATAAAGAAACGGTGGAGCTTGAGGCTCTTTTGACCGAAAAAAGAGAGAATCTTCCTATGAAAAAGCGCGAAAACGCACTACAGCTCGAGAGCAATAGCACGAGGATCCCAACACATGAACGTGCGGTAAAAATCTGAAGATGGCTGCCAGAGGCGGGGCTTAGGGAGATGGCAGTCATTGGCTGTGGTCAGTGATTGGTTACTACTACGAAAGACAGACCAGAAACGAAACCGATACTGATTTTTCTTTACCAAGGATTCCCAGCCTGACAACGGGGAATATTCATGAGCATGTGAATCCATGCCAGACCCCATGCTGGAGAATTACTAGTAACTACCAAGAAAGGTTTGTGAGTGTACAACGCACCCCGTTTCCTGCATTGATTGAGCACTTGCAACACTGCTACTGTTATCGTCTAGTACTCTAAGAGATTTTGTGACAATAACTCACTATATACTGGATACTAGCTTTCTTTATGGGCACAATATCAACTTGCCAATTAACACTCAAATGCTTGCTTGATTATTCATGACAAAAGTAATTCATGAGGCCATGTCTGTCTTCCCCCTTTCTCCTCAAATCCCGTCGTTGGTATCAATTAACCTTTATTGTACTTGCATACACTCCATGCAATTTGTATAAAAAATCATTTCTGCTTAATATCAATTAATTTTTCAACCAACATATGTTAATCGTATGAACTGACTTTAACTTGTCTACATGCAGGCCTGAAAAAAGACAGAGTCAAAACACGCGTTGGCTGTTCAATTAATGATGAATTTGGAATGAATAAACTCACTCATCAAGAATACCATGAACCTGAACTATTTCTTTTAAATAACTAGCTTGCAACTGTAATTTTGTATATAATTCTTGGCTTTCTTTGGATATATGACACCCTTATCAAAAGTGTAACTAGAAATCTTCTAATTTTACACTAAGAGCTAGGGGTATCCATACACGTTGTCGAGTTAGGGTATTAAATAAAGTGAGGGGACGGTGGGCGGGAGGGATCTCCCCCCGCATTTTAACAAAATAAAGGTCACAATTTGATTAAAAAGATTTGTGTTTTGTGCCACATTTTTCTTTTTACCCATTTCAATGTAGAACCTGTCTAATCTCTAGTCTTATGCTGAGATGGGTTCCATGAATACAGGCTCACTCACTCCCTTAGGGACTTTCTACCTGCCCCTACTCTAGCCCCGCTTAATGTTCTACAGTGAGTTGGGAATAGGGCCTGCATTTAATCTTTTTGATCCGCCTAAGATCAGACAAGCTCACACTTGCCTTGCTCTCTACTCTGCCTCTTCTCAGCCAACCTTTCTGTCCCCCTGGTTTCATTCCCCCTTCCTCATGCCTCCACCCTTTGATGCCAACACTTCTCTTTCGCCACCAACTCTACTACTACCTCATCTTCTTCTCATCTGGGACAATTCACCTACTCCCATCACTTCTCCCCAGAGGGTAGCCCCTTTCCATGAGGCTAGGGAGGTGATGCAGCTACCCAATAGTGCCTCTAGGGATGGTTTAATGAGGGAGGACCTCATGGGGACTCCCCTCTGGGGACAAGGATGATCGCATGGGGTACATGCCATTGATTGTGGTCACTACTCGACATTCCATAACCCTCCCCAATGTTCAGAATCATTACATTGAAGGAAACGCTATGTATTATTGTAACCTAGGAAATAAAAACTATAGAGTGCTAGGATGAGGAAACACACAGGAGACAAAGATCATTGATTGTGTTAGTACTGGTATGAGGCGGCCCCGCAGAGGCATGAGGAGTCAATCATTAACAGAGTCAAAGGACCCCTGCAATCCACCTGGGAGAAACTGGATACAAAGTATAAAAAGCAACAAAGGAAATTCAGATGAGGCAAGCCTTGCTGCAGAGTCAGACGCAGCCATGAGAGGAAACAGGTGCAACCAATCTCAATTGTGGGAGATTCGAATCCTGCTGGTGGACCAGCAGGAGAGGGACACGGAGCAGCAGTGGGAGTTCCCTGTTGGGTCTGTCATTGCAGACCCAAGCTCGTGACAGAGACCAGGAAGTAAGCTGAGCTGTGCAGGGAGACCCCATGGTGCAGATCCTGACACGGAGAGAAGCCGGAAAAGTAAACAGAGACAATCCTGGTCTCAGGAAGCCTGTGATGTAGTCCAGAGAAGGTAAGGGGAGGTATGGGAGAACCGGAGTAGGAACACTAGAACAGCTTTCCTTCTGCCCAGTGAGACTGAACCAGTTATTGGGCACAGCCAGTGCCAGCCGCCCCTCCAACACAATCTTCCTCATGTTTTCCTTGTGTCTGTGGCAGACAAAAAACCCACTGCCCAGCAAGGAAGTATCGAGGACTCTACCACGAATACGAGCAGGGTTGGGGACCCTAATCTGAGCTGAAGAAGCAGCAGTGGCAAAAATAAGACCACTGACCAGGGAAGGGCTGGGGACCCTACCATGAACACGAGAAGGGTCAGGGTCCCCAACAAGAGTGGCAGAAGGTTCGGGGACCCTAACAAGAGCCAGAGAAGCATCTCGGACCCAAAAACAGATGCTGAAAGCCTCAGACGAAATCTTCCTCGTCACAATGTGAAAGAGAAAAACAGACCACCAGAGGAGGGCCTAGCACCTGTAAGGGTGAAAAAGGAGGAGACTGATACACAGGTGGCATAGTGTTCGCTATAAACTTATTGTTTAAGAAAACAAAGAGAAAACCTAACGTTGCCTAGTTCTAAGGGGCTTCCCTGCCTCAACTAAAAGACGAATGGCTCTGTCAGAATGCCCGTATAAATCAATAGTCCAGCGACCTGTGTGAAAACCCTACTTCTGTCCCTTACACTTAATACTAAGCCAAAGAAAAAGTAGATCATCTTGGTCCAGAAGAATGGCTCCCTTCTTCTGGACTGGGTGTAGAAGTCCATTTCCAAGTATTGGCGGCTTCTTTGGGAAATAGCTGCCTTTCCCAGAACAAAAAAAGAAAAAGGCAAAGTTCAAACAGTTCCCCCTGGTGGATATACGGTCTCTTAATAGTTCAACACAACCAGGGGGAAGGACTCACTTCTCCTGGTATCTTTTCACTTGTCAGCACAGTTCCAGATCACCAGGGAGAATTACTCCCTACCCATGGTCTCTCTCTCACTTTGGTTTCACAGATCACTACCACCTGGATGAAGGATTCCCTTCCCCTGGTCTACGTCTCGGTAGCTTCACAATTCTCAAATGTCAGAAGGGTCCCCGACCACGGATTTTCCTCTTTTTTTGGGCTTGCTTGGCACCTCTGTTCAACAAATACTGTGACGAGGAAGATTACTTGTGCTACTTTCTGATTTCGGGTCCCAAACCCTGGTTTGGCCCACTGTTTCACTCTCCTGCCAAGTATGACCATTCATGGTTTGGATCCCTCCCTTCCCACTACCCCAGATTATCTTACTCTTCGGTTCGGGCCACTTGCCTTGCTTCTTGAGGTCGGTCCCGACCCCTTTTTCTCACACTCTTCGGTTCAGCTTTCCTGGCTCACTCCCTCTCCAGGTACAGATACGAGGAATATGCCTTGCTTACTGTTTTGGTTTTCCTTAGGCCACTGGGCCAAGGACGCGTTCCCCTGATGAAGGACCCTCTTTCCGCCGGCCCCACGTCCCTACCGAACTTCCCTGTACTGTGAAGGCATTGTGAAGCCAGACACAGACAACAGATTCAAAGTTCAAAATAAAAAAAGGTTCATTAAATCAAATGTCAGGATGGTTGAAGGACTAACTTTCTCTATAATAAGGTGGGATTTCCCTAACTGAACGGAACTACGGAATGTATGAGTCAGAAAGTTCAATTTAAAAGTCTGTCTATGTCCAAAACCTATCCTTGCCCTCACAGCTAAAGCTAAACAATGTGTAGGGATGTCAATAATTAAAAATGGTGATCAGCACAAAGTTCGGAGTTTCTTCCAGCTCTTAGCTGTCAAAAACATGCAAACCATAAAGAGCAATGCAATAATAACTATCCCATTCCCTTCCCCACACAGCAGCCTCAACATGCCGGTACAAAACACACGTCACCGCTGCCCTGCATTTTGTGGACTACACTTATTAGGCCACTCCAGGCTGATAGCCGACACCTCCAGGAACATCAACATGCAATCAGTGTAGTCACGAAAGTATAGTGGTATTTAAGAATTGCTGGTTTCATAGGTCTCCCCTGGAGACTCCACTTTGTGATCAATCTGGTGAGCATAATGGGGAATGTGGAGGATCCTTGCTCCTAGGCAAGCGAGAGCCACCGGTGGCATGGTATCCAAGAGGTCTCTGGTCTCTGCTGGTGTTGAGAAGAGTAAGGTCTTCCCCTGGTATTCTATTCTTAACCTGGCTGGAAACATGGCATATTTTATACCTATTGACTATGTGTCACGCTTAATGGTGATGAAGTTCTTCCTCGAGGCCTGCACATTGTTTGGGAAGTCTGGGAATAACTGTACGTGATCACCCTTGTGCACAAGAGGCCCCTTCTCTCTTGCCAATCTCAGTAAAGTGTCACGGTCCCTGTAATTTAACAACCAGGCGATAATGGGCCTAGGCAGGTTCCCATGGACTGGACGTTTCCATGGAATACAATGTGCTCTCTCCACCAGAAAGACTGAGGAGAATTCCTCTGGACCATACAGGTCAGTGAAAATTGTCTCAACAGATTTCTCCATGGGTCAATTGTAAAAATTCAGGAACCCTTGCGATACGTATATTTCTTTGCAATCTCGATTCAAGGTCATCCTGCTCATCCATCAGCTCCTTCAGTGCCGATTTGATTTGCTACATATCTCCCGCCATTGACACTGCACCATCTTCTACCGCGAATATCCTGTTCTGCACCTCATCTAGTGGGAGACTGGATGGCGAGGTGCGGTATCCCCTTCCCTGTAATACCTTTGACAAAAAGGTTCGGCACCGCGCGGGTGCTCAATCGAAGGTCTCTATAAAGGTATACAGCTGAGAAGTGGCAGAAGTGAAAGTTAAAGGGCTATATTAAGAAGAGAACATAGAATTGTAAATTGAAGTGGTCCTGCGACGGGTCAAGCAAAATCCCCACACACAGTCGAAATTCATTGATTTTGATACAGTAAGGACAGTTTGGAAAATTAGATACATTTGGTCTGAGCCCGGCAGAGGGAGACCCGTGGTGAATGGTGAATCACCAGAGAAGTTGTGCATATAAGAATCCAGGGGAGAATGTAACTTTGAATGTTTGTCACATCAGGCCCTCTGAAGTAAGAGGCTTTGAATGGCAGAGAGACTTTGGCACAGAAGGTCCCGACACTGACATTTTGAACTGGATCCTCGTGCTAGAAAAGCCAGAGTATGTGCTAAGCATGAGTGTGCTGTGTTGTCCCATGGGGAAGGGAAGCTAACCGCTCAACTATCCCGACATATCATTTCTTGAACACTTTTCTTTTGTATAACATTGTTTCCCACGATTCCAGAATGCAGGCAGCAGAGGCAGCAGCTTAGTCCTGTAGCTCCTGGCACTCTCCTTTTCTTGATTATATTCAGATTATGAACTAAAAAAAAAAAAGATTGCTAATGCAGAGAACCCTATCCCTAAGACACCTAAACCAGCTTCAGAGATGAGTGAGATTCCAAATACACAAGATATTTATACCTTACTGGGAAAGGTGGCACAGGATGTGGGAGACGTTAAATCCTCTATTGAAGACATTTCCCTGAAGGTCTCTCAATTGGATAGCCGTGTTTCTGCTCTGGAAAGTGGATGATCATCAGTTTCTACAGAGATATCTGGAAGCTTCAGGGCTTACAATAGCCTGAGAGAGGATTTGCAAAAAGGGAAAGAGAAGAGTTTGGAATTGGATTTGAAGATCAGAAGTAAGAACCTGAGGCTGGTGGGGATAGAGGAAAACACCAGTGAAGATTTATTACCTATGATTTTGGATATTCTGAGAACATGCTTCAGCTGTGATCAAATTGGTCAAGGTGACATTGATAATATATACAGAGTCGGCAAGAAGTCTGGTCCAAAAGTTAGACAAATCCTCATCTCATGTATGAATACAAGGAACAAAGAGGATATACTGAGAAATGCGAGAAAAAAGGGAAACACTTTCTACAAAGGCAAGCAGATTTTTATTTACCCTGACTACCCTAAGGAATCACTGCTTATCAGGAAGTCCTTTAAAGAAGCCAAAGACTTAGCCAGGCTAGTGGGTGTGAAAGTATTTCTCAATAGGACCAATCTGCTGACTCTGATCCTTCCTGGTGGTGAGAAAAGTACCATGGATCCTAAAGGAGCTGAGAGCTGGCTGGAGCCTTTACAGAATAAGAGTAGCTGAAATGTTGGATTATCATAACTCACTCTCCTAATTTTAATTTTACTCTGGTGCTTAATTTTTATTATTCATATTTTAGACATATTTTTGGCATCTTCTTTAGTTTCAACATGATGAAAATGGCACTGGTGAATATTGAAGTTAAACTACCTATTTTTCGAAAGGAAACACACTGTGATCAATATTCTATCTTCAGAGACGGAGACAGAGTTTGAAAAAGGGACCCTACACCGTGCTCAGAACGTGGATCAGCTGACTCGGAGGTACGCACGATCAGAAGCTCCGTGTGAAGGCTCAGGCTGACTGAGCTCACAGCCTATTATGAGACTGTTCCCGAGCATCAAATCCGACCATAATTGCAACAGATGGTAATGAATAACCATTGGAGTAGCAGCCATGCAAGAAATGAACATTGGAAAAGACCAGACAATAAGAAGGTAATACTTACAAAGCCATCTAAATAAATATGTACAGCTCACTGCTATTATATTCGGGAGTTATTTATTCCAGCAGCACTACATGACTGAATATGCCAGCAATCCTTTTCTGTTACTTTCCCAGGCAGGAGCCTAAAGTATTCTTGCGGGCTCATATTTTGCAAGATGAGCAATTCAATTTTTCTACTGCATAACATGAAAGGGGAGCTCCTCAGATTTTTTTTTTTTCACATGCAAAAAATAGAAAACCAACTATGTACTTCTCCGGATAATGACCAGTGATATTATTGTAAAAAGATACCATCATTTTCATAGAGAAGCAACAAAACATGACCTCTAACTACTGGAAAAGAGACTCGAACAATGCTGGTCTATGTGTAGCAAACTACGGTGTCCAGTCAAATGGTCGACAGACAAATGGTCGACACAATTTGGTCGACAGGTCAAATGGTCGATTTTTTTTTTATTTATATATATATTTTTTAGGTTTCGTTTAGGGGTTTTTAGCAAAAAAAAAAAAAAAGGGGGGTTGGGCCCCCCCCCCCCAAAAAAAAGTGAAAAAACAAAAATAATTCGACCATTTGACCTGTCGACCTTTTGGTGTCGACCATTTGTCCTGTCGACCAATTATTTTAGACCAAATGACCTAGAACCGCAAACTACACAACTGACAGTTGCACTAAATCTACATTATGGGACAAGGACTTCTCAATTTCTTGCAATGCCCTGGGAAGTCCAGAATGCATTGGTGTGCTAACATGTCCCAGTTATTCAAGGCACATACAGTAAATGGTACATGACTTCTCAATAGTTATGATCACTATCGGGGTCCTTGGAGTGGTTGCTGCTCCCATTGTTTGGTAGGGGATGTGGATTATTGGTTTGGGCATTATCTCTGAAGGCCGGAATCAGATTCAATGTGTTTCTGGTGGCAGAATTTTTCAGGTTTTGTATATGCAACTGAATTATGACTGATTGAACACGGTGGTACTTTACAGTGATTGGGGTGATTAAGCACCAAACGATACTGCCAAACTGCATATCACCCCTCCACATACCTGGTGCGCACTCGCACCTTTGGACTCTCGACTCCCTCTACTGACCCGAACTTCGGTTCCCAAGGGCGTTCAATCTACCAGCGCCTTCAGACCATACCAATGCTATATAAGGTGCTATATAAATGCAAAATAACAATAACATGATCCATGTCATGCTGCTGATACATGTTATAAATTAATATGCGAAACTGTAAGGTGAATGATATTGTACCCTTTTACTATGTTTTACTAAGTTTGTATTGATGTGCTTTGGGTGGTTGGGATGTGGTGGCATATTAATCGTATTAGGGAGATGATTAATGCTGGTTGAACTTCATCTTACTCTGATTTAACCCTTTACTCTTAGCTTTTACTCTTAGCTTCTACTATCTAAGGTCATATACGTGGTACATAGGAGACCCTTACTTCTTACTTCTCATTCTCTTTAACTGGAAATGTGGACATGGGATCACTTCTTTCTTGGAACGTGCAGGGAATGTTCTATTTGCTCAACCGAATTGTTCTGGCGAGTCCAGCAGATTGGTTATTAGCTTTGTTGGAGTTCGGATGTGCTGCTTGGTAAAGCTGCATTCTGTTTTAGGCCATATCATTTAATTCAGAATTAGCACGTCTCTGTCAAATATATAACAGGCGAATAACTTCACCTGCAAAATGTTTGGGTTACATGAGGAAGGGTCATAGTGTAAAATCTGCTTTTCTCACTATTCCCTTGTATGTATCATATCTTATGCTGGGATCTGTTGGCGAAGTGCTTTCTATGTCCTTCGGGTATCTTGCTATTGCTCGGATTGTGGGGTCCAGGAGATGCCGTCTCTGGTCGGGGACCTGTGCAAATGGCGTCATGTATGAGGGCAGAACTATACCCCTTTGTGTGGACTTTGCATGCAGACTGTCAATCAATATGGGGGAGGGTTGTATGAGCTGTTAGGTGTCATTACCATGATCCCAGGATGGATGTTATAAGAAAGATCAGGTTCAATGTATCCCTTAAATACTCTACCTAGAAGGTGTTCGTTCAGATTTTGTGCAGGTTGACTCCGGAATAAGTTCAACCCAGGTTGACTACATGAAGGGTATACGTTTTCTAATGAATGGAGATGGAGGGAATTATTGGCAGGTCTTTATTTTATACGTTTTTAATATAGCGTTGGGTTTAGATGGTTGAAATTGGGTATTATATGTGGGGAGTGAGTTAGTGATGGGGTTTTCTGATATTAAATTGTACATTTGTTAGTTCGAGTTCATTTAGGAGAGGTAGCCGGGGCACTGGGAAGTTTGGAATGTTTTATTCAACTTGTTATATTAAACTGTGGTTGGCCAACTGCTTCTGTTTCAGAGAGGGGGTTGGTTTTTTTTGTGTGTTTGAATATATTGCAGAATTTAGTACAGTTGATTGAATTATTCTCTGTTGTACGAGTGGGGTTGGGTGAAGTGGAGAAGATGAGTGAAGACTTGTGATTGGTAACATGGAATGTAAACGGATTGAATAATGTTAAAAAGAGGATGAAAATTATGAATGTTTTACATGAGTTAAAGGGTGATGTATGTTTCATACAGGAAACCCATCTGGAGAAAAAAGATATTGAGAAACAGAGGAGGGGTTGGGTGGAGAAAGTTTATGGTTCATCTTACAATTCACAGTCCAGAGTGGTAGCAATGCTGATTAGAAAGAACACTCCTATTAAGTTACCAAAGAACATTTCGGATAAGGAGGGACGGATAATTGCACTCTTAGTGGATATTCAAGGACAGGTAGTATTTTTAGCAATATTTATGCACCATCAGTGGATGATGGATCCTTTTTCAGGAAGGTGGCACAGACACTACAAGATTTTCAAATCTAGGGACATTATACAAGGTGGTGATTTCAATATTGTGCTTGACAAAAATATGGACCGAAGTAAACGGACAACTAGCAGACATAATGATAGGCAATATTTGGCGTTGAATTATCTACTTTTTTAACATAATTTAAAAGACTGTTGGAGGCTAGAGCACCCTTCTAATAGGGAATACAGTTTCTTTTCTGATGCACACTCAGTTTATTCAAGACTAGATATGTTTTTAACGGCTGGGAAAATGACAGAGAATTATAGAACAAGCGAAATTGTGAATATTCTTTTGGCGGACCATGCTCATGTATTTATGCATTTGCACTTAAAATTTGCGCTAAACAAGCAATATCTCTGGAGGATGAATACCTCTATTCTACAAAATGATGATGAAGTTGAGAGACTAGTGAAAGAAATAGAATTTTTTGTGTCTGAAAACCACCTGTGGGATTTGAGTCCGAGTATTGTGTGGGAAGCTTTTAAATGTACCATACGTGGACATTTGATTAGTGTGACTACTGGACAAAGAAAGCAATGTGACAAAAAAGAAGCTGAACTTGTGGAGAAAATCAGTGAATTATCAAGAAAAGTAATGGCTAATCCAACGAGTGTATACTCAATATCAGAGATGTTGAGAATGAAGAAAGATTTGAACAAGTTGATAGATTAACGTACTGAACGAAAAAACTTATCTAAAATGTGCTTATTTCAAGAAAGGAGAAAAGTGCGACAGATGGTTGGTTTATAGATTACAGATGAGGGAGGCTGAGCTATAACATCTATTTGTGACAAAAACAATAGGATTACATATCATCCAAAAGAGATTAACAACATCTTTCGGGATTTCTATGTGGAACTGTATCAAAATGAGTTGGGCGTGATGGGCATATATAGGAACTTTCTGGAAAAATCTAATCTTTCAATAATTAATGAGTGTGATTCACTACTTTTGGAAGAGGACATTACGTTTGATGAAATTAAGCGGGCAATTGCTAAATTGAACACAGGGAAATCCCCGGGCCCTGATGGTTTACCCGTGGAACTTTATAGGTTATTACCGAATTCTGCCCTGCTATTGTTGAAAGATCTGTATACGGCATCATTGGCGAATGGTTTGCTACCAGATACTACGAGCCATGCAATGATAACTGTCTTCCCAAAGAAAGGGAAGGATGACACCCTACCCACAAGCTATAGGCCAATAAGTCTTATCAATACAGACAACAAGATCCTCGCTGAAGTTTTGGCATTATGATTGGAACATTTACTTCCATCAATAATTCACCAAAATCAATTGGGTTTTGTGAAAGGGAGGAAAACCTCGAGTAACATCAGGAATCTATTACATACGATTTGCAGGGCAAGTGAGCAACAGGAGGATGTTGCTATTCTATCCCTTGATGCCGAGAAGGCTTTTGACAGAGTCAATTGGGATTTTCTTTTCTCAGTGCTTGATGGGTTGGGATTTGGGGGAAAGTTTGTGTCATGGATCAGATTACTTTATAATGAACCAACTGCTAAGGTAAAAACCAACGGAATACGATCCGACAGGTTCACGCTTAAAAGAGGTACTAGGCGAGGTTGTCCTTTGTCGCCCTTGTTGTTTGTTATTGCCTTGGGACCATTAGCAGCTGCATCAGAGAAGAATGTAGGATAATGAGTTTGTCTTGCTGGGGATTAGAGCAGAAATTGTGGCTATATGCTTCTGATATACTTTTAGTCCTCAGGGACTTGCGGCATTCGATACCGGCACTTATGGATATCTTGACAGAGTTTCATTTGTGCTCTGGTTACAAAATAAATTGGACAAAGTCTGAGGTGTTGTAGCTGGTGCATTGTGATAAAATATTTGTAACGGAATCAGGATTTAGATGGTGTACTATTATAGATTATTATATTTAGGGATTTGGTCGACACCCAAGATCTCAGACATGATGCATGAAAACATTAAGATAGTATGTTGCAAATTAATGGATGATCTGGAAAGATGGAGTCTGTTGAAACTGTCACTTTGGGGCAAGGCGAATGCTTTGAAAATGGTTTCTGCTGTTACTCTCACCTGGCTCCCACAGGGGTGTCGAGCGGAACTGGACAGCCACGGTCTCCACCAACGTGATACGTAGTGCAGAGATGACTGACTGGACTGGCCCACCTAGTTCGTCTGCTTGACCCGTAGAAGTAGTCTCCTAAAGACGGGGACAGGGAATTAGCCACCCGTGGATTTAAGTATTAACATCTCACTGCGTCCCCACTCATCACTTCTGACATTCCCTTTCACAAAGCTCCCCTTATAGTTTTGTATGATGAGCTCTCCATCCTGCGAAGAATGCAGGGGCGCGTTGATGGCCAGTTACTTTACTGGCTTGAGGATATTGGAAGAGTTCTGGACAAATCTTGCCTCCAAACCTCCGGGCGAAAGGCCGTAAGTATATAGTTCTAATGAGTTCAAAATGTCCGATTAATCACTCTTGTCCAATTCCTTGTTTCTTTTGCAGCTTAGACCCAAAAGATAATCGTCTTGTGGCAGCTGAAAGCGTTCAGGTAAGAGTCTGTGTTTTGTAACACTGTCCAGTAAATGATGCCAAGGTTTAACTCGCTGCTTTCTCTTTTCTTGCAGGTGCAGCGTAGGAAGATTTGGCGTGCTGGTGGATAATACCTCCTTTGGTAAAATCAGGTAAGCATATGGTGGCAAGAGATTGTCCTTGTTTGTTCCCTTGGCTCACCTTGTTGTTTTCTTGTCCCCCTTAGGCGCTGGAATGCAGCAACCAGGTGATGGAGACAGCACCGGATCGTAGAGATGCTGCGAGGAACGGCGAGTATGGCGCGGCTCTGCTGCTGGCGATGCGACGCGTTTAAAATGAAGTCTGTTTCTGGTTCGAAGATGTGCTGAATCCGAAATCAGGTAAGAAATCCAGTAAAGTTCTTGTTCTAACCTTTCTTCTTCTTTCTCTTCTTTCTAGGCGCTCTGGACTCGAGGCGGGTGTTGCAGGATGCTGGATGCTGACTGCAGACACGGTGAGCGTTACGCTGCTGGATGCAGAATAACGCGAAGCATGTGCTGCTCTTCGGGCGTGGTTTAAATAGCCTTCAAAGTAGTCCCAGGTAAGTATTCCTCCACAGCCACACCCGAGTAATAAAATAGTCCCTAAGATAAAATAGTCCCTTCAAGCCTCACATGGGCTTGCATGCTTGGATCCCTTGCAGCATGGCCTGCATCAGGTAAGTTTTAACATATGAGCCTGGCGCCTATGGCGCCAGGACTGATGTCCCATATGAGCCTGGCACCATAGGAGCCAGGACTGTACCCAGATAGCCCCTAACAGGGATTGCTGGGTTTGCTCCAGGTAACATGATGCCTGCTTTCGGGGTTGATGGACTTGGTCTGGATGCCCAGGGTAGGCATCATGACATCTGCCCCGAAAGTTAACTATGTGCGGAGTATGATCCCATTGACAATAAGTTCCATTTATTGGAATGATATAGATGGATTACTTCAAGCTTTCTTGTGGGATAAGAAACCCCCTAGATTAAAGTTGTGGAAGTTGCAACTACCGCTAATAAAAGGTGGTTTAGGAATAACTAATTTCAGAGCCTACCATCTGGCGTATATGTCTAACTTTTTTGTTTCATTTTTCGAAAATTCAAATGATGGATTGGGTATTGGCAGAGACTAGTTACAATGGTCCTCTATCGCCAGGAGCTATCTTGACCACAAAATCATGGCGAAGTTGTGGGAACGATCCATTGATTGCATGTTTGAGAAACCTGTGGAAGAAACTTTGTGACTCGCTTGGAGTGGATGCGTTGAAGGATCCTGGTGCGTCAATTTGGATGAATCCGTCTATTACGATAGAAGGCAGAGTGGTGTTCTGGGCTGATTGGTATTTGGGTGGTGTCCAATGGATAGAAGATTTGTTTAAAGATGGATGGTGGATGACAGCGAGAGAAATACAGCCGAGTTGTAACATTAAGTATTTCAAAGTTTCTGACTACAGAAAACTCAGAAGTGAAATTGGTGATATTGATTTGGAGAAGAGACTTAATTTGGCCTTGTTTACAAGGAAGGCATTAGGAGTGGAAGGTGGACTAGCCAGCCGTGTTTACAATATGATTGTGTCTGAATACAAGAGTAATAACTCATTAAGAGAAGAGTGGAGCAGAAGAATCGGTTTGGATATTTCGGAAGAGTTATGAAAGCAAATGTGTGGGAATGTCAGGTTATGCTCTTTGGGACACAGAGAGATCTAGACTGATTAAGATCTTAAACCGGGTTTATTGGACACCGGAAAGAATGTAGAAGCGAGGTATGTTGGAGAATGCAGATTGTTGGAAATATACACATGAATTAGGTACCCTGGAACACATGCTGTGGGACTGCAGGATGGTAAGAGTGTTTTGGAGAGAGATAGGCGCAGTCTGTGAAAAGGTGATTGAAGGATTGCCAGTTTTGGACTTTAAAACAATGGTATTGGGGAGTGATGAGGCCCTGGATGACCTTACTCAGTGTCAGAAAAAGTGGCTAGTCAGAGGGGCTATGTTTTTTAAAAAAACACATCGTTTACCACACCATTTGTATTTAGAAGTAAGGATTGGCAATAGATTTATTAGCATGGGGCCTTTTATAATGACAAGACACCAATCAATAGGACTGCCTTATTATTTGATGGTCGTAGATTGCTCTCATCTTTAGATTTAGGATTTAGGATTATATTAGTGTTTTTTCAAACCCAGTTGAAGTTCAATAAACACCCTTGAACTGTGGTAACTTGTTTCCATCTGACTGTTTGATGCCACGTCTTCCTTACAGAGTCTAGGGTGTTTTTTCTGGTATGGAGGGGCATAAACATTTCCTTTATTTCTCCAAGTTCACTAGATCTTTCGGGTTGTTCCATCTGGTCCTCCGTTTGCCCTGGCCTGCTGTTTTGTTCTTCTTACCCGGCATGCTAACATCAAAAGACAGTTTTGCTAGCTTTGTTTCTGTTTTCTCCATCTTGCACCAAGAATATATCAATGCTTCGTCGCCAGTCAACCTGCCCTTACTATTGCCCCAGTTCCAGCCTCCTACACTCAGTGGGTCTCTGCGTGGGCTGAGTTGACCTCAGCTGCCCTGGCACCATCAAGCAATTATCTTCCAGCGTCTCCTGCATTTATACTGCAAGGACCTCTCAAGCAGGGGTCACCATAAGCAGTGGTTCCAGCTGGCAGTGTTCCAAACCGTGCCCCTCTGCGTCAAACTTAATCCTCGGGTCTGTGTCTTCCCACTGCCTCTGCGGTGTCGAATGCTGCCTTTGGAGTCCCAAATAGCACCGGACCAGTTCCACCCACTCCTCTGTGCCTCTTTATGTTCACTCTCCCGTTCACGCACATCTTGATGCCAGCAGTTCTGCGTCCTGTGACTTTTCAGTCATGCAGGCTGCCCCTCTATGGAGCCAATCCCGGCCATCGCAAAACATTGCAACCTATCTTCGATGCCGTTCTTATGATCACCCTTCCACCCACGGCTCCCCATACCATCAGTTGGGTGCTTTTCGGGAAGACATAGGCTTGGCAAACCCCCCCCCCACACACCTTCTCAAATTTTGTATGCAGCCCATCAGGAGCATGTGCCCAGCCCAAACACTTTCACAGGAGCACCGCAGAAGAACCAGGATCATTTACCTCTTATAGCAGGCCACCCCCAGGGATGAAAAAGCAATCCTCAGGTGCCCCCACCGGTGAGGGCCACTCTCCGTTAGGAGTTTGGATACAATTACAACGATTTCAGGTTATTTTCCAGAATACAGTCGAAGTGCTGTGGAACTCAGAAGAGAGCGGCCATCTTGGCTGAGTTCTGGCGACCCCCCCCTTGCTTCACATGGTTATTCTGAATTCCCATCCTTGTGTGGAGAAGCGAGGTTGTCTTACTCTGCCACCAGCCATCATGCTTTGCAGAAGGCTAGAATCATTCAAGCATTTTAAAGTTGGCTTCCAATGTAAAATAATAGCCTTGCATTTAAAACAAAAAAACTACTTGTATGAGAGAAATGCAGGTCTGTTAGTTAAAAGATTTTATCAATGGACTCATGGTCATCAAACAAACATCGATGATTAGTGTTAGGTTTCTTAAATTATGATTTATACCACAAACCACTGCAATTTGCATAGTTTTGGGGCAGATTTAAAAGAGGGCGTTGGGTAGGTCAGTGGGGAGAGAGAAAATGCAAGATTGCTTTGCTCTTTTGTTAAATATGTTATGTTATTTGGCATTTATATAGCGCTCTGTATATCATTGGTATGACCTCAAAGCTTTGGTAGGTTGAATGCCCTCGGGGACTGTAGCGCAGGTAATTTGAGAGAGTAGGGTGTCGTAGGGTGCACCCGTTATGAGTGCAGCTGATGTAATTGCCTGATGGTAGCTGCATCCTAGCATTAGGTGTGGTGGTATTGATGTCGGTTGAATGTGTGCAGTCTGGCGGGTGGACACCAAGACTGGGTTCTGGCTGCATTATGCCTGTAGGGCGCTTGTGTGTACAGCTAGGCCGGTTCGTCATGGGGTATAGCTGCGTTTTACTAGAATGATGAGGTGTTCATGGGGTAATGTTCATATATTGGCAGCTAGGCGAATTGATCGCGGGGCGTAGCTGCACTCTTATTGTGTGATGGGGTATAGTAGAGAGTAAGCACAGTGATATGGGATGAGAGTGTTTGCGTGGAGTTATGATCTAAGGAGATCAATATTCTGTATTTCAGGCATTGCTTAATAGCAAATTAATAAACGTATTCAGTGATAACATGGTTTGGGATCTCATTAAGCCTTAGTCAATCGCTCCAGAAGGCTGTGGTTGGTATTACAGAAAGAGACATTTTTAGAGCTTTCCGGGAACGTCGTATTGTCTTCGGTGTGTCGAATATGAGGGGAAGCGAGTTCCACAGAGTTGGGGCCAAGGTTGAGAAGGCGGATCCTCCTATCCGGACAGAGTTAGAGGTTGTAATCACTAGAAGGAGGGCAGAGCTTGATTTTAGGGTGCGGAATGGGAGGTATGTTTTTATTTTTTCTTGTAGGTATATTGGGCCGGTCTTGTGCACTGCTCGGTGAGTGATGCATAGGGTTTTGAAGGTGGCCCTTCCTCCGACTGGAAGCCAGTGGAAGGTTCGGAGAGCTGGTGATGTGGTCTCTTTGACTCAGGGAAAGGAGCAGTTTTGCAGCAGCGTTTTGGGCTCTTGAGTTTGTTGAGTTGGTATGCTGGGGCTCCTAGGTATAGGGAGTTGGTATAGTCCAGTCTCAACATCAAAATAGACATAACTGCGGCAAGCCTGTTCGGGTAGGGGAGGTAGGGAAAAATGTGTCTGAGAAGTTTGAGGTGGTAGTGACAGAATTTTGACACGTTGATCTGACGGGAGATGGTCAGGCCTGAGTACATAGTGCAGCCTATGTTTTTCACTGGGGCAGGGTGAGGGGAGAGGGAGCTGAGGAATGGGGGCCATGGGAGTGGATGTGGTAGAAGGGTTGTATTGCCGCATACCATGATTTTGGTTTTATCCGGGTTCAAAAGGAGGTGGGTTATTGTCATCCATCGATCAATATCGAGGCGACAGGTTTCAAGCTTGAAAAGGGGGTTGGTGCCCGACTTGGGAATTCTTAGGATGATTTGGATGTCGCCAGTGTAGTAACAGGAGATGTTGTGCATGTGGATGATTCCTGGTAGAGTGGTCATATAGAGGTTGAACAGGAGAGCAGACAGGCATGCGCCTTGGGGTACTCCAGAGTTCACTGAGCAAGCAGTTGAGACATAAGGGGAGAGGAGGTTTATTTGTTTCCTGTTGCCGAGGAAGGAGGCAATCCATTTGAGAGCAGTGCAACAGATTCCTAGGAAGTGAAGGCGGTCAAGGAGGATTGAGTGGTTAACCGTGTCAAAAGACTGCAGAGAGATCGAGAGAATCAATGCTGCGCAGCCTTCAGAGTCTGCAGTGACCTTGAGATAATCCCAGATCGATAGTGGTTTCAGTTCCATGTCGCAGTCTGAAGCCCGATTGTGTGGGGTTGAAGAGGCAGTTGGATTCTACAAAAGAGTTGAGCAGGGAGTATGCAGTTCGGGCAATGAGTTTCTGGTGTTGGAGATCGGTCTGCAATTCTTGGGGTCAAGCGGATCAAGGGATGCCTTTTTTAGAAGTGGCTTGACATGCGCCATTTTGAAGGCATCAGGGAAGATGCCAGATGAGAGGGGTTCATTTAGAATGGCTCTTGCATGTTCTCCTGCGCAGGTAGATGAGAATATTTCTTTCAGGACAGGGGCTGGGCAGGGGTCAAGGGGCGACCCAGAGGGTTTGCTGGCTGATAGTAGGTTAAGGAACCCGTCCCTAGAGATGGATTTGAAAGAGTCGAAGGTAGGGAAATCGGGCGTCGGGCAATGGGATCAGGAGGGGTTTGGGAAGGAGGGACAGTTTGGTGTTAAGGGATGACGTCCTGTCGCGAGCGGTTTCGTAGAAATGTAGGGCAGAGTGATTGAGGGGCTGGATTGGGTAGAGGAGCAAGTGGGTTTGACGAATTCTGTTATGATCATGTGGAGTTCCTTTCTGCGGTTGCCACAGTTGAGAATTCATTTATTGCAAAAGGCTTTTTTGGCTTTTTTTCAGATTTCTGCTTTGTAGTTACGGTGGTGCACGGCGAACATGGATCTGCTGGGATCGGTTTTAGATGCTCGCCATTTGCGTTCAAGAGAGTTATCTTGTTTTTTGGCATTCCTCAGGAAGGTGTGAACCATTTGGGGGACAGTACATTGCGTGAGGAAGCTGGGCGCGAGGGGGTTGAGAGGAATTAGTGAATCATTAAGCCAGGAGTTGAAGGAGTTGATGGTTAAGGCTCTATCAGGGGAGTGTTGCAGGGGGGCAAAGAAGCAGGGCTTCGGCTAGGTCGGGAAGGATCTAGACTTTCTTCCAGCACTTGAGATCCCAGTAGGGGGGGCTGGGGGAGCCGTCAGAGGAGGGGCAGGGGTGTGTGGATTGAGAAAGGGATGGCATAGTTCTCTGTCCAGATGAGTGGTTTGGGACGTGATAAGTAAACCAGGACATGGGAGCTGAAAATTACATCAAGGGTGTGCCCACCTGAGTGGGTTGGACCAGTTGTATGGTGGGAGAGGTTGAATACATCAAGACTGTCAACCAGCGGATGACTCATGGGGTTAGTGGGGATATCGAACCAGATATGAAAGTCTCTTAGGAGTGTAAGAGATAGATGATTTATTTGAATGGTAGCTATTGAATCACACAGGTTGTTGGCGAAATGTCTGTCGTATCCAGGGGGTCTGTAGATGAGGAGGAAGCTGTGGGTGAAGGTCGGTGGCAGAGATCGTTTTACTAGAAGGGATTTACAGGAGGCAGTGCATGTCTGGGATTCGATGAGCGAGATGGAGAAATGACGACTGAAGAGGACTACCACTCCGCCACATCTGGAGGGTCTATTGTGAGCGATGAGCGAGTAGCCATGGGGGAAAGCTTTGTGTGCTACAGGGGCAAAGTCGTCAGGGAAACCAGGTTTCAGTGATAAGTAACAAGTTACTTACCTGTAACTGTTCTCCAGCATGGGTCTGGCATGGATTCACATGCCCATGAATATTCCCCGTAAGGCTGGGAATCCTCGGTAAAGAAAAAAATCAGAATCAGTTTTGTTTCTGATCTGTCTTTCTTAGTAGTAACCAATCACTGGTCTCTGGGTCATACTGCCCCCAGCCAATGACTGCCCTCTCCCTAAGCCCCTCCCCTGGCAGCCATCCTCAGATTTGGTAGCACATAAAGTGGCAGTATGACCAAGTGAAGAGCCGCAGAGGAGAAGGAGGGAGGGTTCGCATGTGAATCCATGCCAGACCCATGCTGGAGAACAACGGTTACAGGTAAGTAACTTGTTCCTTCTCCAGCATGGGGTCTGGCATGGATTCACATGCTCATGAATATAAGAATGCATAGCAGTATACACATGCACAACCACAGGCGGTGGCAACAGGCTCAACATTAAGCAATACAACAACTCAACATTAAGCATCTCTTACCTCCTCACCAGGCTCACCTTAAGCAAACAGGTTGCGCAGCACTGCTTGGCCGACCCTGAACTCCTCCCTGGAGTCCCGATCGACACAGTAGAATCTTGTGAAGGTGTGCGTCGACCTCCACGTAGCAGCCCTGCAGATGTCCAGCAGGGGCACACCAGACAGGAACGCCGTGGTAGCAGCGATCGCTCTGGTCGAATGGGCTCTCGGACAGCCGGACAGCGGTCGGTTCGCCAACCGGTCACAGTGCATGATGCAGCCGGAGAGACATCTGGAAATGGAAGCCTTCGAGAGAGCCTTCCCTTGATTCACAGGTCCAAGTTCACAAACAGCTGTGATGTCTTCTGAAAACTCTTCATGCGGTCCACGTAGAACTTCAGCGCGCTCTCGACCTGCGACGAAGGCGACGGGAAGAAAACTGGCAACAACAAGGGCTCGTTGAAGTGGAAGTCCGACGGCACCTTAGGCATATAAAGGAGGGGTGCGTCCTCGGCACCACCCTCGTGTCTTGAAAAGTCAAGTATGGAGGCTTGCAAGATAGGGCCTGGATCTCTGCCACTCGTCATGCGGAGGTGATGGCCACGAAAAAATGCTGTCTTCCACGACAGGAACTTCAACGGCGCCGAATGCACAGGCTCGAATGGGGCCCCCATGAGCCTGGTCAGCACCACGTTGAGCTCCCACGCCGGGGCAGGGTCCTTCACCGGCGGGAACTATCGGAATAGTCCCTTCATAAATTCCTTCACCAGGCGATGAGACCACAAGGACGCCCATCCTGTAGTTCTGGTGTATCGGGAGATGGCAGCCAGATATATCTTGATGGAGGCGTGAGCCAGTCCAGATTTGGCCAGCGACAGTAGGTACGGCAATATTTGCGGGGCCATAATCCGCAGAGGGTTAATCTTCTGTGCACGGCACCAGACAGAGAACCTCTTCCACTTATGTCCATAGCACTTGAGAGCTGAGGACACCCTGGCTTTTGCAAGAACCTCTCTGCAGTCAGCCGGGATATCGTATCCTCCAAACTCTAGTGCTGCAGGAGCCAAGCCTGCAAGTTCAGCGACTCCGGGTCGTGATGAAGAATGGCGCCTCCTTTTCTGGAGAGAAGATCTGCGTCCGTCGCCAGCTTGATAGGTGGGGACGTTGACAAGTCCAGAAGGTCCGGGAACCAGATCTGTCTCGGCCACGCCAGTGCGACGAGGATCATCCTGCACCTGGACCTCTTGAGCTGGTTGATGAGACGGAGCAGCAACGGCAACGGAGGGAACGCGTACAGGAACAGGCCGTCCCAAGGGAACGAGAAATCATCGCCCATGCTCCTCGGCTGTGTGAACCTGCTGGCGAACCTCTGGTACTTGGAGTTCGTCGCCGTCGCGAACAGGTTGATCTGGGGTTTGCCCCATCGTTGAAAGAGGCGATCCACCAGGTCCTGGCATAGTTCCCACTCGTGGCACGAGCGCAGCTCCCTGCTGAGTGAGTCGGCAATGGTGTTTTTTATACCTGCCAAGTGGAAGGGAACCAGAAACATCCCCTGGGTGATGGCCCAGCGCCACAGATCCTGGGCCTCCTTGGATAGGGCTGGGGATCTGGTGCCTCCCTGCTTCCGGATGTAGAACATCGTGGTGGTGTGGTCGGTGAAGATCCTCACCACTTTGTCCTTGAGGGACGGAAGGAAGGATTTGAGCGCCCACGTAGCTCCAGGATGTTGATGTGGAGAGACCTCTCCTCCGGGAGCCAGAGGCCTCTTGCGTGGAGATCTCCGGTGTGGGCCCCCCATCCCTCCAGGGAGGCGTCTGTCGTCACCGTCTCCTGATACGCCAGGGTGTCGAGGAACTCCTGTAGCGGATAGGGGTGTCACGGTTTTCGTTTTATGACGTACGATAACCTTCTTGCCAAATGACGATATATCATGGTTATCGCGGTATAGCAGGTGGAGTTAACTAATCTTAACACATATTTTCTAAAAGGTCATAAATTGACAGATGTATCATCACAAACAAAACCAGGCACCCAGGGCCAGAATTGGGCTTTTCAACATACTTTCCACTGAAATGCCTTGCTTCCACCAAACACAAGTGTGGAGAGGAGTGGAGGCCTGCTGCAACTGGCAAACCAAACTGAATAGCTTTTCTGAAGTGGTCATTTAGGGTTTTTGCTCCCCCACTGGCTACTGGTGAAGATGAACATGTTGCCATCTTGATAACCTGCATGCCACAGATCAAGTCAGTCAGTCAGTCAGTCAGTCAGTCAGTCTCTCTCTCTCTCTCTCTCTCTCTCTCTCTCTCTCTCTCTCTCTCTCTGTGACTTATTATATGTAAATTCAATGATAGAACCAGCGAAATCCCCCATTGCCATATGTTTAGAGAACATTATCCATTATAAATATATAAACCCCAAAGCCGCCACCCCCAAAGTAAACCCTTTTCCTTCTTGGCACTGTATCTATTCTTCCTATTGCTAACATATTGATTTTGTGTAAGGCACGTGTGGTTTATGGAATGGCATTAAAAACTGCTCCAACTGAAACTACTTGGCAGACGGCACATCCAACAGTGCAAAACCAAGACTGCGCAGCAATTGCTTACTGCAGCCTTTCCAAATCAGGTTGAAAAGCACACTGAACGGTAGAACGGTATAAACAATGTGACGGTTATTATTGTTCAATTAAGTGGTTCACGGTATCTTTAACGGTATACCGTTATACCGTTACATCCCTAGTAGCAGACGCATCCGAAGTCTGCAAAGGGGCACAAGGTAGATGCATGAGGACATCATCCCGAAGAAGGGAATTGATGGACCTGACATTGGCCACGTCCGTGGCCAACAGGTGCTGCACCTTACACAAAATGGCCTTCGTCCTTTATTCCGACGGAGATGCCAATCACTCCACTGTATCGAGCTTCGCTCGGCAGAAACAGTGCCACCTGCGACGGAACCAGGTGGGATTTGGGGTAGTTGATGGCGAATCCCAGTTACGTGATCAGGCGGACGGTCCTCGCCGTGTGTTCGACGGCGAGTTCTCTTGACCTTGCACGGATTAGCCAGTCGTCCAGGAAGGGGTAGACGTGGATCCCCTGCAGGCGCAGCCGCGCTGCCACTGGTGCGAGGCACTTGGTGAACACCCTGGGTGCCGACTTTAATCCGAACGGCAGGGCTCTGAATTGGTAGCGACGCCCCTGGACTACGAATCTGAGGAACTCTGTGTCATTTTAGAATGGGGATGTGGAAGTAAGCATCCTCCAGGTCCAACGACGATAGGAAGTCGCCCTCCTCCAGCTGTCCCAGCACGTGCTGGAGGGTGACCATCTTGAATTTCTGTGCCTTGATGTACTTGTTTAACCGACGCAGGTCCAGGATGGGGCGCCACGCGCCTGTCTTCTTTCTGACGAGGAAGTACCTTGAGCATACCCCAGAGCCTCCTGGGGACGAGCTCGATGGCACCTTTGAGCATTGCCCCCTTACCTCCAACAGCAGTTGAGGGACGCGATTCTCCTTCCTGGCCACGGGAGGAATGCAAGGACACTTCTTTTGAAATTCTAGCGAATGTCCGCGGGCCAGGGTGTCCAGCACCCAACGGTCGGTGGAGATGGACTCCCACACGCTGACGAACTTCGTCAGCCGGCCTCCCACCGGGGTGCTTCGGTGGGAGCCCGACGCTACGGCCGGTTCAGTCCTGCTTGGAAGTGGGCCTTGCCGCCTTGGCCTCCTTGACGCCACCGGCGAGACCCTCCTTGCTTGCCGCGGCCTCTGTAGGCCTCCAGGGACGAGGAGCGGGCCGCCTGGCGATACGTAGAAGAGCCACCGATGGATCCCTTGGAGGCTCTGTCTGCCTCCGGAGCTCCGAAAGGGCCGCCGTTGCTGAAGGACTCCTAGGGCTCGGGCTGTGTCTGTGTCGGTCTTGATTGCCTGGATGGACTCATCCATCGTCTTCCCAAACAGGTTGTTGCCGTCGAACGCAAAAACAAAGAGGTGATGGCTGGAAGGTTTAGAATTAATCTTAACCACTGGCAATGCTCTGGGCAACCCTCCAGACCACCGTCGAAACGGCAAGTCCAACATTCTGGTCTGGACGTCCTGGCAAAAGTCTGTCGCCTTGAGCCATCCTCGTCGTCGAAGGCAAACCCTGTTGCCAAGCTGGTGAAATCCGGTATCGGTAATGTCCGTTGCCACCGTTATGGCGTGATTCGACGCCACCTCACCTTCCTGCAGAATCTGTAGGGCCTCAGCCCTCTTGTCGTCCGGTAGGAAGTCTAGCAGGGGAGATATCTTGAACCAAAGCGCTCTGTCGTAACGGGCCACAATCGCTAAGGCATTAGCCGCCTTAATCGTCGTCGCCGACGACGAGATGACTCGTCGTCCCATGGAGTCCAATTTCTTGCCCTCGCTGTCCGGCAGTGGAAGTTGAAGCTGCCGCACCCGCTGCTTTCTTCTTGGCCGCTGCCGAGACGACCGAGTCCGGTGTAGGCTGGGCCCTGAGGCACAAGGGGGCGGCATCGGGGACCCGGTACTTCTTCTCTTACCAGTCCCTTTTGGCGGGTGTCATGGAAGGGTTCTTCAGGATAGCCAGCCCCTCGTCCCAGATGTCGTTGAGCAACGGTACTGCGAGGACCGTCTTTCTCTTGGCCTCCCGTCGTTGGTAAAGAAAGCCTTCCTTTTTCTGTTCCTCAGGGCAGAGCTGGAAGAGCTCAGATGCCCTGGCTATCATGGCATGGAAAGAGCCAATTTCGACGGGCGGAGAGGCCCGGGGGGCGGGGGATGATGAAGGAATGTCAGTTGTATCATCGCCGCCATCGTCGTCCGTCCCCGTCGATGTATCCGTCGCCGTATCATCCCGAGGGTCTGGCGAGGGGGATGAGGGGCCACAGGCCTCGTGGGCATGAAGGGCGGTGCGGGGTGGACTCTCCTCCGCTTGTTCGGAGGGCTTCCCGACAGTCCTGATTCTGGATCCTCCGTCGGGGTCCATGGTAACCTCGTCCTGATCTCAGTACATAAGGATTGGATCGCCAACAAAATGGCCGTTGAGCTATCCTGGGGCTCGGGCAATGGCTGCGACGGGCGGGATGGCTGCTCCACTGGGCCCTCGTCGTCGCCATTGTCTATCTTCGATCACATCAGCAGGAACCTTCCCCTGGGATCGAACCTTCTCGAACCTCTCGTTGAGGCCTTCGAACCTCTCGTTGAGGCCTTTCACGGTTTCCACCGGATCCTCCTCGGAGGCTGAATTCGAGTCCGTAATGGCCACCGCCCCCGCCCCCTTCTTTTTCCACCGGGGGGTCTTAATGATGGGCTGGAAAAAGGATTCCCTCTGCGGTGGCAGGGAAACTCTGGGCCCCGAGGCCGCCTCCACTGGTGTAGTCTCTGCCGGCTTCGCCACAGCCGCTGCGACAACCTCGTTGTGGATCAAGGCCCTCACCACCTTAGGTGCGTCTTGGGCCTTCGCTTGGGGGGGATGGGGGAGAGGGTCATCGCCTCGCTCCCCCTCTGCTCCCTTTGAGATCGACCGGGGCCTCTCCAGAAGCTTACCCGGGTTCTCGGACTTCCTCTTCCCCGAACCAGAGCGCTGGTTCGTGGTTGATCGTGCCGGGGAAGTCGCGCCCTGCTTGGCAGCCGAAGAGCCCGACCTTTCGGCGCTCCCGGTGCCCGCGGACTCGCGGTGCTTGGCCTTCTGTTGGGCCCCCATCACCGGGGCGCCCTCACAGGACTTAGAAGCCCGCTCAGACTTTTTCTTCGCCTTCTCACCTGCTGTCCCCTTCTCAAGCCAGGCGGCGAGGCAGGAACGATGATCTTGCTTGGTCCGCTCCGACAGGTTCTTGCAGAACGCACAGTCCTTCTCCACGTGCGTCTTTTCCTCATGAAGGCAGTAGAGACATCTCGAATGCTCGTCCTCCTTGAAACCATTTTGCAATCCGCATCCCGGGCAGCTCCTGAGCAGCTTGGATCCGGGCGTCAAGCTTCCCTTGTCCTGGGCCATGTCCGTTGAGGTAGGCCTCAGATCTTCTGGAATCCTCAAAGAAGCGTAACTCGACGAAAACTTCACCCTTGAAGGGCGTAGAAGAATTCCGAAACGGGTCCCCCTTATCGGAAGTAGAAACGGTGGAGCTTGAGGCTCGATTAAACCGAAAAAAATGAGAAAATCTCATTTGAAACAGCGCAAAAATGCAGTAAAAGCTCGAGAGCTAAAGCACGAGGACTCCCAACACTTGAACGTGCGGTAAAAATCTGAGGATGGCTGCCATGGGAGGGGCTTAGGGAGAGGGCAGTCATTGGCTGGGGGCAGTATGACCCAGAGATCAGTGATTGGTTATTACTAAGAAAGACAGATCAGAAACTAAACTGATACTGATTTTTTCTTTACCGATGATTCCCAGCCTGACGACAGGGAATATTCATGAGCATGTGAATCCATGCCAGACCCCATGCTGGAGAAAAAGGAGGTTAGGCTTGTCAGAGGATAGGAGGTCAAAAATGCTGTGTTTCTTGCTACCGAGCGGACGTTAAAGAGGGTGCAGGTGACTTTGTGAGGGGATGTGGTTTTCGTGGTGCTCATCGGAGTGGGAGCTTGAGGGACATGGCTGCCCAGTGGGGTGGTGGGTGTGGTAGGAACATTCAGGGGTGTTGAGACAGGTTGTGCTGGGGTACGGGAAGGGTTAGGTGCCTGTGGTTCCTGAGTGTCTACTGAGAGGGTTACGTCGATTGGGGGCAGGAAGAGTAGGTGGGCAGAAGTAGGAGTGCAAGAGACAAGGGGGGGGTCAAGGGGTGTGTGATGCTGGAAATGCATTGGAGGGACAGGGCCTCCCTGTCCTTGCCCTGTAGTCCTTTTTCATTTGTGTTCTGTATTGTTTTCTGCCCAGGAGTCCATGTGGGACTCCTGGCAGTGCAGCTCTTCCTGTTTTTGGTTGGGTGTACAGACCCATGGGATACCATTATGGCACCCATGGGTAGGGTTACAACCCTGTGCCCTTAGTGTATGTTTTTGGGCACCTGTGTGTGGCCCACAGAGCAGGGTATGGGCTGGTGGCTGCTCCATGCTGAATTTGACAGGTGCTCTGAGTATCCTCCATTTTGGGATACTCAGGCCCTGCCATTGGAATCAGTTGATTCCTGATAGGAAACAAGATGGCCCCCGTGGCCTCTTGCTTTCTATTGCCTGTTACCTTGTTTCCCCAAAGTCCTGGGATACCCTGACTCTGTCCTTTCTCCCTGACTGGCTGTTGAGTGGAAGTTCCATATATGGTGTTGTTGTGAAGTCCAGGACAGACTGGCTGGAGCCTTCCCAGTGACTGTATGTTGTGAGTACACCCTGTGGGTGGGACCTGAGTGAATGGAGTGTGTGACCAATATGCACTCCTTGTTGTGGATGTCCGGTTTCTGGTGTTTGACACAATGGCTGGGACAGCCCTGCCCAAAACTGGTATGAATGCAGTGTGTAGTGTTGAATGGCTGAGTACTTGTCCCAATACACATTCCTTGTTGCGAGTGTCTGAGAGGGAGGAGAATGGACTGAATGCACTGTATGCCTGATTGGCTGACTGACTGCTGAATGCCCTTCTGAGTGATTGGTTGCCTGAGTGTTACCCAGCAGAATGAATGAGAGATCAAATAGTATATCCGGGGGCCTCTCACTGCTAGAAATTGTTCAGAAGATGAAGTTGAAACTGATGCTTAATCTCGAAGCCGAGCCTGAAGAAGAAGGTTGACTGCTGTCTCCCTTCGCCGAAAGCCGTCGAGACTGATCCAAGAGAGGACCTGGTTATGTGCCTTCTTCCCATCGCTAACCTTCGCTGAAGCGCCCTAGAAGTCAGACCCTCGAAAGGCTGCCGACTGGAGACTGGGACTGCCGAGGAGAACTGAGATAAGCCACGGACATTCCGTCCACCGTCGCCGACCAGGGTTCACAAGTCTGCTTTAGCCGTTGGAGGCCCGTCGAAGCCGTGTTGCCCAGAAGAGGGGACCGCTTGACGTCGTGCCGCCGACCGGAGCAGCACGCTTCTTTGCCCAAGACTTTTCGATTCACAGATGCGCTCATCCACATCGCCGCCCGCCTTATCCCACCGGAGAAGGCCAGGTCGTCGACGCACCGAGGAGCATCCGCCGGTGGGTTTCTCGCCACCAAACGACAGTAGAGACGCCGGATGACTCGACGCCCTTGCTGGGCCACAGTTCTTCAAACTTTGTGGTCCTGAACAAGCAACATCGAGGTGCCCCGCACGCCTCTTCCTTGCAGGACGTCTTTACTCTGTCGTCGACGAGCTCCGCTTGGACCGAAGCTGTCGCCTCAACGCCGAGTTCACTTTCTTCAAGGGATCTCGACGATCCGTGGCTCCTGCTTTAAAGGGAGCCGCTCAAGAAGGATCCGTCGACGGCCCGACATCGAACTCTGCTATTCCAGCTACATTGGGGTGGTAGAAACATTATATAAGGAATTAAGACTTTTAGAACAATATATGGACTGGGCGTGTGATATATCCTTACTTTACAGGTTGCCCAGGTGGGGAGCGGGGGGAATCTACACACAGAATTGTGTCTAGGTAATGGGGCCAGTATTCTGCCAATTGTTCTAAACAACTGCTTTCCTCCTATATCTAATGTTGGTTACCTTTATTAAGTGATTTGTGTGACATTTAACTAGAGTACAGTTGATGCACTTTAATGAAATCTAATACTAATTGTGGTACCACTTAGAACTGCATATATTTGCCATTGTAGATTTACTGAACACAAAAGTGAGTTATTGTGATTGTGTACATAACCTTGAACTTAATTATATAAAGACTGTTTACTAATACAGTGTGTGGACATTCCTTTGTGGGGGCTTGGGGACTACACTGTACTTAAGAACCAGCCTGCATCACCTCCTGAGAAGCTAGGCCTCGATTGCTCGTCCATTGCTACCACAATAGAGAATCTTGGCTGGGGTCCTCTGTGCCTCTCCTCTGCCATATAGAGAGCAGAAGTACAGACACCCCCCCCCCCCTCCAGTCAACGGAGGAGCACCCATTAAGACACTGGTGAAGCAGGCTAGGACACAGAGGCACAAAGGATTGCAGCAAGAGCAACTGGGGCAAGCACAAGGAAACAGACAACGCATCCCCTGGCGTAACGCTGGGGATATTACTGGTACGGGCACTCTGAGGGGCTAACTAGGAAAAGCACGGGCAGCCAAAGCGAGCGGACAACACATTTTGCCTAATTTACCCGCCTCACTGAAGGAGCGACACCCACCCAATCCCTTACAGCGCCGTCACTTGCCAAGAGAGCCTAATTGAACCAGCCAGAACGCGTGACCAGGCCACCTGCAAAACTGCGCTTGGCTACAGCACTGAGAGCTCTAACCGAGCAGACGGATGAATACCAACCAGCAACTACAGATGCGACGTGAGGAAATGTATGCATGAGCCGGTGAGGCATACCCACCCTAACTGAGATAAACCTCCGACCAGGCCTGGGAGGAGGTGGTTGATAAACTGGTGGCAATACATGCTGAAGGGAAAGGGAAGGGCCATCATCTCAGCCTGACGAGGCCAGGCTGTACACCAAACACCTGGGGACAGCAGTTCGCCACTACAGCCCACGCAAGAGTGCAGTGCACATAGAGGGGACCACTGCCACATACAAACCACAATTGCAGCTGGAGACCTCTGGGATAGACCCAAACACAAATCTGGCAGACGGTGAATGACGCTAACCGGGGGCTTGGAGCTAGGGAAGAAAGACTGGTGCAGGCAATCAGACGACTCATAGCCCCAGGCCACACAAGACGCGGTCCCAGCTGGCAGCACACCACTAGCCTGGACTTTCGCTGGCGGATATGTCCCTGCTGAAAGGGAAAAACAAGACCACCATCATCATGGCGTACTTTGCTGCAGCTAAACCACGGGAACAACGACAAGATGCTGCTGAGGATTGCCCAGACCAAGCGACACCAGAATCAAATGACAAAGATAGGCAGGTGCTGGAAGCCATCGCAGGATTGCTTTCTTTTATTGACACCAAAATAGAGGTGGTAAAGTCAGATGTGCAGCTGATGCGCCAGGATATGCGCAATCTTACAGAGCGAGTCACCATCACGGAGGCCGGGCAACGAGAAACAACAGAAGCAGTGAAAGACATGCAGAACAGAGTCCAGGAATTGGAGAGGAGAAACAAAGTCCTAGAGGAGAAGGCGGAAGACACGAAAGGACGGTCCAGGCGCAACAACGTACGACTACTGGGAATTCCTGAAGGGATGGAGGGCACTAACCCCACACATTTGGTGGAAACCCTGCTACAAAAAGAGGTAGGCGCGGGGCGTCTCACAGGGGTTTGCAGTTGAAAGGGCCCACAGGACTTTGCAAAAAAGACAGTCGCCAGGATCGTATCAACGCCCGATAATAGCGAGGATCGTGAACTTCCAAGACAGGGAAATCTTATTGCACCATTCACGAGAAGGGGGCGAAATAAGAAGGGGCAATGCCAAAATTGCAATATATCCAGATTATACTCCAGCGGTACAGAAAGCACGAAACTCTTTCGTCCCGATCAAAGCCAGGCTGCAGCAGCTAAACCTCAAGTACATGTTGATGTACCCATCCAGGCTAAAAGTGATTTACAAGGGGAGAGCGGTATTCCTAGAGACACCAGCGGCGGCCAACATGTTGCTGGAACATAATAAGATGGCGGAGGGTGAAGCGCCCAAGACGTAACCCAAGCAACTGGGTCAATGAGGCCAGTACTCTGAAGATGACAAAGGAACATCCACACTCATGGTAGCCAGGCCAAAGTTTGCTAGAAGGACAGGGGAACTTCCAAGCCGCCTGGCCTGGGCTGAAGGTACTCCCCCGTGAATTGTTTGGTGCAGGCCTGTTGCCGAAGAGCCGCTACCCGCGCAAGATGTCCCAGAAGGGTCAAGACGGAGCGGGGGCACCTGAGCGCTGCCTATGCAGTGCAACTGCTGGAGCAGTTGGTTAAGTTTAATTTGTTATTGTTTGAAATGTGTTAAAGTCTTCACAGCAACTGATGCAACGTAACAACGGGCACAGGATGGGGGGAGCGGGGTTCCACTAGCTGGTAATGGCGGCTGATATAAGAGTGCTGACATAGAATGATAGATGGATGGGTACTTATATGCGTAGGAACAGAATTAAATCCTCCCTGAGGAGGAATAAAATCTCCATCGCATTACTGCAGGAAACCCACCTCACAACTGAGGGCAATGGCAAAATGGTGGAACATTGGGGAGGCCAGGGCTTTGGAGCTCCTTACTCCAAATATGCACGCGGAGTATACACATGGATAGATAATATAGTGCCTTTCCGACTATTAACTAAAGAGGTGGATGAGGAGGGTAGATACCGGATACTCAGGGGATATATTGAACAAATAGAAATTTGCATTGTCAACTCATACCTACCTAACTGTGGGACGTCAGCATACCTGACCAAGCTAGGCACTAAGTTAACTCCTTATAGGGATTGTTTCTTCATCTGGGGGGCGTTTAACTGTGTTCAAGACCACGACCTGGATAGGTCTAACCCATTGACACAACGGGCAAGGCCAAGTCACTCAGCACTGAATGCAGTAATAGGAAACTTGGGCCTGGCAGAGGTGTGGAGGGAGCTACACCCAGAGAACAAGGAATTATCCTACTTCTCGTCCTCCATGGGATCTATACTAGAATAGACTACCTACTAATAGACAAGATACACTTGCCCCAGATAGAATCAGCATCTTATCTGGGTAGAATAATATCAGACCACTCACCATTGCTCATGGAATGGAGGATGAGAGGCCCCAGGCCGCCCATACCACTGTGGCGTATGCCGACGGACATACGAAACTGGAGTGCTGCCGAAAAGCATGAGGGAGACACTAGTAGTCCCGATACCTAAATCCGGGAAGCCTACAAGCAAGTGCGGTTCGTACAGGCCATTAGCAATGTTAAACTACGACGTTAAGATCCTGAAGACCATACTGGCCAAGCGATTGTTGAAAGTTATAGGGGGCATAGTACATGGGGACCAAAATGGGTTTATACCAGGCCGCAGTACGCCAGCAAACCTGCGTCGGCTGCGACACATCATTGTGCATACAGCAGGCTCACAGGAGTTGTACGCTGTGATATCCCTCAACGCCATTAAAGCATTCGACTCTATATATTGGGAATGGCTAGTCGCAGTGCTGGGACACTTCGGATTGGGCGATTACTTTATTAGATGGATTAAGATTCTGTACGAGGCACTGGCTGCCAGAGTAAAGACAGGCAGAGTGGTGTCGTCGCTGTGGGATATACAAAGGGGCACCAGACAAGGTTACCCGCTGTCACCAATGCTTTATGTGCTGGGGTTAGAGCCGATAGCCATATACATTAGGAAACAATTGTTTGACGCAGGCATAAGGGTGTGAGGAGCGTACCATGTAGTCTCCTTGTATGCAGACGATGTCCTGTTGTACCTGCGGGACCACACCTTAACGTACCAGTAATCCTAGAGGTGCTGGAAAGTTTTGCATGAGTATCGGGGATCTCCTTCAGTACGGAGAAATCGTGCATATTCCCACTAACAGGGCTGGCAGGAGAGAGGGAAGAGGACCTCCTGAAGGTCGGGCTTAGATGGAAAATACACACGTTATGATACCTAGGGGTGAATATTTGGCACACACCCAAACAGACGCAGAGGGGCAACACACTGGTAGCGCTGCAGGGGCTCAGCAAATCCATGAAGTTTTGGTCCAAATTGCCGCGGTCGGTCATGGGAAGGGTTTCCATTGTTAAGATGATAGTCCTGCCGAGGTTCCTATATTTTTTCCAAAATGTTCACTACTATATACCAGCCACATTTTTTCGATTACTGGAAAAACCACTGAGGGAGCTTCTGTGAGGCTCGGCCAGACATAGACTTTCCCTGAATGTACTTACGCTTCCATATAGAGCGGGAGTGGATCAACTAGCAGACCTGGAGAAATACTTTCTGGAAGCACAACTCAGCTTTGTGGCCAAGTGGCTCGCGGGCCAGACCACCTGGGAAACTGCGCTGTTGAAACAACTCATAGCGCCGGTGCTCCTGAAGGAAGCGCTGTGGGTACCACTGCAGTGCTTGGGGGAGGTCCCAATGATTGTGCAGCTGGGTAGACTAATTTGGAGCAGGGCCCTGACACTGCGAGGGCACGAACAGCCCTACTCCCCCAAGATCCAGATTGCGGCAGATGTCTGTACAGGCAAGACAGACCTGGCTAGGATAAGGCAATGGGAAAGACACGGCATCTACACTTGGGAGGACACATATGAGGAATGCATCTTCAGAGAATTTGAAACCATAGTTGAAAAAGAGGGGCCACCCAACGGGCAATTCCTATGGTACCGAAAGGTCAGAGAGGTGGCTAAAGTGAAAAGGAGGGGGTGGCCAGAGGAACCTGAGACGGAACCAGTCCTAACCCCTGCTTTACAATCTGGTGGATGGGTGGAGACCATTGTCCCGACTCTATAGCCAACTTGCAGATAGACCCAACCCCAAGAGTAACCTACTGAAACAGTGGTGGGAGGCGGATCTGGAGATCAGCCTAACAGAGAAGGTGTGCGATAGGGTCCTGGGATACTCTCGGGAAGTGTCAAGAAATGCCAGATTCCGACTACTCCAATTAAATATCCTTTATAGGACCTACGTGACACACCCAGCAGAATAGCCAAATTCAATAGCAAAGTGAAACCGCTATGTCCCTGGTGTGGGTCGGCGGGTGCAGATATGATGCATATGTTCTGGGGGTGCCCAAAGATACAGCGTTTCTGGACCCAGATAGAGCACGCTTGCAGAAAGGCGGGGGTAGCAAGGTATGAATGGACACCAAAGGAGTGCCTCCTGGGGGCCTACCCAAGAAGAAGTAAAGTCAGACATATAATTAAATTCATGGACATGATATGTTTGCTGGCGAAGAGGACCATTGCAATGGCGTGGAAATCTGTCAAGGGCCCCCAATACGTTAAATGGCACTGAGACCTGGAACACTGGACAGGGGCTGAAACCAGGGTATGGGGTGATGGAATAGCTAAGGATGGTGGGGATGCAAGCTCTGCTTACGAAGCCTGGAAAGCTCTGACCTGGGACATGTTTCACTCATCGGATGATAAACCGCTGTGAGCGAACTGGTTAATTTTAGAGGCGGCGGTGTCTGTGTATCAGCCGGACCTCAAAATCAAGCAGCCCGGGCTGTCACACTAAGGCCCCGGCCCCCAAGAACACCATAAGAGTTGAAATGTATTAGTGAAAGAAAATAAGCGCCTTTATGGGCACACACAGAAGTGAAGACTGTTGTTAGTATAAAGTTACTTGTTGATGTCAATCTGTTCTCAGTACATATACGACTGTGATCAAAATTGTGCATTGAATTGCTACATGTACATTACAAATGCCAAAAAAACATTGAAAAATTAAAAATAAAATACAATCAAAACATCAAAATGGAGTCGGTGAAGGCAGCAGCGTTTCCCTGAGCAATAGCGCAAATAAGTGCAGCAGTACAAAGTCAAACTCACTTGCTTCTTGTCTTCGGGCAGGGGACAGTGGTAAGGCACCAACTTTGGACAGAGTTCCTTTAAGGGGCACAGCCCATACACCTGGGAAGCGTAGACCAGGTGGGAGCCAGCTAATTATTTCTACCCAACCCCAAAAACAGAGTGCGTTGGGGTATACTGAAGCTCATGGTCCTGCAGCTACTAGCCATTGAAGATGGTGGTTTGGCAACACCGGCACACTCTGCTCCCCAGGTAAGCCATCAACTGAGAGGAGGTGGTGGTGGTGGTGGTGGGAGGAGCAGTAGCATGCAGGCCTGAATTGTGAAGGGGAACTTGAGAGTCAACTAACCATCTGTTGGGCAAGGCCGCCACTGACAGTTGGGAACAGATAGGCATGGGGAGTCCATCCACGGTGCAGGATTAGGGAGTGACAACCAGATAAAGGCTACCTTACAGAAGGGACTAGTCATCCCCAAGTCCCATATTGGATCTGGGAAACTTCCTCACGTGTGGGGTGCATTAGTCCATCCCTATAAGAGCTGTCTGAAGAAAGTGAACCTTATTCCCTTTTCAAAGGGAGAGACTGGAAGGCAGGACCGCCCAATTTGAAGGACTGTCAAATTCCAAATCCCACAGAAGAGCTGTAGGCCATCCCAGAAGGTGGAGCCCAACAGCCAATCCTCTTCCCAGCGGACATCCCCTTTCACCACAGGAAGGCTGGGATGCCGAGCTAAAGCCTTATGAAAAGCCAACGGTTCGGTCTGAGGTTGGAAGAAATCAGAGTATGAGAATAGAACTTTTTTAGAGAAGAATGGTGGGGCGAGTAGGAAGCCTTGGACTGGAAGCAGAACCCATGAGGTTGAGAAAGGTCCAGAGGTCTGGGCCATACTGGAGCTTAGGGGAAGGATCCAGAAGACCAAACTGCAAAGCTGGGATTGCTTGTAAGGAGTGAGGAAGTGGTTTCCAAGAAGAGTAAAGGTGACCTGGAAGAGGGAGGTGCCCAAAAGGGTAAAGTAGTTGATAGTGGAAAAGATAGACAGTGGGGAAAGTTATGGCCAAAGCATTGAAGGAGAGAGGAATAGATGACGATAGTCCTGCTCTACAGGGATGAAGCCGTCGAAAGTGGGAGAGATTTGGTGAGTGGAGAAATGTGTCCAAAGCAGTGAAGAAGGCGATAGAGAGAAGGATCTGGCAAGTGGAGACTGTAGTGCCCAATCGGGGTGGAGAAGGTGATTGTGTATGAGATCTGGTGCAGGGAGCCAACCATGCTCAAAATGGACAGAGAAGGTCAAGGCAATGAGTCAGAGACTGAAGCAGCCCAAAAGGGTGAAGAAAGTGACCAAGAGAGAACAGCGGGGGGGAAAACTAATACACTGAACAGAGGAGGATAGCGTAGAAGAGAATTCTGGAAAGTAGAGACTTGGAGTTTGTAAAAAGTCCAATTGCAATGATTAATCGTTAACAGGGGGACAAAGGCAGGTGACGCTGAAGAACCAAGGGGGTTGAGGGGCTAGGAAGATCAGTTGACCACTGCCTCACCCTATCAAATTTCCTGGCCCCATCCTGGAATCTGAGAAGTGCCAAGATTGACACCCAGGCTCCTGATTCACCTGGCATGGGAGAGGGATGAATTCCCAGGAGGGAGACTCTCTTAATGAACAGACAAAGGGATTTACTGTCAAGCCTCATCCACGGTGGACAAAGCAGAAATGAAGGAGAGACATTCCTATTAAACCAGGGATCACCTTAGGCAGTTAGGAACATAGTGGAAGGCAAGTCCAGAATACCGGTAGAACTAGAAGATTTTTCTTGGTGCATCATTTTCACTTTATATTAGCGGATCCCTGGAACCTCCTGCGACTTAGCGACATTGCAAACTTTGTGTTTCTATGAACTTTAGTTACAAACCACTAGTCCTAGTCGGGCAAGTTTTCAATTTTTATGTTATGCCATAGTAATTTATTATTTTGTCCCCATACTGTTATAGCACCCGAATAAAGCACTTTAAAGTTTTCTGTGTTGGTGAGGTCTTTGATCCCCTCACACAGTTCAAGGATTTGGGGGGTGGGGGAGGTGGAAAAGAGAATTGTCAAAGATAACACCGAAATTCCTAGCAGAGGGAACCACAGAAAGTGTGGGGCCCAAAGAGGCAGGAAAAGGACACAGTAAAGGAGGAATAGAGGAGCCTAAATAGAGAATTTCAGTCTTCAATACATTGAAGAAGTTTGTTCAAAGCAATCCAGGCATTGACATGCAAAAGCCAGGACATAATCTGGCTATGGGCTGCCAACCACCTACCGGGGTCTAAAAACAACTCGAGTATCATCAGCATAAGCGACTGACAAAAGCAGGAGACAGGGGACATAAGATGAGGAAGGGGTACATGTACATATATGTTAATTAGCCATGGAAAGAGACTGGAAACCTTGTGCACCCCACAGATGGAGATAGTAGTAGTTCAAGAGAAATAGGATTATTCAATTTACCACTTTTACCTGACAGAGCAGCTTCACACTCCATCAGATACACCCCCTGAAACAACCTTGACCAACATCCCCCTCCTTAGAATCACCCTCTAGAGCTTACCCTCCAACTTCACTTTGAACACTACATTGTAATTGTTAACTACGAATGGTATTCTCTTAACAAATTATATGTTTTGAGGACTGCCTGCCAGCCCCACCATAACTATCTAATGTATACCTGTGACACCTTCAGATGCAGAGGTACAATGTGTCCTGGAGCTAGGTTTGTGGTTAATAAATATTCAAAATAAAATGAATAAATAAGGAACTGGAAGGACCTTGACAGATATGACTACAATCAACTAACTTGACTCACCAGCTTCTACTAGTTTTCCCTTTTCATTTTTTACCAGTTTTCTTTTTTTGCTTCACTCTATTCATTTTTAAGATTGGAGTCATTTGTTAAGCAATGGTTTACTTTCAAGGCCACAATCTCAGTTTCAGAAATTATGATCTGATATTTGTTTATAATGTGCTGGTTTTATTGCCATTTGAAAGTTTCATACATTGCAAATATCTGGAATAGTTTCCATTCATAAAGGTCACAATTTTACTGCACTTGTAACCTTAGTTCAAATCTGTCTAATCAACTGCAGTCCACACTAAACACTGAGCTTACACTGTGGAATGAGGACTCCTATCAATGTTATCACAAGACAGTCTAATATACTTGAGATTTAAAGCACAATGAGGTACAGCAAACTAAGGATGATTAATTCTTAGATGGTCATATAAGCCACAAATAAATATTGACCCGACCTCAATGCACTGCTATCTGCTGACCGTCGCATATCAATAGATGGATGTATCAAGCTGCTCCCAGCTTTGCACCATACCACACATGAGTGGGGACCGTATTGATCTTCTTGCAGTTGTACAGCTGCGTTGCCCCAGTATTGAGGTGTTCAAGATGGTCCGACCTAAGAGAGCAGAAACAGAACATGAAACATTTAGGATTGCTTATAAAACATACTGGTTTGCAGGTCTGATACGTCAAGCAATGGACAAGTCACACAAAAACTGAAAACTCACAATATTAACAGTATTTTACTCAAACAAGAATTACGGGTAATGCAGAGATGGTTAAAGTTTTAAGAAAAAAAAAAACAAAGACCATGATCATTGGAGCATTAAAAGATAATCACATACTTGGAGTAATTACTGGGGCAAAGAGCTCCCCCTCACCCACTCGCTCTCCCTACCGTGTGACAAGCACAGTATCAAGAGACACACAGACACGTGTTATAGTTTCAAAACCTTTATTTACTATAATTCTGGGGTTGGTTTAATACCCAACAGGCCCCAACTGTAATTGTATAGTTCCCTCAACTGGTGTCTCTAAGGGCGGTCTATGTCTGAAAGTTCAAAATCTAAATCCGTCTGTGTCTAAACCGATGCATTCCGTCACTCTCTCATAAAATGTGGTAGGATGTCTCTTTAAAATAAAAGATAGTGATTAAAAAAGAAATATATCTCAAGGTTGGTTTCAGGTTGTCTTCTTGCCAGGTGTGGCTTGGTCAGTATCATCAAATTTCAGCACAATCAAATAAAGGTTGTTAGTTAGCTCTTTTCCACAAAGTTCAATCGCTCTGTTCAAACAACTCCCAATGTCTTTAGTTCCTGGGAATTGCCACCCCCAAACCTCAATCCTTCCAAGTTTCACACAAAACTAAAATATAGCATGTTTTTTTCAGGGTTTCCTTCCCCAAGCTTATGCCTCCCTGTTAAACCAAATAAGGGTTCACCTTTGTTAGGCCTCTTAGGGTTCCCTTCCCCAAGCTCAGGCCCCTTTCACTTTCAAACACAACATTAAACTTGTCAAGATTTGCCTTTCTCCCATTTACAGTTCATTTCACACACAACTTTCTCATTGGGTAATATCGGAGAATTTCAAAAACGGTAGGTTCTTGGCTCCTCCTAAGCGCGACTGCTCTGATCTTTTGCCCCTCTCTATATGTCCTGTACTAGCTTTTTTTCTATCCTTTCCTCTTTCAGGTGGTTCCTGCACCCCTTTGTTATCTTCCACTTTGCTGTGTACACTTGCAGCTTCTTTGTCTCTCTTCTCTCGCCTTGACGTGCCCCTGGCACCTTCCTTTGGGTTCACTTTCTCTTCACAGTGCCTCTTGTATATTCACTTCTTTGCTTTCGTGCTACTTTGCACCTGTCCTTTTCCTTTTCATGCCTCTTACACACTTGTTTCGCCCTCCGGTGTTCACTTGCACCTTTCCTTCACTTTCGGGTCACTCACACCCGTATTTACTTTCAAGCCCTTTTCTTCCTTTCTGATCTCCCAGCATCTTGCTCTCGCTTTCCATTCACTTTCCGCTATCTTTCCGCGTCTTGTCGCTCGCAAACCGTCTTTCTCACTTCACCCTTCCAGCTAGCCGCATGCTCCAAAGTTTCTCATGCTTTCAGACTTGAAAGTCACTGGGTAGCGTTGTGCTGGAGAGCTGTCCTCTCCGGGCATATGGGGTCAAGGTCAGGGTCTCACCACCTCCCCTCATGCCCCTTGGGACTGCCACACGTCGCAAGAGAACAAGCACTTCTCCACATGCCGCCAAGAGACAGGCTGCCTCAATTCGGCTCCCTGGAGACACGGCTCCCTAGCCATGCTGCAGCCCCACACAAGCACCGGGACGGTGTTTCGGCACGCCGCTCTCCTACGGGTCCTCCAGGCTTCTCAACCTTCAGCACCCTGTTCCTTGGCTTCTCAGCTTCTTTCCGGGTACACAGCTCGCTCATTTGATTGTGCAAAACCACACCTTTTATACAAAAGTGGAGTCAGGTGTGAGTAGTCAGTGTGAAATGCCTGACCCTATTAATGGGACAAACTAATGGTAGTAGGCGGCAGTCTTCCTTTTGTTTCTCAGTGTTTCATGCCGGTAATCCTCACTACTCTCCGTTGCCTCTTCTTCCCAGTATTTGTCGGAAATGGGGAGGGGGAGATGGAATGGGATTGAAAATATCCCATAAGAGCTGAGCAACGGACTTCTGATGGAAAATGGGGAGGGGGGGGAATACCATGTCTTGCCCTCTGGTATTCTCTTCCCAATCCCTCGTGACCCCCCACTCAGGTGATTATCCCTCGCTTGTGCACACTAAGGTTGGGATCCAAAAGCGATAGCCCTTCCCCATGCCACCTGAATGGAATATCAAGGGGGGAGTAGGTCAGGTCAGAGTACACGGTCAGGTTTCTCAAACTACTAAAATTAACTTCCCGTTACCCTTTCTGTTTTCAATAGAATTGTCTGTGTTGCTTTGCAATGTGCTTGTGATATAAGCCCCTTAGTTGCTGTTTTAAAAACAGACTCAAAAAAATTAAACTAAACAAATTGTGCCATTTCTACACCTGACAAAAATTTGTGTAGCTCATCTCTAGGTAGCTTCCTAGAGCTTACAAATGGAACTAATTGCGAGGGAATAGCCGAGGGGATTACGCGCAATTTGGCAGGGAGCCCATTCCATGAAACCATCATGGGATTATGATCACTTTCAGGCGCTCAAGGACCTCAAGGTCAAACACATTGTGAAACGAAAAACAATCCAAACAATCAATCAGGGAGTTCTTGAGGCCTGAGTTGTAAGTAAATTTAGGAGGGTCATCACCAGGCCGTCTACCACGCAGGTTGTCAAAGGTTTCCTTCGTTTTTCTCTTAGGGATACCACATGAGGCTTCAAACAGATGTCTATCAGAGTCAAGGTGCCTTAATGCCAGCAAGACAGAGATTGTCTTCATTGGGACCATTTCCCCCACATTCTCACTCTCACTCTGGCCAGCCTCCCTTGGTCCTGCGCCGACACCCACCAGTGACCGAAAAAAACCTAGGGGTCATCTTCGACTCTACTCTCTCCCCCTCTTCTCACATCTCGGACATGTCCAAAAAGTCTCACTATCAGCTGCACCTCTTCAGAGGTATTCTACGTTTTCTCACCTTCCCCCCAGAGGCTCACGGTCTCCAGAGCCCTGGTTCTCTCCAGACTGGACTACTGCAACAGTCTCTTTCTCAATCTTCCTACTTCTACTCCCCAACCTCTGTAACTTATCAAGAACAGCCTCAAGCCCACGGACTAGTCTCTCCGGCACTGAAATCACTCCACTGGCTCCCCGTGGCTGCAAGGATCAAGTTTAGGTCCCTCTGCATAGTTTACAAGGCTTTATGGGGCCGGGGCCCTTACTATATAGAACGCTCTCTTCCCAAATACTCTCCTTCTAGAGGCCTCTGCCAACTCTCTGCGAGTGAGTCGCTTCTCCAAACAGATTTGGGGGTAGATCCGTATACCCTGCAGGTGCCTCCCTCTGGAACAGCCTACCTACCTCGCTCTGTCTGGAGCCTGACAACCTCCTTAAGTTCCGGAAACTCCTCAAGACCTACCTCTTCTCTTCCTCCTTCTCTCTCCCTCTCCCCTGCTACCTTCCTTTGTCCTCACTTCTTTCCCTCCTTCCTTCTCTTCCCCAACCTGCTCAGTTAGCCGACTGGTCACCTTGTGCACCTCCAGAGCCTTACAGGTCCCAGGCTCCCCCGCAAGTCCTGCACTTGCCTCTGGGCCTCCGGACTTTGCCTGGTTACTGCAATATGCTCCATGAGAGGGGCACCTACTCTGCACTTAACCCAGGCCCCTGCTGGACTGGGCGCACTTGTCCCACTTCGCCTCCCTCGCACTTGCTGTTTTGCGCACTTGCACGTTCCTTGACCTTGAATGTTCTACGCCTTGCAAGTCTGTATCCAGTCCTCCCTCTGTCTGCCTCCCTAGCTTGGGCGTGCTTGAAATACTCCTGCATAGGCGCATTGATGACCAATTACCAAGCAACCTGAAATGTGGCCAGGCCAGGCCAGTACTGTAGTTCATTGATCTGTGTGCCCCTCTCCCCGACACCCCTTTCTCCCTCACTCTGTGTCAAGCACTTCACTAGTATATGCGCCTCTGACCTAGCATGCTAGCCATTGTTGTAAATCATTCGGAATCTTCAAGGACAAAGAATGATGACTGTACTCCCGTGTTCCCTTCCCGGCTTGAAGCGCTTTGAAACACTTCACATGTGTATAAGCGCTCTACAAATAAACAATTACACAGTCTACAGAACCACACAATTTAGCATTCAAATCACCCATGGTGATTATATTTGAGTCAATCTCATTAACTAGATTAGCTAACCACTAAATAGGTGTTAATAGATTTTTGAAATCTTCCTTTGGATGCAAATATTGCCTACCACCAGTTTGCTGTCCGTTGTATTGCCTCCAGAGCTAGAGAAAAGTAAGATCTGATCGGAGGGGCTAGAAATAAGTGTGGGATTCCATGTAAGTGCATTACGCCCAAGGGTCGCTAGACCCTTTCTTGGCCTACCAAGTCTGTCACCAATCGCTGCACAGGACGCCAACCAATACTCTGGAAACAAAGCAAGCAGAAGAGAATAATCCGTTAGCCATATTTCTTTCAGGCACAGTACATTCATGGCTTTTTATCCAGTTTAGCCAATCCAAATCGTCCAGTTTATTACATACACTAGCTACATTCCAACTAAGCAGTTTCACTGATGTTGCAAATAAACTAGACACTGCATTAGCTGTGTTCCATGTATTGCACCGCTGGGCTCTAGCAGTGGGGCAATTTGCCTCACTGAACCCAAGGCTACTCATTAAAGTGTGCAGAACAAGTGCATCAATGGCTAGAGTGGTCTTGCAGGAACCCATTGCTACACAAAAGCATACACTTGCTCATTGGCATGTTTGGATGTAGCAAACACTTGTGCGGGTTGCTGGCCCAGCCGTTTTTCCATTTCCTCTCTTGACAGATCTATAATCAAGCCATCCGAAGCATTCAAACCACAACTTGCACACATCTTCAGGCTATAGACTACTTCAGCAGGTTTATTCTCTGCACACGAAAAGTGTCATGAAGATGGCATATTGTAGAGTTTGCGTCTCTATGTACATTAATTCCTTTGCTAGCCAGGATTTTGCAGCAATTTAAAATACATGAGCGGAAGAAAACAGAGGAACAGAAGCAAACATTACACCTCTTACAGTACATACAGTTAGAAAGAATTCTAACATTGGGAGATAAATGAAAAGATATCATTAACTCCTAACGTTTCTGACACTGCTTTAACTAAAGTTCTTTTGTAGGAGTTTTTGTTTCCATGATATGGCCTTTGAAACAATATTATATCGTTCTCCCTCCATCCCACCAAGATGTCTTTGCCAGTAGCTATTCCTCTCATAGATTTTGAAGGAGTCACACCGTCTTTATGACACCTCAGGGTCATCTTGGGTGGCTGGACAGCAGAAGGAGTCTTAGCATTTTGACCAAGTTCATATTTTTCAAGTTTGGCTTTAGTGTTTGGGTATACACCGGAGAACCTGTACAAGGAGGCAGTGGACCATCTTGCCCGGTAGAAAAACACAAACACTTGTCCTGAAGCGGTTTCTCAACCGTAGAACCAGCCGTTCTGTGGGTCGCATACTCCATAGGTGCCAGAACAGGCGGTGTTTGGGCTTTTGGAGCACTAAGGAGCACTAAGGAGCTGCTTTCTCTTGAGATCTGGCATGCCCCCTATTGCAACTGCCCCTTGCAGTTTTTTCCAAGACTTATTCACAGATCTGGTGATTGACACTTGAGATCTCTAGCATATGGGACAGTCGATTATATTTAAGGCTTCCAGTTTTATGGTATTTATTTTTCTGCCATTTCCGTCTGTGTTTATCCACATTTATTTTTGGGCCTTTTTTTCTGTATTTATCCACATTTATTTTTTGTCAATAAAAAGATAACTCGCAACCAGTTTTTTCTGCATTTATTCTAATAAAAGAAAGCATTAGTGCACACATGCAACAATGTAGCAATGACATTTTCCATAACAAACGGTTGCTCCAGCGACTGCTGCTGCCTTAAGATATATGCTGTCAGCAATTTGAAGAACTTTACTGCCATTTTTATACACGCTTTATACTCTCCATGTTGCCAATCTGCAATGTAATTGGCCTGTGATATGAGTGACATCATAGAGAAACAGACAGTCCTGTTTTTCCGTTTTTTCCCATATTTAGTCATCTCCCAATAAGCAATGGTTAGGCGATTCACACACTCCACCAAGAAGCGCGGGTTACCCAAGATCGTTTCGGGTCTACGCGATCCTGTCGACTCCAAAGATGCATCTAACGTTGCTGTCAGAGAGGCGTTTTCAAAAGCATCTGGAACTCCATCTTGCCCCGGAAGGATGGACGTGGTGGTGGCAGGCTGAACCTGAGCCACCACATGGGGAGTGTTTGACAACAGAGACTTTCACAGGCTAGGCAAAGAATGGCTGTTCTGATGTCCTATAGATGGAATCTTGGCTGGGGTGGAAAAGTGATTGAGTATAATGTTAGAAAATCTAGGACCAAGGCAGTGACAATAGCATGTCTGAGAGGGGCAGGAATTCCCCATACTCAAATGACTGACGGAGCGCCGCAGTAAAAAGGGCAGTAGTGTCCTGAGGAAGGGACTGCAGGCGGTGCAGCGGAATAGAATCAGATGGAAATGCTGATATAAGCTTGCACAGAGCCGCCAGAACCATTCCATCTGACACTGGCTCAAAACAGGAAAACGTATCACTGCTAGAATGGGGTTAGGGTATTAGTTCAACACACCCAAGTCCGGACAACCTGATCTGCAACCTAATCATATCGATTTTTTCGGAAAAAAACAAGCTAACCGCATTGCAATTTTCTTGGGAATGGGAAGGATCAAATCAGGCTGGGGGCTGAAAGCTCCTTCGTCACCTTAAACAGTTCGCAACACACAGAAGCAGAGGTCATTATGCATTCCACATAGTGTTAAGATTTAGGAGATTTAATAGCCAATTTATATTGAGATAACGGTTTGCTTGTATTCTGCTTTAGCAAGTGGCTCATAGAAGACATGCCATTTGCGCTCCACCCTATGACATTTCTGCTTCATGGCTCTCAATTCTAGCGAGAGCCAGGGGGCTGTGGTTTTCGAGCAGCATAATCCTCTCTTCTGAGGTGCCAACAAGTCAGCAATGGAGTTCATAGCAGATAAGCGTGCTCCACATGCATCACACTGGTACACCATAAGATCTGTTTGAACACTAGGTTTCAGGGCATCAGCAAGACATTCCAGAGGGACTTGGTCCAGTGGCAGCAGCTAGCATATAACTTTGGGAGTGCCTGCCTACGGGAAGGCAAAACAACAAGGAGAGGGAGCAATGCGCTCACTGCAATATTAAACTATCTTATTCTTAACACTAAGATGGGCACTCCAACTTGTCGTGTTCTTCTAGACCTCTAGGCAACATTTAACATGGTGGATCAGACTATCCTAATCAAACCTCTTTCGTCAGTTGGGATCTCAGGTATTGCACTGCAGTAAATATCCTGATTTCTAGCATATTGCTTTCAGACTGTGCCCCTTTCTTTTTAGGTTTAACTTCCTAATGTTTTCCACCTACCGCAAGCCTCCCCATGGGTTATTCACTAGGTTTTCTTCTATTCAAGCTCTATGTTAAACCCCTTTTTACTTAATAGAATTCTCTGGATCAATGTTTCACCTATGCAGATGACAGTCTTCAACAGATTGGATGGGACTTAACCCAGTCAACAAGTACTGCATTGTTGCAGTTTCTACTTGGATATACTTCAACTAAGATAAATGGAATGCCAATAAAAGGATTTGGTAGTTGCTGGCACTCCTTAGTGGAGCTCTCCATTTTGGCCTTCCCGACTAATTTTATAACCCCCTATGGCCAATTCGATCAGAAATCTTGGATTCCAAACACATCAATATAATTCTCTTCAGTCACAGATTAGTGCAGTCACCTCTTGCATTGATCAACTTCAGATCTCACCTAATATGTGTCCTGGCCATGTCTTGGGGGGCGACAGCTCTGTTCAGTGCAGGCTCAGCTGTGGTAATGTTCTTTACCTCAGTCCCCCCATTCTTTCCTTAGTCATCTGCCGTTGATTCAAAGCACTGCTGCCCACCTTGTTATTAGTAGTTTGAAGAAACACAATCAGATTACACCCTTCCTAGAAAAGATCCTATTGCTTCCCATTCGTTTGCATATTCTGTTTAAGACTTAGTTTAGCTGTCAGGACTATACTGCACAGATGATCCCTAAAAAGGGTAAAACCAGATATGTAGTTGTCCTAACAGCCTTGCAAAATGTCTGTCTTGGGTTGATTAAGCTACTTATAAAGTAGCACTGCCCTCTTAGTCAAAGAAAACTTTCTAGCGAAAAAGGTTTGCATTTGGGCTAATTTGTATACCCACAATGCCTTTCTGGTGTGGCTCAGAACTGGAGGTGAACTTCCAGCTATGGCTACTAGGGGCGCTGTGGAGTGTGTGACTTGGCTCCAATGGAATATATATTGGAAGTCGCAGAGTATTACAAGATTTGTTTTCGAGACTCAAAAACGGACGTCGACAAGGCGCGTTTAGTAATACTATCCCTAGTGTGATGTGTACTGTACCCATGGTCCTTCATATGTTGAGGTCCCTCAGATTGTTTGTTTCTGACATGAGGTTGCATGAAGTGTAGCACTAATACAGATGTGATAAAGCAGAAACAGTGATAACCCAGAAAAATCTATGCGCCTTCTACTCCAGTAGGGGAGGAAGAGTAGGCATATGTGAAGCAGATACAAGCACCAGAAATATGATTACAGTGAGTAATGTATCCCTTCTGGAGCTTGTGGATCTACTTAGATCACATGCTCTGCATAGATTAGCGAGCAGTATCTGGAGAAGGAGATGGAAAGTTAGAAGGTATAGCGGCAAAGATGTTTTAGGACCGCTTGTGAATCTGCTTTAGAGTGTGTGACAATGCAGTAATGCTGTGTAAACGTATGGATAGAACTCCATGTAGCAGCCTTGCAGGTGGCGTATAGCAGAACGTTTGCAATGAAAGCTAAGGTAGCGCCTGTATCTCTGGTAGAGTGTACACTAGGGGTGAAAGGTAAGACTTTCTTGGATAGGGAATAGCAGAGCTGTATGCACTTGACTATCCATCTGGTGTTGGCGTTCTTTGATATGTGACTGCCCTCTCTACCAGGCGCTATGGAAACAAAGAGTTGGTATGTTTTCCTTAGAGGTTTATTTTTGTTCACATAGTACAAGACCGCCCTCCATACGATGGATTTTGAAAGAAGATAGGAAGTTCTATGAATTGGTTTACATGGAACTTTGAAATGAACTTAGGTGAGAACCTAGGATGTGTTCGGAGAACAACCTTGTCTTTGTCTATTATGAAAAAGGGGTCTTGTACAGACAAAGCCTGTAGGTCACTGACTCGTTTTATGAAGGTGATAGCTACTAGGAATGCAGTCTTGTAAGTAAATGTTTTAGGCTGGTCTTGTGCATAGGCTCACAGGGTGACCCATGAGCTTGGAGAGCATAAGATTAAAATCCCAACCTGGAGGAGGGTTGGAAATTCGGGGTATAGCCTCTTTACCCTTTCCATGAATGCCTTGATGACAGGCACTTTCCACCAGGACACTTTGTTCTGTGAGGTGGTAGGGCCCCCAGATGCACCTTTATGGAATTAAATCCAGGCCGGAGTCTAGTAGGTAAAGCATGTAGTGTAGAATGTTAGCTGGAGAACATTCTATTGGGTTTAGTGATTGTAATGTGCACCATATTACACATTTCTTCCACTTATTAAAATACAGTACCTGGTGTTGGGTTTTTGTGCCTCTAAGATTATCTATACACCTCTGTGGAAGATTCAACTGGCCAAACTGACTTCAGGAGCCAAGCTGCCAAGTTCATTGATTGTGGGCGTGGGTGGAGGGATGCCCCTTTGTGTTCTGTCAACATGTTGTATGGGCATGGGCGCTTGATTGGGTTGCACATCGCCAGTTTGAGCAGATGTGGAATCCAAGGCGGTCTTGCCCACATAGGAGCAACCAGGATCAGAGTTACTTGTTCCTGGTGCATCTTGTGCACTATTTTGCTCAGGAGTGGTGTTGGGGGGGGGGGGGAAGCGTAAGCAAATTTCTCCGACCATTTCATCCACAGGGCATTCCCCCTTGCACCCTGGTAGGGAAACCTGGATGCGAAGTCTGGGCATTGCGCGTTTAGGTTTGTGTCGAACAAGTCTGGAGGGCAGTGACCACATATTGAGAATATTCTATCTAGGATATCGCTGTCGAGTTGCCACTCATGTTCTTGTGGTAGAGGGCGTCTACTTAGAGTGTCTGCCAGGGAATTGAGTTCCCCTGGAACATATTTTTTTGGGATAGCTTGGACAGACTTTAAGGGTGTGCGCCTCCTTGCTTCTTCAGATAGAACATGGCCGTGGTGCCGTCTGTGAGGACTTGAACCGTTTCACCCTTGAGATGTTGCTGAAAGGTCTGAAGAGCCTTGAGGACGGCCAAGAGTTCTAGGAAGTTGATGGGTCTTTGGGCAGTAGCGTGTGTCCACTGGCCGTGGGCTGTGTGGTGGAGGAAGTGCCACCTCCTCCCCCATCTGGTGAGTGAGACGTCTGTAGTTCGGATCGCTTGCGCTGGTGGAGCGCAAAAATGTTTTCCTTTTAACAGGTTGTCCTTAGACCACCAGAGAAGAGCCTGAACCAGGGTTTGCGAAACAACCACTAGATCGTCCCACTGTCCGCTTGCCTAAGACCACTGTTTTGCTAACCATTCCTGAATTGGAAGCATGCGCAGGCGCATGTGTGGAACTAAATGAATGCATGAAGCCATCCTCCTGAGTAAGCGCATTGCTTTGCGTACAGTTATCTGGCGACCGACCTTGTAGGGAGGTACCTGCAACAGCATGTTCTATACTCTCTTGTTTGAGGGGAAATACAGCTCCTCTTGTGTTTAGGTTAGCCCCTGGAAATTGTTTTATTTGGCTGGGGCTTGACTTGATTTCTTCTTGTTGATGGAGAAACCCAGATTGAAGAGAAGGTTTATTGTCTTCTGAGTATTTAATTTGCAAATTTGAGGAGTTTCCTCCGTGATTAGCCAGTCATCCAGATAAGGGTATTACAGGGTTGGACTTTCTGCACAGGTGTGCTGCCACTACCACGTGCATCTTTGTGAACACTCTTGATGCCAAACGGGAGTACTTGGAACTGGGAGTGTACTCCCGCCATCCCGAAACATAGGTATTTTCTGTGCGCAGGGCGCATTGAAATATGAAAGTAAGCATCTTTCATGTCCAACGTCGCCATGTAGTCTCCCCGTTTTAGAAGTGGAATCACTGCTTTGAGCGTGGTCATAAGAAACCTCTGGGGTTTGACATATCTGTTCGTAGGGTGCAGATATTATACTGGGCACATGGTAAGGTCTTTCTTTGGCACAAGGAAGTTGAATAAATACCCTTGTTTGCTGTGATGATCTCTATGGCGCCCTTCTCGAGCAGAGCCTTTATTTCCTCTAGCAGTATGCTTTGTTCTTCTGCTGTCATTTTCTTCTGTCTCAGTGGGCGGTAGGGGGGTTTCTGTAGCAACTTGATGCAATATCCACATGTCACGCTGGACAACATCCACTTTTCTGACGTTATCCCCTCCCATGTGTGGGTGAAGTGAGAAATTCTTCCTCTAATTGGAGTGGCATGGGAGGGGACCTGTAACAGCACATCATTGTTTGGGAGGGGTTGAGCCTCTCCAGGTGAGGTTCTGTCCCTTTTTTATTTACTCTTTGAAAATTGGACAAGGAACCTTGGACTTGTGACTGGCCCCAAGATGAGGAGTGTGTCTTGAGGAACGTTGCGCACCCTAGACCCGAGATCTCCTAGAGTTTGGGAAGCCCCGTTGAGAATAGGGTTTTTTTGTCAACTGTCCGAGGGATTTAAGAGTGTCGTACTCTTCCTTGGCACTCTTGAGGGCGTCTTCTACGCCCTTCCTGAATTAATAACACATTCGGCTCCACGGGCATGTTTAAGATGACTGATTGAGTCTCTAGCTTGAACCCTGGCAGTCTAAGCCAAGAATGGCACTTGATGAGTTTTCCCTCCGCTATGATGTGTCATACATTATCTGCCGCATGAAGGTTATTCTTTAGATGCAGTATGAGATCTGCTTGCCTTCTGAGATAGTCTTCAGTAATTGAGCCTTTAGTGGTTCTGGGACAGCTTCTATTTGGCGTTCCAGATCATCCCCATTTGTGGCAGCCGTAACTAGCTAACAACATAGTGCTGGGGGGGCGTGGCTTGGACGGCCATGTAAGAGGTCGCACTCTGGAGGAGCTCCGCTGATCCTGTTTTGATCCTGATGGAGGGGTACGTCCACGGGGGCCGGCCGACGTTGGAAATCGTTGTCCAGGTGTGTGAATGCCACCACTACATCCTGTGAAAGTTTGGGACGTCCAGAAGGCCTAGAAACCGAAATATTTGTGATTGACTGGGACGAGCCCTGAGCAGGCGGACAAGACAAAATGGCGGCGACACGTTACGAACACCGAGGATCATGAAGTCAGTGTCGCGATCACGAGTGCTGGACCTTTGCGTCCCTTGGCTCGGAGACTAAAACACATGAGCGCCGCCTAGGACGCACGGTGGCCCAGCGAGCGGGAGTGCCGAGTGGCTGTAACGACAGGACCGTGGGCCTGGTGGTCGGAGTGCTCCGGGCGTGTTGGATACCCCATGGTGTGGTGGGTCAGGCTTTGGACGTTGGGTGGCGTGACTCCCCCTCGGTGACTGGCGGGACGGGCCCCCGCCCGACTCATACAACATTATGACCACGAGAGGTGTGAAACCCAAGGCCAAACAGCCCACGATGGAGGCCTACGCCAAGTCCCCCCCAGGGGCGGAAGGAGGCAAGATCAAAGAGACCCCCGTGACGACCACGGAGTCACCTGGCACGATACAGGAGGTGCTGGCGGCGATTGCGGACTTAAAAGTGTCATGGGAGACCAAGCTGGGCCTCGCCATGAAGGAGCTACAGGAAGGCTTAAACCTCAAGATCGGTGCCGTCCAGGAGGAGGTGAATCTGCTTAGGCTGGATGTGAGGGCGGTCTCGGAACGCGCGGGGGCCATCGAGAAGGAGACGGCCACGAACACGGCAGATTGCGCTGCTCATAAAAAGGAGCTACACGCCCTTGTGCAACGGGTGGGCAACCTGGAGGACAGAGCGGAGCAGGCGGAGGGACGTGCCAGACGCAACAATATCCGTATCGTGGGCCTACCTGAAGGAACTGAAGGGCCAGATCCTACGGAATTTGTGGAATCCATGCTTTTGCAGGAGATTACCGGCGGGGTACTGACCCAGGGGTTTGCAGTTGAGAGAGCTCATAGGGCCCTAACCAGGAGGCCGCCTCCCGGGGCCCCTCGCGACCGGTGATCGCGAAAATTCTGAACTACCGTGATCGCGAAAAGATTCTTGAATTCTTTCGAAAAGGGGGAACGATTGACAGAGGATCGGCCAAGATTACGGCCTACCCTGACTACACGCTACAAGTACAGCGGAGTCGGATGCACTTCGGAGCGGTGAAAAGGAGACTTCGTGAAGCTGGCCATCGCTATATGCTACTCTACCCGGCCAAATTGAAAGTCTTCTACAGAAGCAGATCCCTGTTTTTCGAAACACCAACTGAGGCGATGGACTGGCTAGACGCGCTGGGCAGTCCTCAAGAATCAGGCATCCAGGCAGAGACTACGGAAGATAAGTAGCTTGTGGCTGGGCCACCTGGGGCAACGGGGCCGAGACATTGGGACTTGAATATAGTCATTTGTACGATATGTGATGCGTATGATGTGGTACTGACTGGCGGGCCCGTGGGGCGTGCCTACCCGTGGTCACTTGATTGGGAGCTCCAAGAGGCTTCCTTTGTCCCCAATAGTAATATATCTAGTTAGTTAGGTCGCTGTTAGATCGGCGACGCCCCGCGGGGTCCTATTCCTTGTAAACGGGATAAGACCAGACGCGGGTGGGCCTGAGATCCAGGGATGGAGCTGGGCTTTTGTTGGGATGGGAGGGGTTGTGTGCTGTGGTGTGTAGTTGGGAAACAGGGAGGGGGGATGGGGATCAAGGGCGGAAGAGCCGGCGGAGTGTTAGACCAAGGGGGTATTGTGGGGAGGGCGGGGCTGAATACAGACCAAACCGATGGCATCGGATAGTCTTCGCATAGTTACCTGGAATGTCCGAGGCCTCAATAGTTACCTCAAGCGAAACAAAGTCATGCTATACCTGAAGAGGATGCGGATAGACATAGCCCTGCTACAAGAGACCCACCTCACCAGGGAGAAATTGGAGGTGGTTACGAGGAAGTGGAATGGCAAGGTAGTGGGTGCCACGTACTCGGCGTATGCTAGAGGGGTCATCACCTGGGTGGCGCCGCATGTGCCGTTCCGGGTGCTCGACTCGATAGTGGACCCGGAGGGTAGAATGGTGGCGATAACAGGACTCCTGGAGAACAGGGAAGTACACATCCTCAACCTGTATGCCCCCAATCATGATACTGCAGCCTACTTTAGATCCCTCTATGGCAAACTTGGCCCCTTGGCAGGGGGCGCGATGGTGTGGGGTGGGGACTTCAATTGTGTCTTAGATCCCAAAATTGACCGGTCCGCAGACACCAAAGGGAAAATGTCGCCGGCGGCCAAGGCGCTCGGGACATTGCTAGGAGACTTGAGACTGGTGGATGTGTGGAGGAGACTCCACCCCACGGAGAGGCAGTATTCGCATTATGCGGCGCCATACGACTCATATACGAGATTGGATTATGTGTTTGGAACTGCCGAGATAGCGGGCGAAATAGTGGAGGCGGAATACAAAGCTCGAGTATTGTCGTACCATTCGCCCCTGGTGGTAGAGTGGCGACACCAACCCCCTAGGCCTCGGGTCCCCACATGGAGACTCCGGGCGGAAGCACTGCAGGATGAGGGTTTCCGGGAGGACCTGAGGGTTGCCATCGGGGAATATTTCGAGATGAACACGGGTAGTGTGCGTTCTACGGGAACTCTGTGGGAGGCCTTTAAGGTAGTGGTGCGCGGAGTGGCGATCTCTAAATCCAAGGGACTTCAAGGGGGTATCGAGAGGGAGCTTCAGGACACCGAAAGGGAACTGGAGAGCCTGGCTCGTCTTGAGAATGCCACTCAGGTAGACAAGACTAGGATGAGAGACCTTCAGGTGGCGTGCAGCGCTCTTTGGGACCGACTATGTAGACTGAACCATAGGAAATACACTGAGAGGCTGCACGCGGGGGGCGACAAGCCAGGCAGACTGTTGGCCTGGCTGTACAAGAGTGAGTCCCCCCGAGCGGTTATCCATGAGATCCGTGGTGAGGACGGTGGTCTTCGCAACACTCAGGATGGGGTGAACGAGGAATTCCTCAAGTTCTACAAACGTTTGTATGAGGACACTGGGGAGGACAGGAGCCAGGACATCCTGAACACACTGGAAGACATTGGTCTTCCCACCCTAGACGACCTGGAGCGGGAGGAACTGGACGCCCCTATCACTTCTGATGAGCTGGAGGTGGTGATCCGGGGCCTCCCCACGTGCAAGGCACCTGGGGCGGATGGCCTGCCTGGTGAGTTTTACAAGGTGTACGTGCAGGAGCTGCTGCAGCCTCTGCTGGCCTTGTTTAACGAGGCATACGAACAGGGAGAACTCCCGTTGTCCCTCCGTGAGGCCATGATTGTCCCATTACTGAAACCAGGCAAGCCGGCTGTTGAGTGTGGATCTTATAGACCTCTGTCCTTGCTAAACCAGGACAGCAAAATACTCACGGCGGTGCTGGCCAACAGGTTGAAGAAAGTGATTGGCAAGCTGATCCACCCGGATCAAACGGGATATGTCCCAGGCAGGAACATCAGTGATAACCATAGGAGGCTGCACCATGTTATCGACCATACTAAGGATGACACGGGCGAGATGGCGATAGTGTCGCTGGATGCGGTCAAGGCCTTCGATTCAGTGAGATGGCCTTGGCTGAAAGCGGCCCTGCAGGGATACGGCGTGGGCGCTGGTTATATCAGATGGGTCCAATTGTTATATAGCAGCCCGGTGGCTAGGGTCAAGACTGGGGCCACAGTTTCAGATGCCTGGCAGCTTAGCAGGGGGACCAGGCAGGGATGCCCTTGGTCACCCATGTTATACATACTTGCGCTGGAACCGCTGGCGATATGCCTGCGGCAACAATATGGTGAGGTGGGCATTAACACTGCCAGCGGCAGCCACTTAACATCTCTCTATGCGGACGATATGCTGTTGTACCTCCGCTACCCGGAGGAGAACCTGCAGTACGTACTGGAAGTACTGGATCATTACGCTGTCCTCTCGGGCATATCAGTGAACCCCAGGAAGTCTAGCCTGTTCCCTTTGGGCGGGTACAGGGACGTCCCGTTGGAGAGGCTGCCTGTGTTGCCAATACCATGGCGGACCGACACGTTTAGGTACCTGGGGGTAAATATTTACCACCGGACTGAGGCGGTGCACAAGCATAACACAGAGAAAGCCATAGAGGGGGTCAAGAACAGCATGACATTCTGGTCCAGATTGCTCCTGTCCATGATGGGGAGGGCGGCCTTGCTGAAAATGGTAGTCCTTCCCAGACTCCTGCACTTCTTCGTGAACGTCCCGTATTTGATCCCTAAAAGCCTATTTGTACGACTTCATAGTATGTGTAGGGGCTTCGTGTGGGGTAACTCCAGGAATAGGGTGGCCCTGTGGAAGCTTCAGAACCCGTACGAGAAGGGGGGTATAGGCTTGCCCAACTTCGAACTATATTATCTGGCGGGACAACTGTTGTATGTGGCCAGGTGGTTGTCTGATGAAGATTCGGCGGAATCTAGGTTGCTGCGTGAGGATGCGGCCCCATATTTCCTGAGAGAGGTGGTGTGGCTACAAAGGAATAAACTGACGGGAAGAGGGTGGCTATTGAGGTTGGGATGGGAGGTCTGGCACAGAACATGGAAATTGTTGGGGGAGTCAGAACCACTATGTTGGCAGGTCCCGCTGGTGGCCCTGTGCGAAAACGACACCCAACTGTTTCACTCTGTCCGCAGGCATTGGGAGCCGGTGGGCCTGGCCTCGCTTGGGGACATATGGAGAGAGGGGGAGGCGCTGGACTTTCAAAAGTTGCAGGATGAGACGGGGGTGCACAGAGGCCAGTACATCACCCATGCTAGGCTAGTAAAACGTGTAAGAAAGAGATGGCCGGAGACGGCACTGGCAGATGATCCTGATGCCACCCTTGAAACTATGTATGATGTCTCAGAGGGTGGGCACGAAATATCACGAATATACGAACTCCTCAGAACGAAGGCTGGGAAAGAGTTGCCCCAACTGAGGCATGAATGGGAAGAGGAGATGGGTAAACTTATGACGGAGGGTCAGTGGAAGAGGGTCCTGGGATATCATAAAAAGGTGTCCAGAAATGCACGGCTCCAACAACTCCAGTTCTACATTACTCACAGGGCCTACCTGACTCCCCAGAGGATCGCACGGTTCGGAGGCTCGATTACTCAAAAATGCCCCAGGTGTGGGGAGGTGGAAGCTGGGTTGCTACATATGTTTTGGGCCTGCCCGGAAGTGTATAGATTTTGGGAGGAGGTCAAGATGAAGCTCGCAAGTGGGGGAGTGGTGTTGGACGTGGGATCTGCCTGGTCATGTATGCTTGGGATCTTCCCCAGGCCCAGACACTTTAGGCACCTGAGCAAGCTGAGGGACCTGGCATATGTTCTGGCCAAACGCAGGATTGCCATGAACTGGAAATCGGCTAGCAGGCCGAGAGTGGAACTATGGTGGGCGGATATTATGAGGTGGGCGGAGGCTGAATCCGTGGTCTGGTTTGAAGCGGTCACTAGAGGGGGTGAGGAGGAGATAGGGCCCTTGCTGGCCTGGCGACAATTGGTGGCCTCTATGACCAACCCACAACAGGACTTGGACGACTCTGAGAATTCTGAAGATGTGCCTACGGACAATGTTTCTCCTGACGGTGCCCCGACTGAGGATACAAGGGAGCCGGCTCTGGCTTGATGGGGGGTGGGGGGAGTTTTCTCTTTTTTTTTACTTTTTCCTTTCTCGTATTTTCTTTTGTGGTTTCTGTAAATAATTAACAGTTGTTTTGTGTTGTGTGTTTGTTTTTCTAAAATATAAAATCAATAAAATATTTAAAAAAAAAAAAAAAAACAACATAGTGCTGTTTGAGATTCTGGTATGCTGCAGAGGAGGCGACCTTTCTCCCAAAAGTATAGATCTATTTGCTCTGCTTGTCTGGCTGGGCTTCTCACAACGCCAGGGGAGTGCCTGCCCTTTTCCTGATGGTGGTGACCACTAGGGAATCTGGTTGGAGCTGAGCCCTAATATACTGGGTGCGGGTCTGAATAGCTTCTCTATTCTCCGGTTGACCGCCCTCGTGACACTATGCATCAGTAGGGATGTTTGGATAAGTCTTTGGACAGACTGTAGGAGTGGTGTAAACTGGTGGCCGACCTTTTGTACCCCAGAATATCCTCCACAAAGTCCTCTCGACCTGTGCCTCCCGAGTGTCAATCTAAAAATGCTGTGCTGCCTTTAGTAGCAGTACCTTGTACTGGAGTCGATTGTCAATTGGCAAATCTACTACCGGCTGGTTCTGTAAGTCTGGCGACTGATGACATAAATGTCGTCGTCATCATCATCATAAAACTGGTCTTGGTCATAGAGGTCCCCCCGAGACCCTGGGTCTGCTTGGTTGTCATAATATGAGTCCTGAGAGGTGTCTTGGAATGTCGAGGCCGGAGTGCATAGAGCATAGGTGCTAGGCTGTGGCTCAAGACAAGACTTTTTGGCAGGGGTGGTTGTGCTGATGCCCCCGACTGAGGCATCTTTAAGAATTGTCAATTGGTCAGGTTGTCTGTCCACGAAGTCTACGAAACAGGACATTCTCCTTATAATTGTATTGAATTGTTCAGGTGTATATTCGCATGTGGGCGGGAAACCTGACATAACAGGGGTGGCCTTGGACGGAGTGACATCCTTGTGGTGCATGGCCCCTAAGAGGGTGTCCAAGGGAATGGAAAACCCCGTCTGTCTTTTTTGGGGCCAAGGACATTGGAAGATGAGACCTTTTCGGCAACCTCGCCTTAAGCAGAGAAGCACTAATGTGTTTCTTAAGTTTTTGCATTTACTAGGTTTTCTTGGGGGACGCTAAAACGCCTTTCGCCGCCTGTTTTAAGCGCGCAAAAAGGAGGCCCTTTTTATGTTCAGTGTCTGAACAGACTTTCACTTTTGGTTTTGGGGAACTGTCGTGAGGCAAACGCATGCGCGATGGGCCAGTGGACAGTGAAGAAACTGAGGCTTCATCCCCAGACACCGCATGGGCCTCGACGCGACTGTAGAGCGTCAGCAATGGGGTATGTCCTTAGTGTTTTGAGCTTGTGCTTGTGTGTGCCGTGGCCACTGGGTGTCTTCTCCATCACAGAACAGCCGGCGTGCTTCTTGGAGTCGGGGGCACGCACTTGGGATTCTGACGAACCCCTCTCACACGTCACTCATGACCCCGATACTGCCCTCGCTGGAGCCTTCCATCACGTCGATGGAGGCCTCTGCCTGCACGGCGTGAGCGGCTCTGCATTTGGTCAGCCGATCCTTTAGTGTTTTACGCCAAAAGAGATTACAGGATTTACAATCCTTTTCGGCGTGATCCCTCAGAAGACCGTGGTTGCACATTCAGTGAGTGTCCTTCCACAGGAATTTTCGGTGGCAGGAGGGCCAAAATTTGAAAGGGGTTTTGTCCACTGTATCTTAAAAGGGCAGATTGGTGAGAAAAGAAGAAAGGGGATGATGGAATAAGCATGCTCTAAAAGAAGTCAGTATAAAGAACCTCCTCCCCCTCTCCCCATACTGTAATGGGCCGAAGCCCATGTCTGGTCGTAGATCATTCAGTCGTCGCCGATGATGGTTGTGGTTTTGTTGTTCGACGGAAGCCATCGTGCGGTCAAGTGGTCGTTCGGCAAGGCGAACAACAAAGGAAAGAAAGAGTCTATAAGTACAATATTAGCTAATCAAAGGCATCTGCCTGGAAGAGAACTCTGCATTTACGACAACTTCGATGGCGGGAAAAAACAATCTGAGGGACCTCGATGTGTACTGTACCCATGGTCCTTCACGCGTCACACTACTAAACATGCCCTATCGACATCCGTTTCATTTTCGAAAACAAATCTTGTAATACTACGCTACTTCCACTAGATGTCGAACTATGCAGCGCATGTGATCTAAGAAGATCCACAATCTCCAGAAATATATCTACACACATACATATATATATGTATGTTGTGTGCGTCATATGCATGATGTACATATGTCACATAGACGACGCATGGAATATATGGCCTCTATACACGGGTAATGTAGATCGTACAGATGCGATATGCATGATTGTCAATGTGACATACATGCTACAACACGTGTTACCCCAAACCTGATAATGCTGGCACAAATACAAGTATGGGATTTAACAGTGTGCCCTAAATGTGCAGTAATAAATCCATTCCTTTTTGAAAAAAGGCCTGCAAGGAAATACAAAACATAATTTTTATGCAGTTCTCTACCTGAAGATGCTACCCCAAAGATGTCACAATCGTTTGCTAAAATGGTGCGTGGCATGCCTATACCTTCGGTTGATTGATTGAAATATTTGTCCAATTTAACTGAGCAGAATTAAATGCATCTGGGCGCAGATGGCTCAGGTTTGCAAAGGCTCCCTAATTTCAGACATGAATACATATTGCAGCCATCACCACTCTTACATCAATTATTTAAAGAGAAGTTTTCAATAATTTACAAAACTGGATGAATGTTTCCTTTTTACTGATATCGAAAAAATTACTATTCCATAAAAGGCAGTAGACCGCAAACTATTTGTCGCACCTCGAGATGCAACAGGAAGGTGGAACAACCAACAAGAGTTTGTCAACTGAGCGCAATGTTCGAGATGGTTGGTAACGCATCAGTTTTTCGGCCAAATATCATGGGGCCTTATTGTGAGACATTTAAAGATCAAACGGAGGATCTTAAAATCAATTCTATCATCTACTGATAGCCAGTGGAGAGAGCAGCACAGGACAGAAATTGGGGTTGATTTTGGTACTTTATAATTCAACCTGAGTGCTGCATTTTGTGCCCTCTGTAACCGGGTCAGGTGTTTACATGGGATACCAGATAACAGGCCATTACTGTAATCCAATTGAGAATTGACCAATGCCTCCACAGCAGAGGCATGGTCTTCAGATGAGACAGATGGTAGGGCAAGCTGCAGTAAACGCAAGGAGTAAAACACTTATTGGAGATTAGCTCCTACCCAATTCTCACATCCAAGGTTGGCTTGTCAAATACAGCCCAGATTTCTATTTTTTTAGGCAAAACTCAGGCTACAACCCAAAAAGCAGGGGGGTGGACGAAACAAATCCTTAAAAAAACAACTTTACAAAAATCTTGATATCATCAGCATACAATTGATATCCAATCTCATGCTTCATCAGCATGTCCATTAGAGGTTGCAGATAAAAGTTACATAGCAAAAGGGAAAATGATGAACCATCAGTTACGCCACAATCCTGGGGAAGAGGATCCAACAGGTAATCCTCCAGCTTGTTGCCAATGTCATGCTAGAAAGGAACCAAACTAAGTTACCACTCTAAATTACCAGTGGAATCCAGACGTGGACCCCTTGCTCACTGTTCTTAGAGAGGCACATCTCCACCTCACTGATGAGGCCCGACTAGGCCGAAACACGTGTCTGGGGTTGCTGTTAGTACTCTTGTTCAGAGAAGAATTGCTTAGCATTTCGGTGCTCAAATGCCCATGGGCAGGACAAAGACTGATATGCCGGGATATTTCTCCTCTGTGAAAGGGACAGTGAGCTAAAAACTTGGTTGAGACTCTCTCAGGGGCCATCCACCTAAGAACAGGTCAATGGGCAGTGTTTGTGCTGGTAGAGCGACTCCCAGACCCCCCCTTTGTTTTGCAAACTAGCTAATAGCATGGTCTGAGACCTTTCCAACTTTCCTCAATTGCTCTAATAGGATTCTTTGGTCAACGGTATTTAATGCCGAAGTCTAACCTCACTAGCAGAGACATGTCACCACATACTCCTGATCTCTCAACCACCACACCTACCGCTAGGAAGCAGCTATTACACTGATAGTGCACGAGCTGCACACATACCCGGTGCCCACACGCACCTTTTTGACTCTCTCTACTCGCTCTACTGATCTGAACTTCGGTTCCCAAGGGCGTTCAACCTGCCAGCGTCTTCAGACCATACCAATGATATATAAGGCGCTATATAAATGCAAAATAACAATAACAACAATATATTTATTTTAACATTTATAAAGCGCACCAAAACCATAGGCATCAGGATGTAGCTAACCGAAGACGTTTGTTCCAAACTGCAATCAAAGCCGTTTCAGTGCCAAAACCCATCCGAAACCCAGATTGACGGGAATCCAATAGGGCAAACTTATCAACATGATACTGTAGATGTGCCGTAACAATTCTTTCCATGATTTTGCCTGGCCAGGGAAGGTTTGCCACTGGACAGTAATTCTGCAATTCACTCTGATCCAAATTGGATTTCGGTGAATGAGACCCGAATCTTTCAGCGCTTTTAAACTATCAAAATAGAGGGCTAGCACAAAAGTAAAGTGCTGAAGAAGGAGGCCATTTTGACACAGCACAATCAAAATCAGGGTCTTTCAAAGGAAGAATTGTGTTTAGTAAGTGGGTGGCACTTCGATAATACAAGTATATTTAAAATAATCTTATATTAGAATAGGCTGACCGCCATCTATAGTCACAATTATTTGCACTTCCACTTCAGTCACACTTTTATACGAGGATGGATTTGTAACCTTTAAAATAGTTCTTTCCATTGCTCTCATATCCGTAAAAAAAGTTGCTGCTCTTTCTGAACTTCACCACTTACAGCAATAGGATTGCTCTTTACTTTCTGAGCTCCTGGTACGGCACTCCTTGTGTTAATGCTGGTACGCATGTGCATTCGTTGGTACATTTTAACTGCATTTCTTCATTTCATATGTGCTCTCTTTATGTCTGTCTGTCTCACTTTCAAAGTCACATTGGTGACTGCTCTGCTTGTAGCAATTGGAGTGATAAAAGTGTTGCCTTTAGTCAATCAACACTCCTTTCAAACATCAGTTTGTTGCAGTTAGATTTAGAAGAGTTTCTTTTAAAACAGCAGCTCCTATCAAATGGATTGATGAGTGTGCTTTAGTCCATGGAACCCCTTTAACAGACACAATTGTGACCGATGAACATCACTGTAGTATGTACTTTACTAGGTGCAGCACGCACTCCATAGAGCGGATCATCTTTGGCATCGTCCGTCGCATAACAACGCACATGTTGCCAATACGCTCTTCCTTGCGTCGCTGTGCATGTCTGCATACGGCTGGGTCCTTTCCTCAGCCTCCATGCTCAACGGAGAGAGCCTGTGTGAGACAAGACTATTGGTGGCCAGGCATTGATTTGCAAATTGAGAGAATAGTTAGAGGGTGCAATACGTGCGAAAATTCAAATAAAGGGCTTGTTAGTAGGACCAATACTATGAAGGGAGTGACAATTCCCATAGTTCAATGGAAAAGTGTTGGTTTTTATATTGTTGGTCCTGTGAGGAGTCAAGGGAAACAAGTTTATTGTATGGTATTGGTAGATTTTCTGTCTAGGTGGTCTAAGGTACAGTGGACACACAATATTTGTACTAGTGACATTATAAAATTCTTGGATGTTGTATTTTAGAGGGAGGGGTATCCCACGATTTTACTCACTGATAATGGTGTACAACTAGTATCGAGCGAGATGGAGGATTTTCTTAAGAGGAATGGAATTGAACACTGCACGATGTCCATTTACCATCCCGAGAGCAACAGGTTGGTTGAAAGATTTAATCATGTAATAAAGCAGCGTATCCAGGTGCCATGAGAAGTCACCTTTTCCGTCAAGTACTGGTGGCAGCGGGACTGTTGATAGGAATGGCATACATGGCCAGTGTAATGAGAGGAGGTATGGAAATGAGGTTACTGATAGACACAGGAGGGAAAAAGAGGCCTATCTATCTTGGAGTATAATAACTGATTTAGTATATAATACCCGCCTCCTGCAGGTTTATGCATCAGTTGATCGCCTAAATGCTGTTGAAGTGTTTGGTTGTTGTCTGTTCTTAGCATGTTTCACAGTTGAAATGTATTGAATGTTCGAATGTTCGAATGTTCTTTTCCTTTATAGCTTAATTTGGGTCTTTTATCTTTTAGTATAGAATGTTTGCATTATGGTTTGTCAGAGCATTGTCAGTGTTGCAGTGCTCTTCACAAGCAAAGGAGGTGTGTAGCATCCTCACTGTTTTTGCATTGTTCGGAACATGGAATCATGCTTACCATTCCAAGTTTCACATAAAAAGTAGTGTCAGCTGAAGAGGAGCCAGCAGGGCATAAGGAGTTAATAAACTATCACTCCTTCACATACTGTTGTAGAGCATCTTTGTTACAGAGAGCCAGTGAGAAGTAGATTCAGTTCAATCTGCAGTCGGAATAGTCTTGAAACGTTACCATTAAAAAAACAGATTCAACTACAGCCATGGTTCTACCCTCAAATAATGCAGCCTTTTCAAACTATAAAAACAAGCTAGGGCTGATTAGGAAAACTTAGATCGTTAAAATTTGTTTCAGTATAAAGTACCACAAAAAGGCAAAATGGTCAAAACTTGAAGCAGGCGGATCCACTGGCAAATCACCGGACATGAGGTCAGACAGTGATTGCACATTCAATGATCAACTACAGTGAAAGCCGCTCTGGCAAGAGTTACTGCGGAGTCAATTATAGTAGACACCATTAAAATCATGTAAATACTGCCCACAACCCATGAAATCTAGAAGCATGTGATAACACAAAACATGTGGACTGGAAATGGCTTTTTAAGTTAAAAGTGGAATGGCTGTAATACTGTTTATCTGTCGTTCAAACAAACGCTTAGAGATGCAAATAAAAACAAAACATTTGGAAGGATTAAGGCAGGAGGGACAGTGTGTTTTTGTGATGTGTTTGCATGGATCTGATGAAGGCCTGACACATTTATTACGGTGGTGTCCTTTCCATAACCTTTTCAGTTTAAAAGAAGTCAAGGGCTATCAAACTAAAATGGAAGAAAAAAGGATGTGCATGTAAATTCGATTTCGTTGGATGAAAAAAGAAACAAAACACAGTTACATATAGGAAAAAGAAAAAAGGCTAACCCAGTTAAAATTAAGGCACAGATAAATTGAACAATAATCATTACACATTTTAATTCTGGCCTTTTTATGACATTCCTAGGCTGAGATACTGCAAATGGAAGGTTCCCTCTCAATGGTATGACATAATGTGCCAATGTTCTGTCCTAAATATTAATGGAGTTTGCATGGTAAATGGATGCAAATATGATCCAGCACATTACATCTAATTGATTATATATAAAATTAGATACATTTTTTGCAACAATATTTAGAAATGATTGTGCAAAATCATTAAATTCATATTTATGCAAACGGAAAACAGTTGAGATAGCTCAAGGGATTAGTACACACGTGGATCAAGTTTAACTTCATTTTATTATCATTCAGATTTGTTTTTTGTCCGTTTCACTACTAGTTTATTTACTATAATATTTGAACAACACATTGTTATTGAACATTCTTATGGCTCCACAGGAAGGGCACATAACACTCGCCATGAACAACAAAAAAGGACCTGCTAACATTTGGTTTGCCAAAATGATGGGTGGTCAGGGATCTTGACTCTGTTGCTTTCGGATTCATCATCAGAATAAAGGAGAACCTTTCTTCTTGCTGGTGTAGTCCTCACAGCAGCCATTCCCTGTCTGGAATCCGCTCAGGTTCTCACGTAGACCACTAACTCCACAGACTTTGATGCTCATTAGAGGCACCACAAGAACTAGCATTGTCTGAAGTTGCTCCGCTTGTGCACAGCTCTCATTAGAAGATATAGCCCACCTGTGTAAACGTTGGCTGCTGTGATCCCAGCAAAAAGAAGTGCCTCCTCGTGCCACTCTCTGTGAATCAGCACTGGCAATATTCAAAACCAAGCACTCACATTGTGCATCAAGTCCTGCATATTCCTCCACCAGGGATGGCCCCCTTGTCGGACCTGTCCACCTTAGTGAGTTTGAGGTACTGCAGGAGAGCTGGACCACCTGGCCAGTGGGGAGGACTCTGGGCATGTTTGGGTACAGATTATTCTAGAATTCAAGAGTCCATGCTGTTCCAGCCCCACTGCCCCCCACTCCCAAGCACTCTGATGTCCTGTCTGACCGCCCTGTCTGACCACTTTTACAACATCGCTATTGAAAGACAACGCTCCATCAACACCAAAATTAGCATCATTCAATTCCCCCTCATCACCTTCTTCTCCTGTCTCCTCTCCACCTCCCCCTCCCCCTCCCGCTCCCGCTCCCCCTACCCGTCCTCTCCTCTCCTCCCTCACCACCATTTTCCTCCTTGAATTCTTGAAACTGCAATCCCAAAGTCGTCCCTCCGGTTCCCCTGGTCACCCATTCCCTCCACCCTCACTCACTCACTCACAAAAAACATCCTATCCGCATACTGTGCAGGTAGCTTTGCAATATCCATAATTAACCGTTCACTCACATTCAGTATATTCTCTGAGGCTTTCAAAATCTCTCACGTCAAACCCCCTTCTTAAAGAACCTCACCCACAACCCCCTCCTTCCATCCAACTACACGTAATAGCATATCTAGCACATCTGTGATGTAGCCTACACTTAGATAGTGTCCCTAATAGCATTCTGTGGTATAATTGCTCTCAGAATGTCCGCCTAATAGCATATCTGTGGTGTAGACTACTAATAGCACTCTGTGGTATAATTGCATCTAGAAAGTCTGCCTAACTGCATATCTGTGGTATAATTGCATTTAGAAAATCTGCCTAATAGCATATTGGTTGTGTTATCAACATTTAGAAAGTCTCCCTAATAGCATATCTGTGGTATAATTGCATTCAGAATGTCCGCCTATTAGCTCCTCTGTGGGGTAGTCTACAATCAAAAAGTGTCCCTAATAGCATATATGTGATATAATTGCCAGCTTAGTTCCGCTTAGAAAGTCTACCTAATAGCATATGCGCGGTATAATTGCATTTAGTAAGTCGGCCTATTAGATAACCTAAATAGAAACTGTGATTTAGTTGTACGTAGAAGCCGTGATATTGTGGTATTATTTTACCTAGAAACTGTGAATATTATAACCCTGTGATATAGTTGAACCTAGAAACTAATAATTAGATATTTAGACTAGATAATTAGATAACCTAAATAGAAAATGTGTTTTAGTTGTACGCAGAAGCAGTGAATAATCCCACCCTGTGGTAAAGTTGTACCTAGAAACTGTGAATATTATAACCCTGTGATATAGTTGAACCTAGAAACTGAGAATAATCTCACCCTTTGGCATAGTTGAATTAACCCGTGATACAGCTGAAGTTAGAAACTGTGAATATACTCACCCTGTAGTATAAGTAATTTGAGAAACTGTGAATAATCCGACCCTGTGGTATAGTCGAATTTAGAAACTGAATAATTTCACCCTATAGTATAGTTGAACCTAAAACTGTGACTAATCTCACCTATGGTATCGCTGGACTTGGAAATGTGAATATCACCTGTTGTTTAGTCAAACTCAAACTGTGATTAATCTCACCCGGTGGTATAGTTGAACTTAGAAAGTGCGAAATAGCGCTGCGGTACAGCAGTAGTGCAGCTAATCATAGTGGGTGTGTACAGCTAAACATCCGGTGGTATAGTTGTAGTGGGAAGGTGTGAACGATACCATCCAATGCAAACTAGAACACAGCTCAAACTAACAAAAGCATGAGTCCCCCAAACCCACCAAAAACCTCTGAAAATAACCTCCTCGTGCCCACCTCCCTTCCCGCCTACCCTACCCTACATCCATACCCCCCACCAAACCATCCTGCCCTCCTTCACATCCACTACCCATCCCCTATCCAAACACCAAGCCAGAGTAGCACGATGGCGAGCCAACCATCCTAAAACCACTCCTCCTCCCATCCCCTACCCCCACCCGCCTACTATCATCATACCCGCTTACCCCACCCAGCCGACCAACGGCAAGCCTCACCTCCCAAGCACTCCCATTCCCTTCTCCCACCCACCTACAATCATCATGCCCGCTTCCCCCCCCAGCCAACCAATGGCAAGCCTCACCTCCCAAGCACTCCCATTCCCGCTACCATACACCCCCGACTCCACTCATCAACTCCCACCATCATCCACCCACGAGCCCACTACTTCCCCTCCCTAAAAGTTGCACGCATCGTCCTGGCAAGAACAGTAGCCGCTTCCCTCTCTCCCTCCGACCCCCCTATCCTCTCTCACACTCCAACCACAGCAAAAACACTGAAGAGAAAACGTACTTGGTCTCCCACAATTGCTCAGTACTCATCGCCACTCCCGTCTAGACCCCACCCCCTCATCCTTCCAATCTCGACCAGCACCACCCTCCCCCCCCCCTGCCTCACCCTACCTAAAACCCCTCTCCCTCGATTTCTCACAGACCACAACCAAATCTCCAAATCCAGTCAACCCGTCAACCCAGTCCAACCCCTGCACCCCAAACCCACCAACTCAACCGCCCGCCTACTCTTCCCATCGACCACCATGCATCCCCCCCACTAGCTTCCCATTTTCAACCCTCCTCTGCAACTCCCTCATCACCCTCCTGTACCAAAATTAATTGCATCCTTTTTAATGCCCGATCTGTAGCAAAAAACAGACACAGCATCGTTGCCCTCCTCGCCTCCGACAAACCGGACCTGGTTTTTATCACGGAAACCTGGTTCTGTGACGACTTCGCCCCGATCGCCAGCGAAGGATTTTCCCCCCAGACTACTCCCTCATCCCACTAAACCGTCCCTCTAGAGGAGAAGGAATAGCAATTGCCTTCAAATCTCACTTCTACGCCTCAATCATCGACAACCAGCCATCCATTCCTTCCTGCAAATCACTCCTCGTAAAACTCTCCCCCCCCCTTCTTTCTCCCACAGCTTCCTAATAATCTACAGACCCCCTGGCTACGATAGACAATTTTCAAACAACCTATGCGACTATATTGCCACCCTCCAACTAAACCATCCCAACCTCACCCTCCTAGGAGATTTCAACATATGGCTTGACATTCCCACCAACCCAATGACACACTCTCTGGTTGACGGCCTTGACGCGGTTAACCTCCAACCCCACATAAACGGCCCAACTCACTATAAAGGACACACACTTGATGCCATCTTTAGCTCCCACAACCTGATACATCTAAACCCCCCCCCCACCCCTATCATCTGGTTCGATCATTTCATGGTTTCTTTTGCCATCCGCTCACCAAACCCTATCCCCTTACCCAAACCTGAGCCTCCGAATCTACGCAAATGCTGGAAGAAACTAAATCTTTCCTGACCTAGCCAACGCACTCCTTCAAGCTCCACCTCCTACCTCCGTGCTCAATGAGCAACTAACCGCAGACGCCTTTGACTCATGGCTCAACACCTCACTAATTGGGCTCACACCCTCTTGCAAACCATCAGCCCGCCGTGGCCTTTTCCCTAGATGGTTCAAACCTGAACTGAAGACCACTAAACAACTACATAAATCCCTAGAACGCAAATGGCGGAAAGACAAAACCCCCCTCGGCAGATCGACCTTGGCCCGGCACCTGTGGCAGTACAAGGCTGAAATCCACAAAGCAAAAAAAAAAGCCCATTACAACTCCCGAATCCTAAACTGTAAAAACCCCAGCAAAGAACTTCACAAAATCATCACCGAATCCACCAAACCATCATGCATCACCACCCCTCACAATCACTTTGCGACATACTCTCTCTCCACTTTTACACCACAGCTCTCGTAAGGACAAATACTCTAACCAACAAACTAGCTCTGATACACCCTCCAGGCAATCCACTCCCCCATACCAGCCAACCCACCGCCTGCGACCACTTCCCAACCAACGTTAAACTCCTTCAGTCCAATATCAACTGACCAATTTCTCAAACTTCTCTTTACCCGCAAACCCTCTGGCTCTTCGCTGGACCCTTGCCCAGCCACAACCCTCAAAGAAATTTTTGCATCTACCTGCGCAGGAGAACACGCTTTGCTTACACAACATCCTGTGCTACAACTACGCCGATGACACTCGACTAATTCTAAAACTCCCAAACTCATAACCCAACTGCCGTCCAGACACCTCGCTTCCTGCCTCCTCGACATAGATCTCTGGATGACCAAAAACCACCTCTTGCTAAATCCCTCGAAAACCGAAATCATGGTATGTGGCAACACCAGACTTCTTCCACACCCACTACCATGGCCATCCACCATGGGCAACTCACTGACACCCACTAATTCAGTGAAAAACCTTGGATGCACCCTAGACTCTGACCCAACCCTCTCGCACCAAGTCAACAACGTCTCAAAGTCCTGCCACTACCACCTTAAAACGCTAAGGCACATTTTTCCGTACCTCTCCTTTCCCAACAGACTCTCCGCTGTCCAAACAATTGTTATATCAAGACTGGACTATGCTAACCCCCTCTACCCCGGAGTGTACACCTACCAACTGAATAAACTACAAAGAGCACAAAAGTCGCAGCCAAACTGCTACTAGCGCTTGGCCCAAGAGACCACATCTCCCCAGCCCTCAAAACTCTGCACTGGCTTCCGGTTGCCCGAAGGGTGACCTTCAAAACCTTATGCATTTCTCACCGAGCACTGCATAAAACCGGACCTTAATATCTTCAAGACAAACTAAAACCCTATCACCCGGCTCGTACCCTAAGATCAAGCTCAGCCAGCCTCCTAGTCATACCAAAAACAAACTCAGTCAAGTTAGGTGGATCATCTTTCTAAGCCTTGGCCCCCACTCTGTGGAACGCACTCCCACCCCACATCCGACTCACTGAGGACCTCATGTCTTTCCGCAAACAACTGAAAACATGGCTCTTCCCCTAAATCCGACCCGTGACTCAAACTGGATAAAAGCAACTCAATGATATTATCCCAAAATGTTAGATCTTAAATAACAATCCAGCATCATCATCCGAGCAAGAAATCGAAAGATAACCGCTAAGGTAAACTAAAAAGGACAAACAAATTAGAATGAGTAAAAAGGATAATAGCTGTAAAGAGGACAAGAAGATCAAAGTGGACGAGAGGACTAAAGTGGACGAATACATGATACGGATGAGTGCACAGAGTGCACTGAACTGGTAAAGTGCATGAAACAGATATATGGCATGGAAGGCAAAAGTGCATGGTACAAATTGAACAAATAGACTATACGATTCAAGTACATGTAACGAGTGTAGTGCATGGGACAGATGGAGAACATGGGACGGATCGTGTGCGTGCGATAAGTGACATAAGTTGAACCGTTAATGCATGATGAATAGATGAAGTGAGTTGAGCAGATGAAGTCGGTAGAGCAGATGAATGTCGGTGGAGACGATGAACTGCGTATAGCAGATGAGAGGGTATAGCGGATGAGAACGTATAGCGGATGAGAACGTAAAGTGGATGAGAGCGTATTGAGTGGACATAGGGTGTGGAGTGGAAGTAAGGTGTGGAGCAAATGTAGTGTCTGGAGCAGCTGTAGAGTGTGGAGCGAGTGTAGAATGTGGAGCGAGTGTAGAGTGTGGAGCGAGTGTAGCGTGTGTAATGGGTCTAGAGTGTAATGGGTCTAGAGTGTGTAATGGGTATAGAGCAGGGGTGCACAACTGATTTTGACAGAGGGCCGAAAGTACCTTACATGAGGGCTATAGTGGGGCGAAAAGTAAATATGGGCGGGGCGGTAGGTGGGGCGGGGCAGGAGGCTTTTTAAACCCCCAATTTGTACTAAACACATGGAAAAATAATGTTTTTGAGGGGTAACGATTTTTATTTGCATTTCAAACTTACATTTTGTACTACACATTTTCCATTGTTATAATTGATTTCTATTTAGTTATTGTATCTCGCCTGTTTAATTAACTTATATATATTTTATTGACCCTAGATTGGACATGCTGTTATTTTGGACTGCTACAGTTTGCTATTTGGGTTGCCCAAGAGGAGTATGGCCTTCGTTGAGTCAGGTTTCCTCAAAAAGCCAAAGATGAACATCTAACTGTGCCTGTTTTAGCTTTATTATTAGGTTCACTCTTGGAGTGCAACACTATGCCCCATGGCCCCCTCACCCCCAATCAAACACTATGCCCCATGGCCCCCTCACACCCAACCAAACATTATGCCCCATGACACCCTCACCCCCAACCAAACACTATGCCCCATGGCCCCCTCACCCCCAACCAAACACTATGCCCCATGGCCCCCTCACCCCCAACCAAACACTATGCCCCATGTCCCTCACCCCCAACCAAACACTATGCCCCATGTCCCTCACCCCCAACCAAACACTATGCCCCAGGGCCCCCTCACCCCCAACCAAACACTATGCCCCATGGCCCCCTCACCCATAAAGACCCGAACCCCCACCCCCCAACTCAGCACACACACAAACATGCCCCCATACAGACCCAAACCCCCCCACACCCTCCCACCCCCCAAAATCAGCACACACACACACAAGCACCCATACAGACCCGAACCCCCCCCCAACTCAGCACACACACCAACATGCACCCATACAGACCCGAACCCCCCACACCCCCCCCAACTCCAAACCCCCCACCCCCCCAAATCAGCACACACACACAAGCACCCATACAGACCCGAACCCCCCACCCCCCCAACTCTGCACACACACAAACATGCACCCATACAGACCCGAACCCCCCACCCCCCCAACTCTGCACACACACACACAAACATGCACCCATACAGACCCGAACCCCCCACCACAAACTCAGCACACTCTCAAGCATGCACCCATACAGACCCGAACCCCCCCAACTCCAAACCCCCCCCACCCCCCAAATCAGCACACACACAAACCAGCACCCACACAGACCTGAACCACCCCACCCCCCCAACTCAGCACACACAAACATGCACCCATACAGACCTGAACCCCCACCCCTCAACTCAGCACACACTCTCAAACATGCAAACATACAGACCCCAAACCCCCACCCCCCAACTCAGCACACACTCTCAAGCATGCACCCATACAGACCCGAACCCCCACCCCCCAAATCAGCACACACACAGACCCGAACCCCCCAACCCCCAACTCAGCACACAAAACATTCAAATACAAACATTCATACACATCCGACAATCCCCCCACGCCCGCATCTCAACATACACACAAAATACATTCAAATCCAAACATTCATACACATCCGACACCCCCCCCCATCGCAACATACACACACAAATAAAGCAAAACAGACCCGACACACAAACACAAACAGACCACTTACTGGAGACGTGCTGGAAGGCAGGTAAGCGGCAGGTAAGCTGGAACGCTGGAATCTTACTACGGCTGGCGTGGTCCAAGGCTGAAATGCCTTCCGGCATCAAGCCTTAGGACCACGCCAGCCGTAGTGCTGGCCCTCCATTGGTGCAGCACACACGCATTACGTGGCTCGTAGGAGTGTGCTGAGCCAATGAGGGCCAGTGTTTTGTCCGGCCCGGAAGACAACAAAGACTTTCCTAACGGAGGGCGGCCCTCCATTAGGAAAGTCTTTGTGCCTCGCGGGCCGGACAAAAGAGCATGGCGGGCCGCAACTGGCCCGCAGGCCGTATGTTATGCACCCATGGTCTAGAGTGTGGAGCGGGCGCAGAGTGTGGAGCGGGCAGATGATGTATGTGTCGGAACGGGTGATGTATGTGTCGGAACGGTGTATGTGTCGGAACGGTTGATGTATGTGTCGGAACGGTTGATGTATGTGACGGAACGGCTGATGTATGTGACGGAACGGCTGATGTATGTGACGGAACGGCTGATGTAGGTGGAAGGAACGGCTGATATAGGTGGAAGGAACGGCTGATATAGGTGGAAGGAACGGCTGATATAGGTGGAAGGAACGGCTGATATAGGGGGAAGGAACGGGTCAAGTATGTTGAATGGAACGGAAGTAACGTGTGAAGCGTGTGTAGAGTATGGAGCGATCGGGTGATGTATGTGGAAGGAGCGGGTCACGTATGTGGATGGAATAAGTATGTAGATGGATAGAACGGGGGAAATATGTGGAAGGAATGGAGACAATGGGATGATGGAAAGGGTCAAGTATGTGGATGGAACGGGTCAAGCAGGTGGACGGAACGGGTCAAGCATGTGGATGGAACGTGCAAGGTGGATGGATGGAACTGATGAAATTGATGGATGGAACGGGTGTAGTATGTGGATGGAACGGGTGTAGTATGTGGATGGAACGGGTGTAGTATGTGGATGGAACGGGTCAAGCAGGTGGATGGAACGGAGAAAATGGGATGATGGAAAGGGTGAAGTATGTGGATGGAACGTGCAAGGTGGATGGATGGAACTGATGAAATGGATGGATGAACTGATGAAATTGATGGATGGATGGAACGGGTAAAGCATGTGGATGGAACGGGTAAAGCATGTGGATGGAACGGGTAAAGCATGTGGATGGAACGTGCGAGGTGGATGGATGGAACTGATGAAATTGATGGATGGAACGGGTGTAGTATGTGGATGGAACGGGTGTAGTATGTGGATGGAACGGGTGAAGTATGTGGATGGAACGGGTGAAGTATGTGGATGGAACGGGTGAAGTATGTGGATGGAACGGGTGAAGTATGTGGATGGAACAGGTGAAGTATGTGGATGGAACAGGTGAAGTATGCAGATGAATCAAGGGAAATGGATGGACGAAACAGGTGAAGTATGTGGATGGAACGGGTGTAGTATGTGGATGGAACAGGTGAAGTATGTGGATGGAACAGGTGAAATATGCGGATGAATCAAGGGAAATGGATGGACGAAACAGGTGAAGTATGTGGATAGAACGGGTGAAGTATGTGGTTGGAACGGGTGTAGTATGTGGAAGGACGGGTGAAATATGTGGAAGGACGGGTGAAATATGTGGAAGGACGGGTGAAATATGTGATGAATCAAGGTAAATGGGTGGATGGAAAGGGTGAAGTATGTGAATGGAACGGGTGAAGTATGTGGATAGAACGGGTGAAGTGGATGGAAGGAACTGATGAAATTGATGGATGGAATGGCTGAAGTATGTGGAAGGACGGGTGAAATATGCAGATGAATCAAGGGAAATAGATGGACGAAATGGGTGAAGTATGTGGGAGGAACGGGTGAAGTACTGTGGAAGAAATGGGTGAAGTATATGGAAGGAACGGGTGAAGCATGTAGTCGGAGTGCATGGAACTACTGGAGTGTGCTCGACTTCAATATATAAACCATCTTATCACATCTCCACGCTTACTCTCTCCTTTACACCACCACTCAACGAGAACACAGCGATACTATGACACCATTCGGTATAGCTGTTCTCATACCATCACTTGCCTCATACTCCCCATCATCCTATCTAAACACAGCTGGTTACACACTCTCCAGCCTAGGTGTTCTCCTAACACAGCCAGAATCGGTCTGGATAACAACCTGCCAGAACAAACACATACTCTTGATCTCCCAACCACCACACCTTCCGCTAAGAAGCAGCTATCACAGGTATGCAACACCGCTGCACACACACCTCTCTCTCTCTCTCTCTCTCTCTCTCCCCTTGAACTTCGGTTCCTGAGGGCGTTCAACCTACCAACGCCTTGAGATCATACCAATGGTACATAAGGCGCTCTATAAATGCAAAATAACATAACATAGCCAAACTTGGACCACACAGCATACTCGCAGCCCTACACAGAATCCAACTGCCTCCTTGACCCTGCCCAGTCTGGATTCAGACCCCCTGAAAGGAATAGAATCCTCCCTCGTATCCATCTGGGATAACTTGAAAAGAATGACAGGTTCGGAAGGCTGTGCTGCACTCATGCTCATTGTCCTTTCTCCGGCCAATGACACCATCGACTCCTCCATCTCCACAGACCGACTCCACTCTCTAGGCATCAGGGATTCCACTCTAAGATGTATCTCCTACTTCTGATATAACAGCTCACAAATCGTTCTCCTCCCCCCTCCCTTCTCCTCCCACTGCTCTGTCTCTAAAGGGGTGCCACATGGGGTCTCCCTGTCCCCCCTCCTCAATCTCTACATAAGCCTCTGCCCACACTCATCCACTCATAACCTAACCAGCTCCAACTACATGGATGACACTCCAATCTTTTTCAAGATCCCCAAGTCGCTCACTGGCTCCCCACCCCCCCCCCATCCTGACCTCGCCTACTGCCTCTATGAAATTTACCAGTGGATGACTGCTAACCGCCCCCTCCCCAATCCCGGTAAAACCGAAATACTAATCTGCGGCAACACTTCACTCTTCCCCCAAGCCCGCTCCCTGGCCATCTTCCCTAGGAGCCCTGCCGGCAACATCCATCTCAGTAAAGAACCTGGGATGCACCTTGGTCTCAGACCCAACACTCTCCCACCACATCAACACTGTGTCCAGAACATGTCATTTCCATCTCTACATCCTCAGATGAATCTTCCCTCATCTCTCATACCCTCACAGAATCTCAGCAATCCTTGAAATCATCCTCTACGCCAACTCTCTCCATCAGGACACCCCTGTCTATCAGCTCAGAAAACTGCAGTGAATCCAAAACTCTGCAGCTAGACTCCCCCATGCTCTCTCACCCAGAGAACACATCACTCTTGCCCTTAGAGTGCTCTACTGGCTTCTTGTCAGGCGCTGGGTGACTTTCACGGCCATGTGCAACAATCACCACGCTCTTCGGAAGACTGGCCCAGAAGTCCTTCAACACAAGCTTACACACTACCAACCCATCAGAAACCTTAGATCCAGCTCTGCACTCCTCCTTGCAATACCCCTCTTCAATTCCTCCTAAATTAGAGGATCCTCGTTCTCCGTCTAAGCACCCACCCAGGGAACTTCCTTCCACTGAACATCTGCCCACGATGAGGACTACCTCTCCTTTAGAAAGGACCTCAAAACCTGGTTATTCCCTCCAGCAACTTGAAGAACTTTCCCCTTTTCACACTTAACTCTTTACACTTACGTCTGGAGTGTCAGTGCCTCGCCAGTATATTCTACAGAGCAAGGTAAAGTACAATTTTGGAGCCGACTGGACAATCTGATCACACAACTACTTCAAAGGCAAAGCTCCAACTAAGCCTGAAGCTTCATACTCGCACACCACTTCGGTGGTCATCAGTCACAGGCACGTTGGTCATCAGTCGCAGGCACGGCCACCCAACTGCACGCAATTGCCTCCATACACCAGACTAAAACAAAAATCACAATATCTGTGCCATTAGAATGCAGATGCGACCTATGACAAAAAAGTCGGCCTAGCTAGCCACATAACAAGTCTCCTGCACTCGGGCACTCTCTTGACCTCCTCTCAGCACCCATCCACATGCCTGACCATCATGGGTAGCTTACTGGGGCTCGACCAGCCCATCCAACGTGCTATCTCGGCCAAATGCACACAACACGCATTCTTATCTTTCTGACAATGTTCCCATACTTTGGACTTCGGTCCCCCAAGGGCATCCCCCTCAAAAGCACAGAGGCCATACTAATGGGATAAAGGCACTCTATACAACTACTACTTCCTTCCAGTCCACTAGCATTCCATTACGCAGCTATCTGTCCAATCCCTTGCCACCTGTACGTCACACGCTTGAGGGAAGCCACCAGCTCCTGTCCTAAAACGCTCACCCGCTTTCCAGAAGCATGTAGTTCTCTCCTGAGGGAGAATCTGGGAGGTGGAACAGTTAATGCAGGACAACACCAGTTCCTGTACGAGATCAGAGAAGCTGAAGCCTTATAGGTTTGCAAGGCTGACCTCTTTCCACACAAAAACCTACAGACCTTCCAGCAGCTCTCAAACAATTAACAGCCCAGCTAGTTCAAGTTCAAATACAGGTTGCAGCCAGCCGCTCAAGCCTTTGCCATGCATGAACTAGTTTAAGCCTTGCAGGAAACACATAAGAAACCCGGAGGGCGGTGAGGGCCATAGCCACTTCATCATCACTGGTATAAAGCTTCAATCCAGTACACAGAGATACAGAATATGTGCCACTGTTACCGGAATGCTTCTATGGTGATCTGAATAAATACAGCACTACCAAACACAGTGCCTCCTTTATTTCCTCATGAAACCTTCCTAGGTTCCAAATTAACAGTTTAAGGTTATATTAGAGCATATGTTGGGAGTGGTGCATTACTTAGTTCAGAAAATCCCATTCCTGGAGACTATGAGCGACTCAGTTCCTTGTTTATACAAATATCTTCAAGATGTTTCTAGTCTCAGACCAAGGAATTTGAAATGCTGATTCTGAAACAGGATGACCAGGACTTGCTTTCCTAGATGGTTAAAGTTCCAGAAATTAGTTATGAAGCTCTAAATACATTCATATGGAAGCTTTTCAGCATGGGCTATAGGACAAAAACCAATATGCTCTAATACACATACACACTGCCCCGACCACTGCTGAAGACCTAGAAGCAATGTGACACTTAAAATTGATCAGCAAATCCACGACAGTCTATCCAAATGAATGAAACCTGAATGTAGTCTACATTAAGATTGATGTCGCAGAATAACCTAGCCCCATGGAGACTGGTCGATTCTGGTCCAGATTCTTCTGAAGGGAGGCATAAGAGAAGCTTGGATGCCAATTAGAATGGAAACAAAGGTCAAAGGGGAACTGCTCTACGAGTGTATCCAACTCCTTGCTGTGCGCTTTTTCTTCATCTTCGCATGTCTAAGTAGGCATTGCAATTGTAGAACTAGAGCCCCAGTGAAGGTTGCTGCCTTTATTGGCTCTAGGGAAACTGGTAACTATATGAACGTACAGTTCACCAAAAAACACTCAATACCCATGTTTTTGAAGCCTCAGCCTGCGCCAATCTATTCTGATTGTTGCAGAGGGCCTCTAAGGACATGATGCATGTAGCCATTGCTAGTGAAGTAGTTCACCCACTTAGAACTCATTGATGCCTTCAGTGTACAAGTAATTCTAGGGATGGGCTGTTTATCCTGTCACAATCCCAGCTGTCACCAAGTCTGCCAGACTCCTGCATTCATCAACGAGGGTTCCGTGGTAGCCCCTGCACACCCTGCCAGGGTTGCATCTCTGAGCGAGATCAACCATTCATGGGTGTGCTCTCACCAATGGAAGCAGATAGTGTGGTGAATCGAGGTTTTTCCTCAACGCACACAATTAACATATCCCTCAACCCATGGTGGGGCAAAATGAGAGGAACGGCTGGTCAAGCCAGTAACATGCAGCGAGATGCGCTGCCAGCATGGAGAGTAAAAGCACTTATCAGCTGCAGGAAAAAGGCTTTAGCCTCCCTCACCACTGAATAGCAGCACAGCTGATGTAGTGCAGTGGGAAAATGGTTACATCCCATGTAAAAAGACTTGGTTACAAATCCCCATTAAGGGCGTGGGTTAAGTGAATCTCAATTAATGAAATAACATCTACAAAACCACAAAAACATGGAAAAATAAAATAAAGTCTTTCATCAAGCAAGAGGAACACTCCCCTCACAGCAGACTCCCATCTTGTTCCTGCCAACACCACCGCGCCCGTCAGCCCCTGCATGCACTTGCGTGGATTGGATTTAGTTGGAATTATAAAGACTGCTCTGAGCAAAAATTAAATAGGCTGTTTCACTTAATACCTGTAAGCACTACTCCCCCCACCCCCCAAAACCCCAATGGAGAGGCCAGACAGTTCAGCCAATCAATAGTCAGCGAGTGGAGAAGGGACTGAATAAAAGGAGAGCCAGTTCAGTTGCAATTTGTCTCAGCTTGGGACTAGTTCCTGGTCCCGCTGGTTTGGGGAAACCAGTGTAGAAGTATCCCGATTCACGGGAAGGAAGGCTGGCTTGTGCCTGGTAGCTACCCTGCTATGCTGGAGGGAAACCTGAGAGCCCAGCTGAAACCAGAGGGGGAGAAGGAGCTAGTCAATCTAAAGTTCCCCAGTGTAGGAGGGACTGTGGGCAGCCTGACTACTGCAGTAAGGGAAGAGATGAGTAGGGATGAGCCCAGTGCGAAGGAGTCTCAAGCCCTTGTTCTGGGTTAAGAGGCGAGAAGGGGTGAGCCAAGTGCAAATGAGACATGTAAGAGACTAATCCCCTTGTCCTGAGTTAAGAGGTGAGAAAGGGTGAACACAGAGCGAATGAGTCACCTAAGAGACTCATCCCCTTACTCAGAGTGAAGATACCCGGAGAGAGGGTGCACGAGTGGGGATACCCCGAGAGAATGGAATGAGAGTTAAGAGATTGCAGGAGAAGGAGAGAGAGAGAATGAAGATGCTCCAAGAGAGGTGAAAAAGAGTCAAGAAACCCCAGAAGAGGGGGAAGGGAGTGAGGATACCTTGAATAGGCCTAAAAGAGAGCAACAAGTGAAAACTACCCAAGTGGAGTGAGTCTGAAGCCCAGGAGGGTAAATGAAACACTGCAGAGTGTGCCACACAAGTGAAAAAGCAACCTCAAGGTATCAGGAGAAAGACTAAAATATCCCAAGTAAAATTTTATTTTGAATGATGTTTGGAACAGTTAACCCTTACAGTGGTACCTGAAAAACCTATCCAGGGGAAAGAACTTGGAACAGCAGCAGTCAAGCATCTTTTTAGTTGTTGAAGCCTTCAGATTTATGAGTGTTAGTTTCTATAAACGTAGTAGGATGAAATAGGATTTGGGCAAGGAACTTTATGTTTTGATTCATCCTGACAAGAATACCCTTTCTTTGAACATTTGAGTTTTAGAATAGGGAACTTATCACATTATTTTAGTCTGTTATTTTCTTTGAAGCTGGCCAAAACGTCAGACTAATTGTAAGAGAAGGTACTAAAGTTCCATGAACATCCGGGTTCGAAATGAGGGGAGCTGGGAGCTTTTTACCTCCTGGTTGTAGCCTATAGGATTCTGGTTAGCCTGACACCAACTTTTGACCTTCCAGACAAACTGATGCAGAACAAACGCAGCCATATGTGAATTTAACTCTGCGTGTTTGGGACAGTCTATAAAATACACATTAGGACACAGCTATATAAAATGTAACGCATGGATAAAATGATATGTTTGTATATTATGTGGAAGTTAGATTTGCGGATCGCTATGCACTAGCTCCTCTTTCCCCATTGGTAGCTCCTGGTCACTGGTTAATGCTGGATACCCAGAAGCTCCTTTCAGCTCCTGGTTACTGAGAGGGGTCAGAAACAGGAGACGGATACAGATATAGTTTGTTCACAGGTAGCCATTAAATAAAAAGGGGTGAAACAAATGCCTATCTTTCCCTAACCAAACAAGGATGTCACTGCCTAACAAACTAAAGCAAAAGAAAAATGACCTTGTTTCCAAAAATATCCGACCCTCACACACAAATATATATCGATATATATACGCAACACAATAATACAAAGTTTGTTTGCCTTTCTCAAATCCCACAAAATAACATATTATGTTGAACTCAACGTATAACCATAAATCCTTGTGACCAGGTTGGGTTACCTTCCCCTGAATCAAGAAAGTCCTGTGAAATAATAAAAGTTCTCTTCAATGTATCATACAAAACCTTTTTCATTCAATGTCTTCTTTCCATTGCCAAAATGTTGATCTCTCTTCCAAAGGTTTACTCACAATCAAAAACCTTTTCACAGAGTGAGTATCTCTCTTCTAAAGGTTTGTTCACAAATCAAAGCAATTATTCATGTTTACACAACTTCCTGTTTCGAAAAACCAAGTCTTTTCTTTCCAAATACCAGCTGCTTGAAATAACGAACATCTTCTCCTCCAAACACAAATTCACAAATCAAAAGTAAGTGTTCTTTTATCAACAGGCCAATCACTTCTAGGCACCTCTTACTACTTCCTTCAAAAGAAACACTTTGTCTTGATAAATGTTGAAACCATTCTGACTAAAGTGATGGAATCAACATTTCTTTCCCACAATCACAGAATTTTGAATCACTTCTTTCTGGTCCACTCGCCTGCCAGGACTAACTACAATCCCATTCCTGGTTTACTCACCTGCCAGGATAAAACTCCTACTACTACACTGTGTACTATGTGTTAATGCTTGTTCCAAACTCTCCACATAAGAACCATAAATTAGGAGATTTGAATCAACAACTGGTTCTCTTGATATTCGTCTTACTTTCATCAAAAGGTTTACATCTTTTCACAATTCAAATGCCACAAAAGGATAATTGTTATCTTGATTGCCTTTTGACAATGCTGGCGACAGGTCTCTCCGCCTTGGTTTCTGTCAATACTCGCAATACCAAGGAACGCCAAACCCTCGAAGAACAGAGAAGATCAGCTGTTTTGATTGCCAATTGGTCAGCCCACTGAGGGCCTTCTCTGAGAGGGTGACCTTCCCAGTGAAATACCAACCTGTCCGTTAAGTGACATGGACAGGATAGGGTTTCACCTCAAAGAGCAAAAAATGCCACCAGGTATTCACTAGGCTGCAAAGAAATGAAGGACAATTTTAGTACAGGAGTTTGGTTGAAAACAAAGCAATTAGGCTACTAGATACTAACCTGGATAGGCTGGGAATTGGGATTTGAAGGAAAGATGATGACTCGTGGCAAAAAACTCCTAACAGGGTGAAGTTCTCGATGGGATTCTTGGATTAGAGTCATAGAACAGTAATATTGAATACCCGGGTGGCGCGAAGGCAATCTAACTGGAAACCGAGGAGGCTCTGATTAATCAGCAAGGTGTCCAAAGTTCAGAGTTCGCTGTCAGTAAGATAGATGGTTAAATACCAAATGCATTACTGTAGGGTCCAGTAGGCAATCCGTAAAGCAAAATGTTTTCAGAAACTAGGAAATCAGCCAGAACAAGAAAATCGTAATCCCAAGAGAAGTCGTTCTAACAAAGCAGAGGTCGGTAACAGCAGACAGAAGTGAATTGAGATCCAGGGCAAGTCAGAATACAAATCAGAGGTGGGGTACAGGAAACTGAAGTCAGCAACAAGAGGCAATGGATAAAAGGTAGAGAACTTAGTGCAATCAGAAGCACTAGCCGAATGGACTCCTTGGACTCCTTGTTTCTTTATGCTTCTGTGTTGAGCGCCTGACATGATGATATAAGCGTGTGCACCGCGTAGTGGGCGGGTGTCGCGCAACCATGGCAACAGTAGACACGCTCAATAGTCTAGGAACGTTGCACCGCTTGAAGGCAAGACGTTCATGCAGGCGCCATGACAACCACCAGAAGCGTTGTATACGCTTTGCGGGAGTCAATTGCTTAAGCGAATGGGGACACTGGGTCCAGGAACCAGAACCGTGACAGTCTCCCATACAAGGAGTGCTTTGCTCCTTCAGCCTTTGTTTTTGGGTTGTACATCCTCTTGGCTGCAGGCAATATGGGTGATATCATCTCATCTCCCACTTGATCTCTCTTTCTGGGAGAGTTGTATCCAATTTGCCTTGATATTGCTCTTCTGTTGATTTGACAATATGAGTTATAATAATCTCCTAATTGGTATCCCAGTGCAGGGGAGTTCTGTCCAATTTGCCTGCATATCAGCCTCCCCTGACTTTGGCAATGTGGGTTAAATTGTTACTCTTTTTGGAATCCCATATTAGGAGAGTTGCTCCCAGTTCACCTTAATTCAATTGTTCGGTATTCAAAATAATTCTCATCACCAAGCAGTCTCCTTTGGAGTGCCCCGGGATCACCTGTTTCAGGCCAAGTCACTTGTGTTGCCTCTTCTTGCTTTGGGAACTCATCTACTTCTGATAGCTCCTCTCGGCCTGCCGCCTTGCTTGCCGACCTTCTATGGAGCTCTCGCAGCTCCTCAAACTCTCTGGTGTGATTGTAGCACCTTTTTTTTTGTTTTTACATTGTAGTTCCTGGGCCATGTGGCTCTGTTTCTGGAGTAGCTGGCTTTCTTGTTCAGGCCTCTTAAAAAACAAAAAACAGGGGGTTCCGCTAGTGTAACACTGAGCAGTGACCCTAAATAAGAAAGAATAGGAATAACAAATAATGTGTCTTCCTCGAATTCTACAGAGTTGCTAGACTCATTAAAGGTGTATTTCAGGCACACTTCAGTCACTGATTTAGTCTATTCTTAAACACCTCAAATTCACAATGCAGACAACAACTTCCAAAAAGCATTTAGAGTAGAATAAGCATCCATTTCGGACTATGTATTTTGCTTTTCGCAAGTTGCAGTTATACCATGTTTTTTCCTGCTGTAGTCTCCGTTACGATCACCACAAGACATTCCATCTCGGTGTCCTCGGTCACTTGACAGAATCCTTGTGCCTAAAAGCTTGTGTACAGTGTAGAAATGTTTGACCATAGCACAAAGTGGTCCTTGATTTCATTGTGCCACAATTAATGCTTTGTTGTAATGTGTCCATCTTTCCTATCTCCATGGCATGCTGTTCAGGATGTCTGTTTGCATGTTTGAGGAAACAAGTGCCCAGAGTACAGGATGCCATATGAGTGCGCTGCTTTCCCTGCGCTACCCCTCCCAATGGTATGTATTTTGCCAAACTCTGAAGCCTGAAAAGTAGATCCATGCAGGCTTGACGTGTGGCCAACTTTGCACCAACCAGCAGATGAACTGGCCTGCTGTTAAGTCTCAGTTACCAGTTTAACGGTATCCATTACAGAGTGTAATTTGATTTCTGAAATAAGAACATTAATTTATTGCTCATTTTACTATAGCCGGTAAAATGGCTGTAGCTGATTAAATAGCTCAGTGGGTTGAGGGCTAGGTGCTGCGATGTGTATGTGATCTGCAGAATCTGAAGGTTGCAGGTTTGATTCCCGGCAAGGCCAACTCTGGAATAGCTCTAATTGATTAAAATAGTCTGAGGTCACAGAACCTAGCCACAATCAAACATTTACCAGAACTCACTTTACAGTAGAGGACTTTAAGGCAGGCAAACAACATTCTCCACCCTGCATGCTATGTCTTTGCCAAGAAGATCTTCAACCCATAAACACAAACTGGAGCAAAACAATATAACCCATGTAAGGGGCATAAAAACATACTTTAGTAATATCTCCTCATGAAAGTGCCACTGATATATTCCTCAGGTGCAAAAGCAAGGTGTCTTCTTTGGAAAGGTTTGTGCAAGCCTAGTTTTGGTTGTATAGTTAAGCATTTGCCAACACCTATTCAACGGCCAACATGGAATATGCCCTTCCAAGAGCAAAATGGATTCTTCCCAATGAAAAATAATACATTCGAAATTGCTGAATAACATACTCATTATTTCAGGCTGAATTCTCTTCACTGAGGAATCTTCTAATTTTCTGCATTTTTCTACCACTACCAAAAATACAGATGTGAGCGCAGGGAAGGTTTCTTTGCACCTCATCCTCTAGGAGTTATCCCTCCCCCTTCCCGTACATCCCTAACTTCAATATCAGCACGGGGATGGCGAGTAGGGTTTGCAGGAAATGCAGGGAAGGGCACTTTATACTAGCCAACCAACAATTCCAATTAAACAGATTTTGAAACGTTTTAAACCATTCAATGTATGTTGATTACAGTTCCAATCATCATAAGAACATATACAAATTCATCCCAACTATATACAAATCATAAAATGTGTTTAAAAGATTAATGGTTCTACAAGTAAATAATTTTGTTGATTCCAAAAAATAAATGCATAACGTGTCACAGATGCAATAGAATTGATTGAACAGAACAAGAGGGAATTAATTTTTCCATTAGAAAGGATCAAATCAATCACCAGCTTTATTAAGTTAATAAATGGCAGTCAGAGCTTTAGAGCAAATTATTCAATAAAAAAGTATCTCAAATAAGAGTACATTCCTTTAGTAGAGATTAGAGTAGGCATATGATATGATATGATCGTTTATTTATATAGCGCCTATACACAATGTGCCTCAAAGCGCTTCAAGGCAAGGAAGGGAACAAGGGAAAATACAACCACATTCTTACAGGCCATGAACAGTAAGGATGTGAAATTAACTATCGTACTCGGCCTGACGACATTTCAGATAGCGCAAGAGCTAAGACATGGATAAGGAAGGGAGGGGGAGAGTGGGAAGGAAATGGAAACAGACAGGCGACTACCGTACTAGGCCTGATGACATTTCGGGTAGAGCCAGGGAAAAAGAAAAGGCGAGGGAGAGGGGTGCAGAAAGGGAGGGGAGGAACAAAACAAGCGACTATCATACTAGGCCTGACGACATTTCAGATAGTGCTGGAGGGATGGTGGAGAGGAAAAAACAGTAATGGGAGGATGGAGGAAACAGACAAGGTTGCTATCATATTAGGTCCAGGGACAATTCTGATAGAGTAAGTGCATAGAAGAAAGTAAGGGGAGGAGATAGGAAAAGGGAGAAGGGAAAGGAGGAGAGAAAAGAGTGTAAGCAGTCAAAAAGAGTGGAGAAGAAAGAGTGGAGAGCGAATACAATTGCAGAAGTCAGTAGTAACACAATGTTGCAAGTCAGGATACAAGATGAAGATGGGAACAGCATGATTCAGGGCCACCATGAGTACAAGATGCAAAGGAAGTCCAGAATGAGAGTTGAGAAAGAGTGACACACCGTGAATGAATGAAGTCCATAAAAGTCAAATACAGCATTGGCCACAAGACAGTGATGGTGAAGGCACTAGGTGGGCGGGGCTTGCTAAGTGGTGAAAAAGAGCAGCAGGCAGGGCGGTACCAGGTGGGCGGGGCTTAGGCCAGGTGACCTAGATCCACGTGCTCATGCTCCCCATCTGCAAAGGAAAAGAAGCTGGAGGGCTCCTTAAGTAGGGAAAGAGCGGCAAGCAGGAAGGCACCAGGTAGGCATGGCTTGCTAAGTGGTGAAAAAGAGCGGGAAGCAGGAAGGCACCAGGTGGGCAGGGCTTGCTAAGTGGTGAAAAAGAGCAGCAAGCAAGAAGGCACCAGGTGGGTGGGGCTTGCTAAGTAGTGAAAAAGAGCGGCAGGAAGGAAGGCACCAGGTGGGCGGGGCTTGCTAAGTGGTGAAAAAGAGCGGCAGGCAGGGTTTAGGCCAGGTCACCTAGATCCACTTGCACCTGCTCCCCCTCTGCCATGGGTTCTCACATTATACAGAACAGTAGGTTTAGCTTAACCCATCTGGAAAATGGGAAATAGATATTTGCAGAACAAGGCTTCCATGGCAGAGATTCAAAACATATATTCCTAAGAATTCTTTAAGCAATTACGACAAACGTTAGAAAATGGTCTAAATGGGCAGTGAAAATACAAGATTTTACTAATCCACAGACACATTGTATGCAATTAAATTCTTTGTGAAATAATGCAACAAATTATTTAATACATATGCGCAAAATAGATTTAGTGCATGTACAATACTATATGAATATATTTTGAAACATTTAAACTCACCATTTCATACATATACACAATGCAGATTTTGTGCAAAGTGAACGCATGAAAACAAAATTATTTATAATACATGTGCAAAATTACATCAATGGTTTCATTCCATATGGAAGATATTCCAAATCTAACAAAGAACTTCAGTAGGCTAGTCTACTCAATGAAACAATGTTTGAAGTCCATCAGTTTGTTGAATTGAGGAACCTCATCACCAAAATGCGCCATCATATGTATTCCATTAAGGGACCCAATCACCAGTAGCACCATCACCAACCGGTTTCAAAGTCAATTTATGCCATGTCTTCTTCAGGGTGATTAAACTACAAAACGTATATTTAATGATCAACTATTGCCCTGCATTGCAGCTTAATAATTTAGGACCAATATCATAGAACCATAGTTTATACACACTTAAATACATGGAGATACATTTAAACTTAACCTGTGAAGGGTGTAGGATAACCTACACAAATGCAGTCATTCCAGATCCATATGTGTCACCATCACCTCCTGTACCACATAACATCAGAATACTTGCAGTGCTATGGCAGAGCACCAGCTGAAGACTTTAATAGCTATAAAAACAAACATAGACAGACCTGCTTCAATATAGCAGTCATTCACATGAAATACTAGAGTGTAAAAAATGTAAACCAGCTTGCGGCACATACCTCCATCATAACTCCTCTTTGATAATATCCGTAGGCAATAGTTTAGCTGAATGTTTGGCATTCATTAAATATATTTTATGAAGATACGCTATGGTGCTGCAATGTAGGTAGGCACTTTCTTTTTTATCTTTCCAAAAAACGCTGCCTGTTTAAGAAAAACGCTGATCATGCGCCCACAGAGTTAACTACATAAATGTATGTAGTGTGCATCAACAAAGGAATTTTGTGCGACACTACCATACAATTGTGTATGAATGCTGTTAACGGAAAGAATACAAGCATTTACATTTCATGCAAATTCATACTATTCTTCCAGCAGCCATCCTACAAGGGAGTCATCCATTTATGTGTAAATGCGGTTTATGGAGAATTTCTCAAAATGATGTATTGTTATATATATATTTTTTTTTTTTATTATTATTATTTTTTTTAATACCACCAAATCCCATTCTTCCTGCTGATGCAGTTTTCCAATGACAAACCACTTTAGGTCCTGTGAGAAACCTAAGGGTATCCTCACACCTACTCCGCTTGGATCCTCTTCAAAGGTAGCCAGGGAACGCCCATTGCTTTTGGATCCTGACCCTGGGGGTGGAGATGCGATGGAGAAACACCTGGGTGGAGGTCCTTGAGGAGAGGGTGTCCACAGGCGAGACATGGTATCCCCCCCCTTTACCTTATAATAAATCAACCTCCCCCCTGCCTTATAGGAAGTGGTCAATCACTTCCCCTCATTTCCCTGCATTCATACCACTATAGTACTGGGACGAGGAAGAGGCAACCAGGAGTAGTACAGGCCAACATCTAATTTCACCACTCTGGTACGGAGATGAGGAAGAGGCCTGCAGAAAGTTGAGAGGGTCAGGAATGTCCAGAGAGCTCTACTAACTATGGTCAAGCAATTGGGCTTGAGGAGGCACACCTGCAACCTGGTACATTGTTGCAGGTGTATAAAGAGTGTCCAGCAGAAGAGAGACCCACAGTCGAGGAGCCGGGTCGAGCTTTGCAGACCTGAAGGGCAAGAAACCCTGTGGAGACAGGCTGCCGAGGAGGGTCCTGTCGGGTAACCAGGATGCCGGAAGTTCCCTGGAGAGACTGTGGCACCAAGGTCCAGGCGGGCCTGGAGAGGGGCACAGTGGTGGGAGCCTCCTGGTCGGGTACTCGCACAGGAGCAGCAAGGCACGGAAGAAATCCAGTCGCTGTAGGCTACCTGCAGCGTTCGCGGGAAGCGGAGCTGCCGGCAACCCACAGAAAGAAGACTGAAGTGCGGGCAGGGCTTGCGACAAGACAGAAAGGTGTATGCAGAGCAGAATACAAGAAAAGCAGTCAGCCGGAGGAGCCGACAGGGTCCAGTGAGTGAATGCAAGAAAACACTCGAACCGAGATGCTGCTGGGGGCTGTTAGCAGGCAAAAATAATTGCTGAATTAACAAATTGAGATGTGCAAGATACTTTGAACCCAAAGTGAAGGGTTATGGTGAACAATACAAATAAGAATAAAGTTTTTCCATAATAACTTACTAGAAAGTCTTAATTCTATTAAAGACACGGAGGCGAGCATTATGCTTCTCTTTCTTTTATTCGACAATAAAGAAAAAGCTCAGCAGCAAGATATTTGTGCACCAAAAGAGAATGTGCCATGAGTAATGTGCAGAAAACAGGTGCACCAAATATATATAATAAACATAGCAATATAACAGTAATATAACAGTAACATATTAACATAAAAAAGTAAGTCTCTGAAGAAACTACATTTCCCAGGGAGCTTAGCTCCAGTTAATTTAGAGGCCATCAACACGTGACCTAGTCCACCAATAGTAGTTCAGATCCCCTGCATGAACAGTCCTAAACATGATGACACTTCCTCTTTCTTGGCTGCGAACTTGGCTGTCCATAGTAGAAGATAACTGTAGCTAACTTGAAGAAGAAGAACTTGTGTCAGGCCGTGATCAGGCGGACTTGTCTGTAGGCGCTGTCAAGAAAAAGGAACATTATAGTCTCTTGTATATGACAACCCTAGATCCATAATCAGGGTGGGAGAAAATCGTGGAGTTATTCCGATAGGGTACATGTAAATTTCAGAACATTAATCTTTTCATTACATCTTTAATTAACATCAGGTAACATGCTGTTATTTTCTCGCCGGGTGGGATAATGCTCGCCTCCGAGTCTTTAATAGAATTAAGACTTTCTAGTAAGTTATTATAGAAAATCTTTATTCTATGTCAAGACCGGAGGCTCCCATTATGCTTGTTTAAAGCTTACTTACCACAATAGATGCCGGCTGATCTACCGGTTTTAGGTAGAATTGTTTGAATACTGATTCACTTGCCCAGTCTGCCATCCTCATGATATCTTCTAGGCAAACTCCTGCCAGAAAGGCTTTTGAGGCCATGGCTCCTCTAACTGAGTGGGCTCCGAAATGATTGGTGTCTATCCCTGCTTGAGCTAACGTCCACCGGACCCAACGTGCTAAGGTCGGTGCTGATACTGCTTTGTGCGGTTTACGCAGAGCGATCAGTAGCTGCCCGTTAGGGGAGGTTCTAAGTGGAGCCGTCTTTTCTTCGTAGACTTTCAAGCATTTAACCAAGCAGAGCTTAGGTTGATCTCTAAAGGCGGGTTAGGAAATCACCCTGGAATTGTACTTTGTTCTTCAATGAATATGGAATACAATGCCATCAGGAGAAAAGGCTCTGCATGCTAGATCTAGAGCTCTGATGTCTGAGACTCTCCTGCAGGAGACCAAGCAGAGTAGAGTAGTGAGTTTGCCAGATAGGGCTGTACGTGATAGTTCTTCGTTACTAGGCCATGCCAGAAAAGGTTCAGTACTTTATTAACGTCCCAAAGCTTGTCATAGCGAGCTGGAGGTGGGACGGAAAGCCTTACACCCTTGAGCAACCTGCAGATGAGGTGGTGTTCTCCTGCTGGTACTCCTTGGATAAGGTCATGACCTGCGGAAATTGCTGAACGGTAGGCGTTCACAGACCTGTAGGGGAGCCCTTTTTCCGCTAGGGATGCTAGAAAAATCAAAATCTCTTCTACAGGTGCTGAAATTGCATGTAATCCTTTCTCACGACACCAGGAGCTCCAGATGCTCCAAGAGTTGGAATATCTCTTCCGGGTACTAGGAGCCCAGCTCTCTTCGATAAGGTTGATCGATTTATGAGACATGCCTGGGACTCTCCATCTTGACCTGAAATCCTCCAGGCTGCCAAGGTCAGAGATCTGTTGAGGAGGAGAGGATGACGCTGACCTGATGGATCTAATAGGAGATCCGGAAACTTGGGTAGTAGGATTGGAGAATCCATAGAAAGTTCCAGAAGAACTGGATACCAAGTCGGAGATGTCCAGACCGGCGCTATAAGGATCAGATTTGCATGCTCCTGACGGGCCTTCTCCAGGGTCCTCGCTATCATAATGAAAGGAGGAAAGGCATACAGTATTCCCTGGGACCATGACTGTAGGAATGCGTCTGTTGCAGCCGCTGGTGGGTCCGGCCTCCAGCTGTAGAAAGTTGGAAGTTGAGTCTGGAAGCAAAGAGGTCTATGGACATCGGACCCCAGATCTCCCGAAGCCGGAGGAAAACCTCTGTTAATTCTCCAATCGCTGTAATATGCCGAGTGGCATGGGTACCAGTCCGCAACTGCATTTGAGAGGCCGGGAAGGTACTCCGCTGTAACTGAAATCTGGTGATCCAGACAGAAATGCCAGAAGTCTTTGGCTAATTCTGCTAGGGGTCTCGACTTGGTGCCGCCCAGATGGTTGATGTATCTTACCGCTGAGATGTTGTCCATCTTTAGTAAAATACTGCAACTGGCTTTGTCTTTGGCAAAAGAGCGCACTGCAAAGGAACCTGCAAGAAGCTCTAGACAATTGATATGAAGGTCCAGCTACTGAGGGGACCAAGTCCCTCCTGTGGCTATGGGACCGCATCTCGCTCCCCAACCGGAGCGACTGGCATCTGACTCGATAATATCTGGAGCGGAGCCGAAGATGGCTCTGCCGTTCCAGGCTTCCATGTGAGTGAGCCACCAGTTGAGCTCTGTACTCGCTTGAGGAGACAGTGTCAGGAGTTGAGAATAAGAAAGGTTTCTCCTTAAGTGTTGGCCTTTTAGTGTTTGCAGCTCTCGATAGTGAAGAGGGCCAGGAAATATTGCTTGAATGGAAGATGAAAGTAGCCCTATCACTCTTGCTAGTTCTCGAAGAGAGAACATGTTCTTCTTTAAGAGTCTGCGTATTTCTCTTTTGGTAGAGTGAATCTTGGCAGATGGGAGTAGAACCTGCGAATTCTGTGTATCCACTATGAATCCTAGAAATTCCATATTTTTGGATGGAAGTAGCACTGACTTCTCCCAGTTTATAAGAAAACCTAGGCTGTGTAGCAAGTTTATTGCCAGTTCGGTTCGTTTCTGAACGAACTCCTGTGATTGGGCCATGAAAATAATGTCGTCTAGATAAATTATGAGACGGACACCTTGCTCTCTTAATCGAGCTACTACAGGTCTTAAGAGTTTGGTGAATACCCAAGGCGCCGAAGAGAGTCCGAATGGGAGACTTGTGAATTCCCAATCTCGGTTTCTCCAGGAGAATCTGAGGTAACTGATGTGTGTTTGATGAATCGGTACTGCGAGGTAAGCGTCTTTTAAGTCTAGGTGCATAAGCCAGTCGTTCGGTCTGAGAAGATCTCTGAGCAAGTGTATACCTTCCATTTTGAAATGGCGGTAAAGGATGAATTTGTTGAGCGCTCTGAGGTTTATGACTGGGCGCACTTTTTGCTTCCTGCGTACCAGAAAAATGGGACTGAAGAAGCCTCCCTGACTTGAGCAGGGGCGAATCGCTTGCTTCTGATGGAGACTGAGTATTTCGCTGTCTAAGGCGGTTTGGTCTGATAGAGACATTACTATGGGAGTGGGGCGAAATGTCTGAATGGGCTGTGTAAAAAACTCTAGGTGTAGACCTCGAGCTGTGTCCCTGACCCAGGCATCTCCCGATAAGGTATCCCAAGCATTTGCAAACATCCTTAACCTCCCTCCAACAGCGTGAGTGGCGCTGGCGCAGTTATCAGTACACTGACCTGTGGGTTGTTGCTGGGCTGGGTATCTAGCCGCTCTCCTCCAGGGACGCCCTCTTCCACGACCTCTCGAGGGGAAGAAAGTGTCAGGGTGTTCTTGCCAGGAATTATGCTGACCTCTGGATTGTTGAGGTCTCTTGTCGAAGAAGTAACGGCCGGAAGAGCGACCTCTTCCTCGTCCGGCCCTGGAGAAAACCTTGGTTGCAAATACTCTTTTTATTGAAGCCTGTGCTTTGTCCAACGCGGTGAATGTCCCGACGAATTTTGTCATCTCCTTCATGAAAGGGTCTCCGAAAAGCTGGCCTTGCGCAGTTGGGCCGGATTCTGTGTCTGCCAGTTTGGTTAATTTGGCATCTATTTTGTATAGGATGCCTTTCCGTCGCTCTGTTGAGATGGCGCAACTGGCGTTGCCCAAGAAGGAAATAGCCCTCTGGACCCAACCGGACAGTATCAATGGGTCGATGGGGTCCGATAAGGTGATGGCTGCATTCGCAAGATCAGAGATTTTTGCTAGTGGACCTGCTATGTCCAGTACTTTGGTTTGGTTTATTTATTTGATAATGCGCTCCGAGCCCTTGGGCAGCTGGGCACAAACAATACAAGTAGGTTCGAGGCTTAGTTACAGTGCCTAACATAGGCAATTACATACAGTGGTAACTTTATCCTGGCAGGCCTTCCAGGCGTGATCAATACCCTTCCTGGGGTCTTTAACGTTTTTACCCAGAAAGGTAATCATTTTAAAATTGAGCTCTGGAGTCCGAGCTACTTTATCCGCAATGTCTGGTCGTGGACATTCAGCACGTAGTCTGGCCCGAACTTCTTTATCAAGTGGCTTGCGCAGCCTAAGGTGGATGTAACTCGATGTCTTGGAAGATGTTCCCAGTCGGTGGACCTGGGGTGTATTAAGTCTTCCGGGGTAAATGTACCTTCAGTAGAAGGTTTGGTCCCGGTTGTGTCATTAGTGATGGGGTCTGCCGCAATCCCTGACGCAGAGGGTTTTGAATCCTCAAAATGAAATTCCTCATCTGAAGAGGAGTGAGAAAGATCAGCGTCGTAGACGTTCTTGTTATGATCTTCTTCCGAGCCCTGCCCATATCCCTACGGGCTTGAGGGTCTAGTTCCCCTGGTTTCCTCCTCGGGGTAAGAGGGTTGATGGGAATTGGTTACCTTCTTATTCATGAAGGCTTGTTTCAGCCTTGAGAAGGCATCCGTTACGGCAGCTGTGGCATTAGATGGCTGGCTCGGGGGGGTCGTAGAGCTTTTACTCTTGCGAGCCGGTGTACATCCCCCTTCGTTAAGGTGCTTCCTTTTCTGTGTTCTCTTCCTCCCAGGAGGGGAGGTCCCTCTGAAATGCTCCTCCATAGTCTCTAGACGATTTTGTATGGGAATGAGCATATCCGTTACAGCTTTCTTAACACTGGTCTCCACAGAGGATCCCAGAACCTTTTGTAAACTATTAGCCATTGCCACTTCATCTATGTAACAGTGATCTCCCTCAGCCTCAGACCAAGCCTGATCTGATTGAGGAGAGTACTGTTCTGCCATTATAAAATAAATGCACCTTACTCACTTTTTTTTTTTTCTGGGCTTCTGAACGCCTTCTCTCACTGCCCAGTAATGTTATTTCAGTTCAGCTTTGTAATTGTTCTTAATATGCTCAATACTAAATTTCTTTGACATATGCGCAGTGAAAAAAACCAGCGAGAAGAAACGGTCGTTCTTGTCTGTGGAAAGATTCCGGCGCTCGAGCTGCAAGAACCGTTATATTATAACGGGCATGCGCGCTTGAGCGCCGGAATGCAGAGGAAAGGACCCGAAGAGCAGGAGCTCCCCTGGCGGCCTGCAGGCGGTGCAGCGTGGTCCGACTAGTCCGCGCCGGATACCCAGTACCTCAGGAGCGCAACGAAGCTGCGGGGAAGCTGGCGCGAGCCGTCAGGGGGATCCGCTCGACGATCGGAATAAATAACTGTTGATCAGCTGTGACCGTGTGAAGCGGTCTCCGAGGTCAGAGGACTGACGTCAGAGCTCAACATAAAAGTAAAAATTATTATTATTTATTTTTTTAAATAAATATTGAAAGTAAAATTCGTATAAGTCTATAACCATGCAGTAAACATATATTATGACATTTTGCAACGTTATCTTTTAAATTATAAAATCATGATGTAAGCAGTGCTAAACATGAAGTACTTATCTCTTGCTGTGAGCAGCAAAGAAAGAGGAAGTGTCATCATGTTTAGGACTGTTTATGCAGGGGATCTGAACTACTATTGGTGGACTAGGTCACGTGTTGATGGCCTCCAAATGAACTGGAGCTAGGCTCCCTGGGAAATGTAGTTTCTTCAGAGACTCTTACCTTTTATGTTAAGATGTTACTGTTATATTACTGTTATATTGCTATGTTTATTATATATATTTTGTGCACCTGTTTTCTGCACATTACTTATGGCACATTCACTTTTGGTGCACAAATATCTTGCTGCTGAGCTTTTTCTTTATTGTCGAATAAAAGAAAGAGAAGCATAATGGGAGCCTCCGGTCTTGACATAGAATAAGATGAACTGTGAGCAAATGAATAAGAATTAAGAATCATTGAATACCGAACTAAAGGAATAAAATGTACAAGTCTATGAATGGTTTGATATGCCTGTGAACAAAAGACAAGTTTGTGTAAAGTTGTGAAGCGCACGCACAATATATTGAAAGCAAAGAACGAATATTATGAAATGTAGTGAAAGCAAGTATTGCATAGTGCTGAAGAGTGTGAAAGAAATGTGGTGAAGGCAAGAGAGCACCACTGATTGAACGGTATGAAACAACACATTGCAGAAGAAAGCCATCTGTATAAGCGGTCAAGAAACCAGAAGCAGTGTAAAGTTGATCTGGAACTGGTTTTTGAATATTAAGAAACTGACACTAACTAAAAATTGGAAAGCTGGAAAAGCTGACGTCTTAGGGAAAGGAAGCCGAAGACCTTATGAACTCTGTCTTGCGGAAGGTAATCTCGAGGCATCTTTTTGGAACTGCGTTGCCTTCTTGAGGAAGGGAACCCAGAGACCTTGTGGAAATGTCTTGAACTTAGGGAAGGGGAGCTGGAAAGTAAACCCAGATCTAGAAAAAGCTCAGAACTTAATTTGGAACACTCTATTGATGTCGACAGCCCTACACATTGTTTAGTTTTAGTTGTGAGGGTAAGCATAGGTTTTAGACATAGACAGACTTGAGTTGAACTAAATGACTCCGACTTTCCTTAGTTTATTTAGGTAGGGAAATCCCACTTTAGCATAGGGCGAGCAAGGTCTTCAACCATCCTGACATTTAAGTTAATAAAACTACTTTGCTTTTAACTTTTAATCTGTTGTCTGTGTCTTGCTTCACGATGCCTTCACAGTACTCTTTCAGCTCAGTTGGGAAGTCCAGCACAATGACGTTGGCATAATCAAGTCCAGAGTTCACCAAGGTGCTGACCACCACTGTATGGGTATTTTGCAGAAGGAAAAGAAGGGTGTGTCACAACAGCCATACAGTACAAGGAGGATCATAGAACCTCATTAACTTGGTTGATTAGTTTCATTTCAGGTTCCCAGATAACTCCTAAATTATGAATCCTCTTTGCAAAGCTAGAGGGCAAACCAAACATAGCGGGTGATCTCAGTAGGTCTTCTAGAAGATGCAGCAGGCCCAAAAGCATGGTCTCGTTTTTGGATGGATTACGCTAAAGTTTATTGTTCACCAATCAAAGTTTGATCTCGAAGAGACCGGATTCGAGGTGATAACAATTCTTCCGAGGACCAGGACCCTTCAGGAACAGTTACAGGTCATGCGCATAGGAGTGGAAATGAATGTCAATGGTCAACAAGGGGTAAACAAAGATGTTAAACAGGAGAGGTGATAAAGGAGGACCCTGAGGAACCCCACAAGTGATTTAGAGGAGGCAGATGTAAAAGTGCCCATTGTAACGGCTTGATACAAGTCAAAGGAAACACCGAAAAACAGTCCAAGGAGGGACCCGAAATCCCACTAAATTATAAAGTTGGGACAGCAGAATATGATGGTCCACCATATCGAAGGCAGCCAATAGATCTAGCATCCTCAACAAAGGTAGGTGGCCATAATGCGAGTGGTGTAATACATCATCCCATACGGAGACATGGGCTGTTTCAGTCCTGTGACTACTGTGGAGAGTCAACCACGGTTCCCATCTCGATGACCAAAACCTTACTAAATGCTTTCCAAATTGATACTAGGGGGAAGCTGTGAAGATAGATGTGACGTATTAGAACAAGGGAGCAATAGGGTCTTCATGCTCATGCAAGAACCCCTACCTTACTGAACACACTACTACAGTGAAAGCTCTTAAACACCACTTTTAATCATACACTAGTAAATACACTTTGCTTGAATCTGTTCATTTTCCAGAAAGAAAGAAAAAAAGAAACGAAAAAAAGAAAGAAAAAAAGAAACAAAGAAACAAAGAAACACAAACAGGGATTAGGACAAACAGTGGGCCAGGATTAGTCTTGATTGACGTAGTTATTCTTTGGAAATCCTGACCTTCCCATTATAACATGGAATGTCTGCTTTTAAATAACCAACCACCATAATAGCCCCTGGCCTGCATTGGACCTGGCACAGGAGAAGGGAAAGGGACCAAGCATATAAATGTAACCAACTTCATTGAATGGTGAGATCCCACAACTGGATAATTAGTAAGGCAGGAATGTGGCCTCTACACCAATGCGGATGCATTAGGTCAACAACATTCACCCTGGATCAATTAGCTTGTGGAGGCACTTAGAACAAGGTTTAATGCCAATCATTACTTCTGGGGAGCTTTAGTTTGGATCCAGCCATCCACCGAAGGGGATACAGGACGTTAAAACTCTGAGGTTGGCAAGGTTTGATGCTAGACTTATGCACAGAAGGATCCCCACAACAGAAAAAAGAGAGATACAGGATGCCCCGAACACAGAATTCCACAAATTCTGCCTGGTAGTCATGACGAATGCAGGGAGTTCATACTTTCTTCCCAAGGGGGGAGCCTCCCCCTTTGGGACTAAGGAAGTGAGCCTGCTATGCAATACCCTCCTTAGGGGATAGAGCAAGTGAGATCCCACTGGGGTGACCAGGAATGCCCATGTCGGGGTTCCATCACACCTCCCTTCCATTCCATTCACTTCCATTCCAAGACCGCAATGTTGCTGGTTATAAGGGAATTGAACATGCTTATAATGTACAGGAAACCTTTGAAGTGGATGGTTTGGTTTACTGACCTGTACTTGTTACCAATGTATGGGAGGGAAGGTCTTCATGGCCCTCCTCCCCTCCATTCTCTCCAGGCGTTCAGACTAGGACTCGTCCAGTGGCCACCAGTGGGCCTATGGCCAGGGATGCAGGATGGCTGCAGACTGAAACATGTGGCTGCAATGCTCGCTCATCTGTTAGGATGGTACCAGACTCCATTTTGAACATGATAATTTGGGTCTCACTGGCACAAGCAGTCTGCAGGGCTGCAGCTCTCCCCTCCGGACCGCGCACAGCGAGCCGGCGCTTCCCTCGCCCTCCTCCCCTTGGCGGCTCTGTTGCAGGCCTGTTCTCACGGGAGACTAGTCGCAAACAAGCTAACTTACAAACACTGCATCTTTCACCTTACGCAGTCCATCAATGACCTGCAGATGAACGGCCCGAAGCTGGGGTTTGAAAAAACAAGCTACCTCCAAAAAACGTGTCTTGTCCTCTTGCAGCCACCCCACATTCATGACATATGCTGTGGATAACCCCCAACCCTGTTCCCCGTTTGAAGTACCAGACATGTATGCTAAGCCCATGTGCCGCCCTGTTTCACCCTTGCAGCTAAGCCATTTGAAGGGACGATATATTTGCTTTGAGTTCATGAGATTGAATGTACATATTGAAATAAGATGGCCCTCACCCATCCCAGATCGCACACGAAATTATGAAGTGTGCGTTCAAGCCTTTTTCATTACTAATCAGGGATTACTGCTGCTGCACAATACACAAAGCAATGCATGATATCCATATATACTCTACGATTTCCTAAAAATGTACAATTCTACACGTATTCAATTAAGTGTTGCAATATGTATGGTTTCGATGTAATGGGTGCTGACTGTATAAATAGTGTCCTCTGTAGCATTTGTTTACCCTCCGAGTATTGAGAGATGCACGTCATATTATAAGCAGAACGTTGCAGACTTTTCCCTGCACCAGTGCACACACTAACGTAGGTCTACCTCAACTGAATGCAAGCTTTATGTGTGAGCCCTTCACAACGTAGCGAATATATGGCCCAACATGCTACAGGCCCATTTCTCCCCTCACCTCTCTCAGGTACCACCGCGTACACAGCAGCTCCCACCTACCCTACCCCTCTGGCCGGCCCAGGATTCGAAGCCTCAGCCCTTCGAATGATGCAATACTACAACTATAACCTCTCACCCGTTTCGTTGAGCCTGTACCAAGCATGCACCCTCCCCTCAGCCCCCGTAACTCACAATGCTACCATGAATCTGCCAGTCACCCCCAGACTCTGGTTAATGAAATATGGGCAGTAAACACCCCTCATCTTAATCATAATGCTTTTTGAAGTAAGAGAGCATGCCCCTCCTGAAGTGTACCGCCCCAGCTCACCCCTGACCCACTGTGTGGCAATATATTCTTCTCACACAAACAAATAATAAATAATTGCCTTAGGAGATCTAACAGAATGATTGACGAATGTGACACCATAATCTTTAGAGTAATTTTGCCTCCTGGACCCATGTGTTCTCACTTTTATTGTTCATGTCAAACGTTTAAAAGTATGTCCCTCACGTGTCAACTTAGATGATGGTCAAAGTATGTGTGGCCACAAGGGCAACTGTTATGTAGCATAAATTGTAACAGCTCGGACTTCCTCGGACGCAGCGCTCCACCCAGATGAGCCCAGCTGTCCCGAGCACCCCGCACTGGCACCACGTGGATCTCCGCCAATCATGGAGCACCACCCGTATACAATATATAGTAGCTAATCTCGCCACCCAATCCCCACGACTATGTGCCCCCCATAGCTTACGCCACCCATGACGCGATTCTGTACTAAATGTGAGTTTTTTTTATTTATTTGTTTATTTATGAATCAGCACACAGATGAACATGTACATTAACGATGCATATAACCTCACAGAGCATACAAGACAAAATGTCCCATCCCCCCACCCAGAGTTCCCGAGTAGGCTTTGTTTCGGGTCTCATTCGGCCTGACCAGGCGGCGATCTGTCGCCCATAGAATGGAGGGCTCTCGCGATCAAGCGTGGCTTGTAGGTCAGGGCTGGGTAGTTCTGGTTATAGTCCAGGACTGGTGCCCAAATATTGGTGAATCGGTGGAGCAGCCCCGCTTTGGCTGCCGTGACCTTTTCTGCTATCAGAAAGGCCCACAGTTTAAGCCACCAGAGGGTCATCAGGGGTCCTTCCGCGGACTTCCAGGAGCGGGCCACTGTGATTTTGGCGGCCAACAGGAATTGGGATATCAGCATTGCCCTCCTCCCTGTTCTCAGATACGAGAACAGGGATACTTCCCCAGGAGGACTTGCTCGGGCATTAGCGGAATTTCAACTTGGGTGATGTCCTTTATGGTGGCCAGGCATTGGTTCCAAAACTCCTTTATCTTGGGGCATGTCCACCACATGTGGAAGTAGGAACCTGGGTGGCCGCAGAGGCGCCAGCAGTGGGGGTCCAGGGCCTGCTGAAAGCGGTGGGGGAGGGTAGTACCAGCGCAAAAGGAGTTTGTGGGCGCATTCCCGGTTAGTGATGCAACGAGATGCTGTGCGCGTTCTTGTCCAAACGGCCACCCATGTGTGGTTCTCAATCGCATGACCCAGGTCCGCCTCCCATTGGGACATATAGGAGGGCATAGTATGGAGGGGATCTTCCTGCAATAGTTTGTAGAGAGCCGAGATCTTTCCCCGGGCTGGCAGGCCATTCACTGTAAGCTCCAGCGGGGCAAGGGGACGTGTTGCAGCCGCCGGGTCTGGGGGTGGGAGCACCAGTACCTCAGTTGGGTGTAGGTAAATCTGTCTGACTGTTAGCTGGAATATCGTTTTACAATGTTCGAAGGTGAGGGGGGCATCCCCTTCGAAGAGCTGCCCCAATATTTCAAGGCCTCCTGCCACCCAGTTCTGAAGATTCTTAGGGTGAGCTCCTGGGGAAAAGGCAGGGTTGGGGAAGATTGGGGAGAGTGCGCTGAAGCCTCCTTGGATGCCTCCATTTCTGCGGGCCCACTCCCATGCCTTTATCGACTGCTTCGTGGCGGTCAACACTCCTGGCCAGCTTTGGCGTAGTGCTGTGGGAATAAACGGGAGGAAGCGAAGGGGGAGAGGGAGGCGGGATTATTCGATCTCTACCCATTTCGGGCGCCCAGTGGCTGTCCCCATGCTTGAAAGCGGGCCAGATGCGCTGCAATTTGGTATTTTCGGAGGTCCGGCACCCCCAGTCCTCCCAGTCTTGTGCTGGCCATCATCGTTCTCTGAGGGATCCGCAGTTTCTTGCCCTTCCAGATAAAGCCAAGGATCTTCCTTTGGAGCCGCTGCAAACGGGGGAGAGGGATTGAGGTTGGGCGGGATGCGCAGGCGTAGAGGAAGCGAGGGAGAACGTTCATTTTGCATGTTGCTATGCGCCCCAACGACGAGATCTCCTGTGCCTGCCAACGGGCAAGGTCCTTTTCCAATTCCTCGAAGAGTGGGGGGAAGTTGGCCTGGTAGACTTTCGCTGGGTGGGCGGGGATCCGAACCCCCAGGCATGGGATTGCTTGGGTGCTCCATTGGAACGGGCTGTGCTTCTCTAAGGCCTCCTTCTCGCCCGAGTGCAGGCCCACTCCAAGGGCTGTTGATTTTTGGAAATTGATGGCGAATCCCGACACCCTCCCGAAGTCCTGGATTTCGGTCAGGGCTGCCCTCATGGAGTCTTTGATGTTTGTGATGGTTAGCAACACATCGTCCGCCTAGAGGGCAATTTTGTGTTGGGCTGAGCCGATCTTCAGGCCAGTGATCAGGGGGTTCTGGCGGATTCGCTGGGCTAACAGTTCAATGGCCAAGGCGAAGAGCAAGGGGGATAGTGGACATCCATGTCGCGTTCCGCATGTAAGAGGAATCGCTCCGACAAGCGGCCATTGACTCTCAGCCGGGTCTTAGGGGCTTGATAGTTCGCTAGGATCATCCCCCTAAAGGTCGAGCCAAAGCCTAAGGCCTCAAGAGCGAGGGACAGATAGGGCCAGTCCACCTTATCAAAGGCTTTGGTTGCATCTAGCGCCAGCAGGGCTAGTTGTTGGGAGTCCTGACTGGCGACCTCTATAAGGTCCAGTGCCCTACAAATGTTGTCCTTTGTCGATCTGTGGAAAATAAACCCTGTCTCGTCCGGGTCTAGAATGCTCGGGAGAATAGGTGCAAGGCGGTTGGCCAGGATCTTGGAGTAGATATTGGCGTCCATGGGTCTATACGAGATATTCTCTTGGGGGTCCTTTCCAGGCTTGAGAATCAGGACCGTGATGGACTCCTGCATCGATGGGATGACCGTTCCAGTGGCTGAAAACGAGTTGAAGAGGCGGGTCAGGGGAGCCACTAGTTGGGGGCGGAAGAGTTTGTAGAAGCGTGTGGAGAACCAGTCTGGGCCTGGTGCCTAGGCTTTAGGCTTTTAATGGCATCCTCCACTTCCTTATTTGTAATAGGCGTTTCCAGTTCATCTCTCGCCTCCGGATTGAGGAGCGGGAGCGCCGCCTCTTGGATGTAGGAGTGCTGCTCCTCCAGGTCCTGCGGGACTGCCGTCATTATTTCCGATTGGTTTGCGACCGCCAGTTGCAGTTTTTCGCGCTCCGCGTGGTGAATCTTCCCCTGTGCGTCGCGGAGACCCTGGATAAAATTTCTGCTCTTTTCCTTAGCCAGTTTACTCCCAGCAGTTTGTTAGCCTTATTGCTATGGACGTAACACCATTGTTTGGTTCTGGTTAGCAGGTTTGCTGTAGTGTCGGCGTAGTATGCCTCGAGCCCTCACCATTTGTAGGACCCGGTAGGATCTCGGGGACCAGCCCATACGTTTATGAGTGGCCTCAGTCTCGCGGACCTCGGCTTGCAAGATAGCGCGGGCCGCCTGCTTCTGTTTGTGAAACGCCGCGCCTTGGGCGATCAGCTCCCCTCTAAGCACTGCTTTCAGGGTGTCGCAGGTATTAGCCGGGGAGGTGTCCTCGTCGTGGTTTTCAGCAAAGAAGTTTTTAATTGTTCTGGTGATTGTGTCTCTCACTGCCATGTTCCCCAAGATAGGGTCGTACAGGCTCCACTGGCGGCGGGGAGGAGGATCCGGGTCATGCGACCGCAGGGTGAGCGAGACCGGGGCATGGTCCGAGAGGATCCGGGGGCCAATCGTAACATGATCCATAAAGGTCAGGATCTGGGGGGAAGCCAGCAATAGGTCGATTCTAGAGAAGGTACGGTGGACATACGAATAGAAGGTGAAGTCTTTCTCTTCCGGGGATAGCACCCTCCAGGTGTCAACAATGTTCAGCGTGCGGAGCAAGTGGAGCTGGGCTGTTGCCAACTTCAGGTCCCTGGATGTTGGGGGGTGAGATCTATCCCCAAGGGGGTCTGGGACCCCGTTAAAGTCTCCACCGATGATTACTTGCCCTTCAATGAATGGAAGGAGGAAATCCTCCAGGTCTTGATAGAATCCCTCCTGGTGCTCCTTCGGGGCGTAGGCTGAGATGAGGGTGTAAAGTTGGCTGAGGATAATGCATTTGACTGCCATAAAGCAACCCTCCTGGCATTCCAGCGAGTCCAGGATCTGGGGTTTCAGGTCCTTAGCAAAGAGGATGGCGGTGCCTCCCTTCTTGGTTCCGTTAGAAGCCAAGAATTGTAGCAGATAGAGTCTGCTTTGCAAGCAAGAAAAGTCTGCTGGGATTAGGTGCGTTTCTTGTAGGAAAGCGATTGAGGTCGCCTCGTTGTGCAGCCTTTGCAGGATGGATTTCCCCTCCGGGGGGAGGGGAGGGGGGTGTTAAGCCTCTAACAGTTAAAGTAGTGAATTTTAATTTTAGGTGCGGGAGCTGGCGTTCCGAGTCCATTTTCTGCGGGTGGGGGGGGGAATTGGGGACGGGTTAAGTCAGCCATAGCTGTGAGGGATCCGCTGCCTTTGGGGTCTCCTGTAGCTGAAGGTTTTTTAGAAATAATCTCCAACGGGAGATATAAACTTCCATCATCGGCCTCCAACGGGAGGTCCAACCTGTGGCCGGGGGGACCGATTTTGAACGGTCGGTGGCTCCCCCAGTCATCCAGGCTGTCATCGGGTGACATAGCCAACATGGTTGAGATTCTCTCCAGGGGTAATATGGTGACATCCACCCTGGAGGAGGGTATGGAACGCATGGGGTCCGCGGCGAGCTTGAGAGAGTTGTTGGTGTTCCTGCGCTATATATGTACTTCAGACATACATGCTCTTGTCATTTCGGTTTACGGCTTCTCTGCACCTTTGACCAGGGGCCCCGTTTCGGTTTGGGAGAGGCAGCGTCCTGCGCAAGGCTTGTTTGGCTTGAGGAATGCGCTTCTGTGCCCCCGGGGGGAGTCCGGGCGGAGGATTGATGCTGCGTCGTCGAAGTGGCTAATGGTGCGGGGGGTACCCTTGTACAAGAACTGTAGTGCCGTGGGAAACAGCCATCGGTAGCAGATCTGCTGGTCTCGTAAGAAAAGCAAAAGTGGGCGAAGCACCCTGCGCTTCTGGAGGGTTAGAGGGGAGAGACCCTGGGAGATCTGCAGTGGGGAGCCCTGAAAGGAGAGTTCATTTTTGGAGCGGCCTATCGCTGAAATGGCCTCCTTGGTGGTATAAAAGTGAACTCTTGTGATTACGCCCGGAGGGGGGTCTGTGTCGGATCCCCGGCGAGGGCGCATCCGATGGATACGATCAAGTAGGAGCAGCGTTTCATCTAGATCCGGCAGCAGGGACTGGAAGAAGAGACCTATGTATCCGGGGAGCTCCTTTTCAGAAATCGCGGAGGGCACCCCACGGATGCGGAGGTTGTTGCGTCGAGAGCGGTTCTCCATGTCCTCCTGCTTGAACTCAAGGATTTCGGTTCTGTCCATCAGTGTCTGGATGGTGCGCTGGACCTCTGTTAATGAATTAGAGTGATCTACGGCCAATTCCTCGGCCTCCCCCATCCTCTGTTCGATATTGCTGACCCGTTGTTCTGTTTGCTCTAATTTAGCGGTGAGTTCAGTCATGCAGGATCTAAATTCCAATTTGATGTCGGTCATGAAGGCCTGGAGGTCCTCTTTGGTTGCGAGCGACCCTTTATCTTCAGTGGTTTTCTGAGGGGTAAGTTTAGGGGGTCGGTTTTCTTCCCTTTCTCCGGGGCCAGCAGCATGGTGGAAATGTCAGCAGATTTAGGGGTTTTCAGAGCTTTAGACATGGCTCTCAAGTGAGGGCCGACTCCAGGGGGCTCCGCCCGGTGTCTGCGCACAGCAAGTACGGCCAATAGCTGCAGGATCCGGGGATGGCGGTGGCCGGGGCGCCCCAGGAAGATGCACGAGAGAGTAGTGCTTCAGCTCCCTCAAAGGGTTAGAAGTTACCTTGGTGGGGAAGACACGCGGGGTAAGGTGGCTGCGGGCCTGTGATTCGCCCTCTGCTGTATTAGTTCAGGTTGGTAGTGCTGCAGGCAGGCTCCCTCCGGCTGATATAGATGGGAGGTGGGCAGGTGCGCCCCAGGAAGTCGGTGGCGTGGCTTAAGTAGCCGGGGGAGCTGCCCGCACAGGCCCCTGCAGACCAGCTCACTCCCAGCAGCAGGGGCCCAGGGTGGAGGCCGGTGACGAGGAGGGCTACCGCAAAGAGCAAGGAGACCCTTGCGCCAGGGTAAGGGTAAAGGCAAAACCCCCCAGGTCGTTGCACTGGCTGGTGGCCCGGCTCACGGAGTGGAGCGTGTTTCCCCTCCAGGGGGCCTGGGCCAGGCTGTTGATGGTGGCCAGGGGCACCCTCACCAGGGGGGTGCCCAGCAATAGCTGAAGTGTTGCCCCGGCGCCAATGGGGAAGCTGTGGTGGGCCCGCTAGCGGGGCTAACGGGGGGCTCATGGGGAGGCTGGCCTCAGGAGGGGGGGTGGGGCGGAGAACCCGCGGGCTAAGACGCCTCAGCAAGGCGAGGGGCCGGAGCGCCGATGCCACGGCCGTGAGATGAGCAGGTCGTGAGATGAGCAGGGCCAGATGGAAGTGTTGGCTGCCCCCACACAGATGCTGGATGAGGCTGTCGGGCGGAAAGGGCGAGTGGGAATGGGGCGCCGCCGCAGGCAGAGGCATTATCCAGCGCACCCGGGATCCCACAGGTCCAGGGTCTAAGCAGGAAGAGGATCCGGAACGTATCAGCTCAGCAGTCGGGCAGGTCCGGGCGGAGCCGCAGTGAATCCAGGCTCGTTCAGCCGATTAACTGTGCAGGCAAGTTGCGTAAGGAACTCTGGCAGTGCCGAGCCCCTCCAGCGACGCATGCAACCAGCCAGTCCAGGCGGGGGGGGGCTGGTAGCATGGGGCCGTGGGATTAGGACCAGCTGGTGGTGCGGGTGGCCCCCCCACGGGCGCTGGGTAAAGCTGGCGGGTGGGAGGGAGAATGCGCAGTGCCGACACACTGTAAATGCTCACCGGGGGAGATCCGATCCCCAGGGCTAGATCAGGGCAGGCGAGGCACGGCCGGCGGGCCGCAGGGGCTGGGACTCGGAGTCGCGGCCGCCATCTTGGATTGCGGAGCGGGCCCCGGAGGAGCTTTCCCTCGAAGCGTTTTCTGTGATCCTGGGTCTGTTAAGCACCCAGGTTGCAGCCAGTGATACAGGGGAAGCTCCGCTAGCTCATCTCATGTCGTGCTGGCAATTAGCATGGCAGGAACCGGCGATATTACGATATGGCCCCGGAACCATGCGGAGGCCATCAATGGAGCTGCCACATGGCTGGCGCTCCAGGCCACGTCCCCTACATGCAAATTTTTTACTGATGTTTGGTAGAGCACTCTCAGAGTTTGCAGAGTTCTCGGCTTGCCCTATATTGGTTTAGATAAACTTTATTTTTCACTTCACCCGCACTTGGTCTCATTCCCATTTGGGGCGTGTCCATTATCGACTCACTGGGGAGTTTTAAATGCCTGTTGGGGGATGCTCACTTTCACCACCTCTTGGCGAAACAGTTGACAAATTAAATTCTCCACTCCAGGAAGGAACTTAAAACCAGCAGGAAGCCAGCCGAGAGGGGGAGAATCCACCAATGAATGTGGAAAACCAGCCTGCATTGAGAACTACAGAGTAGGGAGGCGGTCATTCGAAAGACGGACAGTCACGCAGAGTACTGTGTCCCGTCGTATAGACGCAGAAGTCCAGAAGAATATGCTAACAGCCACGTACACTGACCAAAGTAGAGTTGAGGGAGCAGATCCGCGTGGGCCAGAGAACACAAGTCCAGTACAGAGTCCCGCCACTGGAAGGAGGTAGGTAGCTGCACACAGGGACTGGTTGTTGGGTGGTGAAGCTGACATCAAACAGGGTTGAAGGAGCACGTAGCCCATCTGAGGCTGAGAAAGCAGATATCCCAGAAGGGGTGAAAGAAAAGACAGATACAACAGGGTATATGACAAGCACCTGCTTTTTGTTTTGTAGTACAGGGAATTCATTATAGAAAAAGGGCCCAGAGCAGTTTTTAAGTTGTTTGATAAACTATTTAATTAAAATAAGTCTACATGTCCGTACCCTATGACAGATTTACCACATAGTCTAAAAACATATGACAAATGTATGCTGCATTCACAAAATACGGGGTGTCTTGTTACTCCAGCCAGTCTGAACAAGATAACAGGCAGGATTCCAGGACAGCTCTCCTGTCGCTGGAGCTCAACATTCATGTCTAGAACAAGTGCACCAGGGACACCATGCTATGCAAAATAGGATGTGCCTAACAGGGCTAAAAATGTGCAATCGCCATTAGCCAAAGGTGAGAAATAATGGCCTCTAGATGAGTAAGAAATAGTGTGCAGTGTATATGTGGAGAATTTAGGAGGCGAGTGACTGTAATCCTGGCTAACTTGCAACTTTAAAGTTGTACACGCTGTGCCGAAGCACCTTCAATATGTGAAGCGTTGCATCCACTTGGCGCCAGTTCGGGTCTGTGGCTGCAATCAACTGTGGGAATTCTAGAACACACCAAATGCTCTTTTGACTATACCTTTGAAGGCAGTCTGAGGTAGCAACAATAATTGTCTTGGCCAGGAGGATTTTCCACAACCAACAACTTCTAAAGAAATAAAGCTGTGCTGTACCCACCTTACACAGCTCCTCCTTTAGCATCAAAAACCACATACATTCACATCATCTTCATAATATTCAACAAATTGCAGCTTCAAAACGTTAAACAAGTCTTCAGGGAAAACACGATTCACATTGGTGCTCTTTAATACTCCTCTGCAAACGATGTTCTTCTCCTTCTGAATAAATCTCTTCGCTGAACTGCAGCCTTTCTGCCACTCTGGTTTCCCCCCCTACACAAGTAACCAAAGACTGACCGGGATAGGGCATCTTTCTGCTCCTCCCTTGGCTTTGGCAATGTGAATTTATACCCTATGTTGTACAAAGTATGGGCAACAAGTTTCAGAGCCGATAGACCTTGCATTAGTCCCCCTTCTGCTGTTGGCACCTTTAAAATGAGTCATTTGGCTTTGTTAAAACAGGTTTTTGCTGCTTTTCCCTAATTTGGTATTCAAAATAAACTTGGGAATTACTTTCACTCATATGCAAGTGCTGCCAATGCTGTTTTGCAATATTTTGGCATTCAAAATGTTTCTCTAAACTACTTTTACTCCTAATCAAGCGTCGCTGACTCGCCATATGCCTGCTCTGACACGCAAACGGGTATGGAGCACTCAGGGGGTCACTAGCAGCTTGTGAACTCACTGGGCAAGATGTGCGCCTCCATTCCGCTCGCAGGGCTTCTGCTGCTGTGGCTCTGCACGACCCAGCAAACTGCTTGTGTTAGTCCGCCTTCGCCCACGCCACCTACAGTTGGAGCTCCTCTTGCTCCTGAGGCCCTCTGGTGCATGCCAACCACCGGAGGCAGCCTCCTGCATGAATCCTGCTGTGCAGCCTCTGCAGAAAAGGTCACAAAAGGCTAGCTTTCCTCCTGCACACTTTCCGCTGCGCAACCTATGCACTTCAGATTTCTGGAGACACAGACCCTCTCAGGACTAGCAGCGGATATCTGCCAAACAGTGGTCACAGCATCTTCTCTCTCCTCCAGCCTGGGCTGCCAGCACGAGCCACGCTGCTTCTTGCTTCCTCTGCTCTTCTCCAAAAACAATTCTATGGCCTGCACCTGAGGGGGCCTTTTAAGCCTCTGTGCCTCCCTCAGGTGTGGGCCATATGCATTAATGAGCGGACTACTTCTGCAACATTGTACCTTTTTAGCCATCTTCTTCGTCCCAGTACTTAGGGAATTATTGGACTTTAAATCCCTAAAAGAAAGATTAGGTTTTAGAGTGTCCGTTTTACTTTTAAACCCCAGTTGTTTCTTTATAATATTCTGCAAATGGACATCATAAGGATGAGCCAATTAGCTTTCGTTGAAAAGAGAAAGGCAATACTTTTAAGCCGTTTTTATTCCCAAATGTCCTTTCACTGCACCTTAGCTTTACAGGTCTTCCAAATATCAGAAGGGTTTTGATTTCTCCCAATGCTTAGGAGTTTGTGATTGTTTTCACCCCTATTTATATGTATATCTTGTGGAACAGCAAGATATTTATGACAACAAGCAATTATGGCATTGGAGAGTCATCCTCCCTAGAGGAAGACAAATACTGTGTCTCATTCACCTGGGCCTTTTCTCCTACCAGGTGATCCTCCGGCAGAACATCACCCCCAAGGTCAGGCTCAGAAAGCATCTGCCTTTCCCTGGCCATCCGGGAGGAGACTTTAGGCAGGGAATTAGTGAAGAGTCCTTAGGATTTATCACACTTCAGCAACCAATAATGTGTAGGTGTTGATATATATATATATATGTATGTATATATATATATATATATATATATATATATATATATATATATATATATATATATATATATATATATATATATATATATATATATATATATATATATATATATATATATATATATATATATATGAGAGAGAGATAGATAGAGCAAGGCCATAGAGATAGACATATATATGCCCAGACATTAATCACCTGAAGGGACACAGTTCCCACAAAGAAAATCATGCAAGGGTGGGCCATGAGTCCACATCAAATCAGCGGCACTCAGAGAAAGAAGGGACGGGGCTGGGGGCAAGGGCAATAAAAAATCAGATCTGGGAAAGACAGGCACAAGTAACACTGCAGAGTGAACGCAACAGAAAATATTGTGCCGTAATAAATGGTCGGACTATAAAATGTTTCTCTTCCATGAGAACTAATGCAGGGCTGGATCTCGCTGTGATCATTTTTCCGGGGAAACAAAAGTGCAGGTGACTGCAAGTGTGCAAATTGCTAGCAAAAACAAACTTCACATTACATTTAACATGTCCGCTCCCACGCCCATTTCAGGAACATGCCATTCTCTTGTTCCCTCTCTGACAACAACTGCCAGACTTTCTCAGGACAGAATTCTGATCAAATGCATCACTATGTCCTGCCATCAGAGATGGTCTGAAATGTCAGACCTGCAGCCTTTTGGACGGGCCTATCACACACTGGGTAAAATGAAAAATTAATCAGGAGAGCCAATACATACTGAAGTACTCCTGTATTCTTCTACGGACTTCTCCCTAGTTACTAAAAAGCAGAGGTAGCACACACACACACACACACACACACACACACACACCACCCACCACACCACCCACCACACCACCCCCCGCCCCCAGTTGGTACTCTTCAGCGTCGATTTATCAATTAGTAATGGCGAGTGTATATTTTAATGATGGAAATGGACCACCATACTAATGAACTGTTGGTGAAAAGCCTGATCTTGCCTACATTTCTAGGCATTGCAGAGAAACATTGAGATCTCAGGTTCCTGCTCTTGGAGCATTTTAATAGAGAACAGAGCTATTGTAAGCTTTGAAGGGAGCATGGCTAAGGTCAAGCAAAGTTACAAGATTGACGATCTTCCATCAATCCCTCCGCCACGACTAAATCCACATTTTCCCACCCTTCGCCAACAATAATGCGCTGCTGTCCAAAAAGGCCATGCCCAACGCTTGCTTCCACATGTTGTAAAGCACCCCTCGAGGTAGGTTTGTGGTACAAATGATAAAATAAATTCATGATCCATAATGGTCATAGATTTTCAAAAGAGTTAGAGAGAACTTCAGAAATAGATCAGCTACATTGGCAAATTTGCCATCTACGAATGGATTCCAGCGCATCATTTCGGACCGCAAAAGCCCGATAGCAAAAACATGTCAGGTTTATTAATAAACCATGGCACAAAGCGAGATTTAAATAAAGAGCTCTCATGCTGCATTGTTCTAGTGCAGAGGAAAGCTCTGTGTTCAATGCAATCAAGGCGCAACACTGCTGCCATATGGGACCCATTTCTGTCAAACAACTCTGGCAAAAACAGCAGATTAACAGAAAAATCAGATACTGATTCAGCAAGGCGCTCCAGACTGCATTGGCCGCGTTCCGAGCTTTCTGTTTTTATAACTCTATTCATGTCAAATGAAGATGCGTCAAGCCTGCAGTGCCCGATCGGCAGCAACGTTTATTTGCTCTTCAAACTAAAAGCTTGCGATTCAAATGCAGACGGGGGGACAGTTTATCCTGCAGTGGTGGTTATAAAGAGAATAACCACAAAACTGACATTTTTGAAAAACGAAGATCACATAGCAGTTTTCCGCACACCCCTCTACCTGACCTACTGTGCAATGAGGAGGTACAAAAATAGACTCTGGTGCTGATAACAAGGTCTGACAGGGTTCCCAAATGTGTACAATTTTAGGGGGGATGTTAAACTAAATCATTCACCCACTTACGAATCGGGTATCTGCCCATCATTTCTTGGAAGAACAGACAACATTAGGGAAAGAAACATGAAGACTGATGGGCAGTATAATGGAATAGACCTTAGTCCCTCTAACGAGAACAAACATGGCTCAAATAACCTGTTCTGTGGGATGGTTCCCGCTCACGAAGATCTACAACCAAGTTTTTGCTCACTGTACCTTTCACAGATGAGAAGAACAAATTACTTAGCCCTGGTAATGTTCTTTGTGATAGATATTACTCTAAAGTATTCCTCATTTTTGATATATCCAATATCCTGCTAGCAGATTCAGAAACTTGCGTCATCTACTAAATGTCCCTCACCGGTTTCCATCCCGCCCTCGACCAGGACATTGACACTGGTATGAATAGCACGCACTGCGCCCGTTACCTCAGTTCACGTTTTTCTCCTGTTTATGCACAGATGTCTCAAAAGGTCACCAAAAAACCCAGACGTTGAAAGAGAGAAAGTTTGAAAACAATTCACACAAAGAGAGGGGTAGGATGGGAGGGCGATGAGGAATAGGTCGGAGCAACATCCATCAGAAAGAACATTACCAGGGGAAAGTAATTTGTTCTTCTAATGCATTGTGTCCTCCCACGTATTCCTCATCTTTGATAGTCTCCCATTTCAGTATGTAGGAGGAGGTGGGAAAGAAGAATATATTTCTTATTTATGCTGTATAGAATAGCTTTACCAAACTTTGCCCCCTGACCTAATAGAGAATCCAGGTAGTAATGCTTGGTTAAGGGCACAGTGAGGACCAAGTTGCAGCCCTGCAAATGTCCTGCACTGGAACCCCTCTCTGAAGAGCCAAAGAAGTAGCCACACCTCTAGTGGAATGTGCCCTCAAACTATCAGGGGCATCCTTGCCTGCCAAGTTGTAGTATTCAGTGATACATAAGATAATCCATCGGGATAGAGTCTGTTTCGTATACAGCCTGACCGAGCCAATGACAGTATGTTCAACAAACAGCCGATCATCCTGTCTGATCTTAGCAAACTTGTCGATACAAAACTCAAATCCCTTTTAGGGTCCAAACAGTGTAGCCTTAGCCTTTCTTCATCCTTGGAAGGATGCCGAGGCGGATAAAAGGTGGGTAGCATGATCTTTTGTGCTAGGGGAAATTCAGACAACACCTTAGGCAGATATCAAGGACGAACCCCCAAAACCACCTTTCTCCTTATAAAGGTAGTAAAATGGTGGTTTACTAGACGTGTTTCATGAGTCAGTATTGAAGGACCTGAGCAACGTTTCATTCAAGACACCCAAATATAGGAATCTAAATAAAAACGAAATCTCATTGATCAGAAACCTGTATGAAGATATTGTGATTCGTTCAGCTGATAAAGGAGGAGCATTAGTAATTATGAAAACGTCTGATTATCGAGAAGAATGCAATCGTCAGTTGAACGACACAAGAACGTACAAAGTTCTGTCAGGAGATGTGACACAAGAGATAAAACAGACCAACGTAACAATTCTTACAACGGCAGAAGAAAAGTAGATTTCAGATAAAACAAAGATGTTTCTGACCACGCACTATCCAAAGGTTCCACACTTCTCTCTGCTCCCCAAAATACACAGAACACTACATAAAACACCAGGAAAACCTATTGTGGCAGCTACAAATGGAATTTTACAACCCGTGGGAACATATATAGAGAAGATTCTCCAACCAATCATTCAGAACTTTCCCTCCTACACGACAAATTTCCTTAATAGGCTGCTTGGCATTAAAATCGAGCAGAGACATATGCTGGTAATCATCGATGTATGCAGTTTGTATACATCAATACCACACAATCTGGGACAGCAAGCAGTGAAGTGGATTTTGCTGAAATAAGAGGATGTCGGGGCATCCAAAGAGTTTATAATGATCATGTTAAAACTGATAGCACAAAACTACTTCGAATTCAAAAGGACAATTTCCTTACAAACTAGTGGCACCGGCATGGGGGCCACCATGGCCCCCAAATATGCCAATGCATTCATGCAAAAATTTGAAGAGGACCACATTTTACATCACCCAGTATGGCATGAATACATCAGATACTGGGGACATTATATTGATGACATTTTCCTTGTATGGAACGATACAGCTGAAACTCTGGCTTCCTTTCTAACAAATCTCAATCTGATTGACGCAAGAATCCAATTTACATCAGATGTTGGCAATCCTGGGCACCATTTTCTGGATGTACAGATCCTACCCAAAGCACCCGATTTTGAAACAAACTTTTACCACAAACCTACCGATAGAAACAATATTTTACATAGACTGAGTTTTCACCCACCATCAACACTCAAAAGTCTTTCATTCAGTGAACTCCTTAGAGTAAAGCACATTGTTAACACTACGATCAACTGGGAAATGGAATCAGAATAAACAAGATTCAGACAAGAGGATACCATGAAGCGGAACTAACACAAGCAAGATCTAAGGTCAACTGCCACGATCCATGCCCCTGACCCCCTCAGATATAACAGCCCCCTGGCAGCAGTGGGGCTAAAGCCCTTCACACTGGCCCAAGGGCCTTAAAATTCCATCAGAAACATACATGGAGTCAGTCCTGGCGCCTTTGGCGCCAGGCTCATTATCAGGAATAAAGCAATACCAGTTTTGGACCTTAATCCAACATGGAGGCCTATTACACAGCTCAGTTCTTTAGAACCAAGCCATGCGGTCTGGTGTTTTGGGTGTGGCTGGGCCTGGAACTACTTTACCTGGGCTATTTAAACCACACCCAAACAGCAGAACACGCTTCGCGTTATTCTGCACTCCTGCACCCTAATGCTCACCGTGTCCAGCTCCTGCTCATCTGCTTCTCCGGCAGCCCGATCCTGAAGCCCTAGAACTGTATTCCATTAATAACCTGGAAGAACAAGAACAGCATTAGCTAGAAAGAACACTTACCTGTGAAGTGAACCGGTCTTTAATCCATCCTGCACTTCGCTTACCTTGCCCATCTCCGGAGTTTGCCGCAACCTGCAAAGGTAAAGAAAAAAAGACAGCATGAATAACAATTCTTACCTGGGCAAGCAACGAGTCTTGGCAGCACCTTGCGCTTCTCTTACCTCGCCCTTTTCCGGGTTTCATCGCAACCTGCAAAGGAGAAGGAACAAGGTCAGCATTAACAAAGCACTTACCTGGGCAAGCAGCACTTCGATCGCTCATCACTCCGGAACATCACTGCAATCTGTACAAAGAAGGGAAGAGAACACAGGTTAGCAATTAACACCCATAAACAGTGCAGCGCTCCGCACATCAATAACTCACCGTGGTCGTCGCCATCAGCGCGGCAACTCCGAGATTGCAACCATCCCTGTGAAAAAAAAGAGACATTGTTAGGGAACAGCGTAGTGGAGCAAGACACAGAGAAGACAGAGAAAACGGAGGGAAAGAAAGAGACAGAATAAAGACGGAAAAGACATTATAACTCACCTGGACGACAGCAAGCAGAGTCAGAGTCGCAGCCGGTCTGGACCCGACATAAGGGCACACGGACCAGTGAAGCAACTAGGTTTGCGGAACATCCACATCAACCACGCGCCCCTGCGCAGAGACGCAGGACAGAGAGTTCAACGCACAAAAACCTAAGGGGAGGAATAACCCCAAGGGAGGCGATTTGGAGCAGAGGGAGGTGGGAGTCCACCCATCACAGAAACAGTATCCTAAACCTCCATTCTCCTGTTATAGGCGCTACACGTCTGGCACATAACCAAGCAGAGAGGGGTCCGGGATAGCACCTAGACCGCCATCCAGTATCGTGTGGTGCCACCGTGGATACCAGGTGAGCGTAACATCAACCTTAAGGATCGGAGTACCCACCTAGCACCTAAAAATCAGAACACAGAAAAGTGAAGCCCCACTGGTATTTGTGAGTAAATACAGTCAACCAAGATGACATGCATTACTTACCGTAAAAGCATTTCTGATGGTTGTATCTGTTTAGATTCACATGCTGTGCATAGTCTGACATCCAGTGGTTACCGCAGAGTATAGCATCTCGTCTTTCGAGAATCGAAAGGGGACGTCGACATGGGCGTGCCTGTAACACTATCCCTACGTGACGTGTAGTGTACCCAAGATCCCTCACGCGTCGAGTTCCCTTCGATTGTAGTTTTTCTGCCAAGAGGGAGCCTTAGGACTATCGTGAGTGAGTACAGAAAAGAGAGAAAGTAGTAAGACGTCTGTTTCTTCCATCCGAGCAGGGCAGAAGGGTGGGCGCATGTGAATCTAAGCAGATACAACCATCAGAAATGCTTTTACGGCAAGTAATGCATGTCTTCTGATGTTTGTCAATCTGCTTAGAATCAGAGTACCCGGAGTTGGAGGTGGGCTGTGAGAAGGAACAGTAGTGAAAAGATGTCTTAGTACTGACTGTCCCACCTGAGAATCAGACCTAGAATGAGTGCTAAGGCAATAATGTTTTGTAAAGGTGTGTATAGAACTCCAGGTTGCCGCTGCGCAAATAGACTCAAGGGGAACATTTGCAATGAAGGCTATGGACGCCCCAGTGCCTCGAGTGGAATGTGCTCTAGGCTTGAAGGGCAGTTCTCTCTTAGCAAGATGGTAGCAGAGTGTAATGCAATTGACAATCCATTTAGAAATAGTGGGTTTGGAGACTGCATCTCATTTTCCTGTGGCCACAGACACGAAAAACTGATTAGTCTTTCTTAGTGGACGAGTTCTTTCCATATAGAACATGACAGCTCTGCGTGCATCCAGTGTGTGCAGGGATCTTTCCCCCAGGCTTGAGGGATTTTGAAAGAACGTAGGTAGCTCTATTGACTGGTTCACGTGGAACTTGGAAATGAATTTAGGCGCAAATCTAGGACGAGTGCGCAAAACCACCTTGTCTTTGTGAACTGTTACAAAAGGGTCTAGAATAGAGAGTGCCTGCAGTTCACTTACCCTTCTAATGGAGGTGATTGCCATTACAAAAGCAGTCTTGAGGGTGAGGTTCTTAAGACTTGCTTTATGCATGGGCTCGAAAGGAGCTCCCATAAGCCTAGTTAACACCATATTTAGGTCCCCTCCGGGAGCCGGTTTAGAATGGGAGGGTGAATTCTTTTTATTCCTTCCATGAACGCTTTAATTAATGGAATCTTCCACCATGACACCTTCTGTTGTGATGTTGTATATGCTGAAAGTGCCGCTAGGTGCACCTTTATTGAGCTCAAGACTAGGCCTGAATCAAGTAAGTGAGTTAGGTATAGGACAATGTGAGTGGGAGAGCAGTCGATTGGGTTGATGCTCTTTGAGTTACACCAGATGACAAACCGTTTCCATTTACTAGAATAACAATATCTAGTGTTAGGTTTCCTTGCCTCCCTGAGGATGTCCATACATCTCTGAGGGATCTGCAGGTGACCAAATTCTATGACCTCAGGAGCCAGGCCGCTAAGTTCAGTGTATGCGGGCATGGGTGAAACGTCTCCCCTTTGTCTTGCGACAACATGTTGTACGGGCAAGGCAGTTTGACTGGAGGAGATGGAACTGTCCCCATCAGATGAGCAAACCAGGATTGGCGGGCCAACAAGGGGGCCACCAATATTATAGTGACTGGTTCCTGGTGCATCTTGCGCACAATCTTATTGAGAAGGGGAATCAGGGGAAAAGCGTAAACAAATTTCCCTGACCATGTTATCCAGAGTCCGTTCCCCTTGGATCGGTTCTGGGGGTATCTGGAGGCGTAATCTTGGCATTGAGTGTTTTCCAGGGTTGCGAACAGATCGATCTCTGGAAAACCCCATTGTGCAAAAACGTTGGCGAAATTGTCTCTGTGTAATCGCCATTCGTACTCCCTGGGCAACGGAAAGTCTCTGCTGAGTAAGTTTGCCAGAAGATTGAGTTCCCCTGGAACATGTTGTGATAACAGGCACATGTTGCATTTGAAAGCCCACTTTCAAATGTTCTGAGACAGTTTGGATAGCTCTGGAGAATGAGTGCCTCCCTGTTTGTTCAGAAAATACATGGCCATGGTGTTGTATGTAAGGATTAGGATAGTCTTTCCCTGTAGTTGTGTTTCGAACGCTTTCAGTGCTTTGAACACTGCCAGCAGTTCCAGCAGGTTTATGTGGTTGGGCGCTATGTCTGGCAACCAAACTCCGCTTGCTGTTCTCTGTTGCAGGTGGGCTCCCCACCCTGTAAGGGAGGCATCCGTAGTTAGAGTGGCTTCCACTGCGGGGGTGGTGAAGTATTTCTCTTTCAAGAGGTTTTCCCTCGACAACCACTGCAGCAAGAGAACTAGGGGCGGCAAGACCACTACTAAATCGTCCCATTATCCATTGGCCTGATACCACTGGTTGCTTAGCCACTCTTGCATTGGACGCATGTGCAGGCGCGCGTGAGGAACTAAGTAGATACATGACGCCATCATTTCAAGCAGTCACATAGCCTTGCATACTGTTACCTGTTGACTGGCTACATAGTGAGGGATCTGAAACAACATGTTTTGAACCCTCTCGTTGGAGGGGAATACGAGGCCGTCCTTTGTTCGAATAAGAGCCCCTAGGAATTGTTTGACTTGACTGGGGTCTAAGCTGGACTTCTCGTTGATCGAGAAACCTAGGCTGAATAAAAGATCTATGGTCTTTTGGGTATTTGATAGACATGTCTTGTAGGTGTCCCCTGTTATGAGCCAGTCATCGAGGTAAGGCTAAACTGGGATGGATTGCCTGTTGCCGCTACTATTAGTACTTTTGTAAATACCCTTGTTGCAGATGCTATGCCGAAGGGTAGTACTTTGAACTGGTAATGTTTGTCTTGTAACCTAAACCTGAGGTACTTCCTATGCACTGGCAACATCGAAATATGAAAGTATGCATCTTTCATATCTAGAGTTGTCATGTAATCCTCCTGTGCAAGCAGGGGAATTACTTCCTGCAAGGTGACCATGCAAAACCTTTGTGGTTTTACAAACGTGTTTGCAGGGCGCAGGTCTAGAACAGGAAACATGGTTAGATCCTTTTTGGGTACAAGGAAGTACACTGAATGAATACCCTCCTTTACCTGTGACAGATGTACGATCTCTATGGCTCCTTTTTCTTCTATTATTTCGACTTCTTGGAGAAGCATGCAAAGATGTTCTGCTGTTAGTTTTTGTTGGAGTGGAGGTCTGTATCTTGGGGATTGGCTGAACTCTACACAGTATCCAAGGGCTATAGTTTGTAGCACCCACTGGTCTGTGGTTATTACCTCCCATGCTTTCAGAAATGATGACAGCCGGCCCCCAACCGGGGAGGCATGGGAGGGGACCTGAATCTTCGAGTCATTTGGAGCCTGAGGCAGGAGAGCCTCTGGAGGTCGGGTTCATGCCTCTTCCTTTACCGCGTCGTTGTCCCCTTTGGGGGTACATGGTATTGTAAGTACTAGTTCCTTGCAGAGAGTTCCAGTTGTTTCCAGAAGGGTAGTGTTGATGAGTGGAGCGTTGGCCACGAAAAAGACTTCTGTTTCCAAATCGTCAGCTTGTGGAAGATCTTGGAGTAATTTGGTCCAAGCTTTTCAAAGTTTCATTTTCTTTTTTCACGGTCTCCAAGGCCTCATCGACCACTTTCCCAAACAAGTTGGATTCTTCCACTTGTTTGTTTATAAGAGCCGCTTGCGTTTCAGGTCTAAACCCTGAATTTCAGAGTCAAGCATGTCTCTTGAGGAGAATGCCTTGAGCAAGAGCTCGACTGGCTGTCTCGGCAGAGTCTAAACAGTTTTTTAAAATACTCTGACTTGTCTGCCTTCAGAGACTGTGGTAAGTAGGCGGGTCTGCAGAGGTTCTGGTGCCTCCTGTAGGCCTTCTTGTATTAGGGCCCACTGCGCATCTGGCCAATAAGGTAGTGTTATTGGCGATGCGTGTGGAGTACGCTGCCGCTTTGGGAACCTTTTTTCCCATGGCGTACAGTCTTTTCCCCTCTATGTCAGGGGGAGCCTCGCCTGTAGATAAAGGAACCCCTGCCCTTTTTCTTGTGGTAGTGACCACTAAAGAATCTGGGGTACAATGACCTCTAATGTAAAGAGGGTCTGATGGCGAGGGGCGAAAGTTTTTCAATCCTTGGATTTACGCCTCTTGTAAAAGCAGGTGTGGCCAAGGATGGAGCAATGCGTCTTCTAATCGAATTGAGTAGCGGTATGGCCTGGCTAGTAGGCGGCTTTTCTTTGAGGATATCCTCAACAAAGCTGGCTTCAGGAGCTGCCTCTTCAGTGGCAATTTTAAAGTGGTCTGCTGCTTTATGTAGCATCACATTAAATGTTAGTTGGTCATCAATAGGAGAGGGATTCCTAGTAGGAATATTCTGAGGGGAGTCCAAAGCCAGAATATCTTGGTACTGGTCTTGTGGTTCTGGAGACTGCCAGGGTTGGGGTTTACCCACATCTGGCTCCACCCCCCAGCCTTCCATGGGCTCATCTTGAATGAGCTCCTCGAGTTCCTCTTCGTCATAGAAGGGATTCTCCTCTACCCTAACAGGTGGAGTGATTTCTTCTGTAAGGTCATAATTATAAATGTCCTCTTCTAAAGAGGGGTCAAAAAGCCTTGGGTATTTGGCTCTGGGGTTGGCCAGGCTTTCCCATCTTGTCCTTCTAGGTCTAGGTTGTTCTGCATGTGAGACAAACTTGTCTAGCCTTTCCATGCAGTCCTCAAACTTTTCCCTAGACAAGACTGAAGATTTAGAGTGGTCTAGGGGTGGGAAGCAGTCTTTTTCTAGGTCTTCCGTCGAAAAAATGTGCATCACTCTCTTCCGTTGAGAAACGTAGAGCTTTGTCCCTCAGTGTCGAAGAGAGTCCTTCCTCTCCCTCAGAGAAGTTTTCTGGCGGGACCGATGAAGGTGGGGTCGGTTTGTGACCTACTCTTTCTTTCAGAACGCTGTCCTTAGATCTTGACAGATGTTTGAATCTTTCAGAGGCCATTGGAGAGTCCCTAGCCTTCTGTTAATGTGAATCGCGGCTACAATCCTTGCCAGACTAGCTTCAACCTCCTCACCCATCGGGAGGTGCGTAGGTATGTCTGCTGATTGTACGGAAATGTGTTGGATTTGGGCCTTGTCTTTATCGCTGCCGTAACATTCGACGGTGCCTTCTCCTGAGTCCTTTGTTTGTCGTTGCTGAACGCTTTCTTTTGAAGCGTGTTGACGGAACTGTGTGTTTTGTGGGTAGAGCCCTTTGTTTTGGACTGCCCAGTCGTCATGCGCGCTTGCGGCTGCGGGGAGGTCTGCCAATCTCATCAAATGGTGGGTATGAACGGAACTACCGGTCTACCCGTTGGCGCCAGTCTTTTTCGACATAGTCGAAGAAAGGCTAGGGGTTGTGTGCTTTGTGTCATGCACGTGTTTGTCTTTGTCGCCGGGGTGCGACTTCCCCATAACAGAGTTTATGGCATGCTTATCGTGGCTGGGGACAGACGATGCGGAAGGTGAACGTTCTGTCGAAAGGTCGACAACCTCCGGTTCGGAGGCTTGGTAATCACTCTCACCGTGTCACATATAGCCCATGGAAAGTATGGGGGAGATGGTCGCTATGGAAGAAGGACTGATTTATTCCATGCAACGCACAGCGCGTTCTAGTCTTCCTGTGTTAGCCGCCTTAAAGACCAGCAGATGAGAAGCACCTGTGCGTTGCAACTTCCTTACTTTGTACCCGCAAGTAAGTTTGCTTACGCTCCCTCCCCAGCTTCTGCTTACCTTGTTTGTAGTTTGCTAGTGGGTTTTGCTTCCCATTCGAACGGCTCCTTGCCTTCTTCCGTTCTGGTCTACTTACCTCTCTGCTTGTGCGGCGTCTGTCGCCGTAACCTGTTTGCCTCTCTCTCAGACCTTCCTGCTACTGCTGTACTCTCTCCCGCGCTGGGCGGGTCCCCAGCTTTCATTGTTTTCTGTGAGCGGTGTCTACCGTCGGAACCGTGTGTTCCTGACACACAGTCCTTTCCTTGTGTTCCATTATCTCTGTGTGTTTACCGCACGCCAGCTGGACCTCTACCCGGACAACAAGCAACCGCCTACTACGACAACAACTAGTGCATTCTGGTACTTGTAGGCTATACTACTCTCGCCTTCACTCTTACTGGATCTCTCTACGGACTGCATCAGCTACCATCCATATCAAGATCTACCAGGGTTTTTTCATCCAGTTTTTTCCCTGGTTTGGGGTGGGCTCCCTGGAGTCCCCGCTGCCGGGCACATAGCCTCTATGGCAAAGTGGACTCTAGGCAAGCCTGTCGTCCTCTCTTCAAAACCAAGAGCAAGATCGAAACCAAGTCCACAAGAACCACCTGGAGAGAAAAGAAGAAGGAAAGTTCTACAGAAGAATCTACTGCGTCTCCAACAGATTCATCAGGTGAGGAGTGGGCTAGTGGGGCTAGTTGTATAGAAACTGTAATTGATCAACCTGTCAAATCTGAGACACCGTCGTCACATTCAGTGGTAGCAGCAGTGGGAGAAGTCACAGCCTTGGACATACTGTAAACCACCCACCTTTTTACTCGACGCTCCTTCAAAGTCTTGGGGCGGAGGAGCTTACAGGCTGCACACCCTTCTTTATGATCGAGCGGCAAGCACCGGTTGCACTCTCTGTGCTTATCCTTCCATGGGAACTTTCCTTTACACATTGGGCAAAATCTAAATGGAGTCCTCTCCATAGCTGAGGTGACCCAGAGTGACTATGACCGACAGGGAAAGAGTGAAGAATAGGAAAGGCATTTTCAGTTTTAGAAGGAAATGTCCACCCAACCCCACTCTCCCTACTGTATCGGCCGGCAGAAGGCCGGGCCACGTGGTCGGCGACGCCGACAGATCCCTTTCCGTCGAAATTCGCAGGTCTTCGGCAGGGACTGTAACAGCTGTCAAGACAACAGATGGAAGGGGTCATATTAACTGTTCTTTATATAACGACTCGACCAAAGGTCGCAGGACAAAAGCAAAGTTCTTTACGAACTACGCATAAGGACGACCAGTTAGCTGGGTGGAAAAAAACAATCTGGGGGACCTCGACGCGCGGGGGATCTTGGGTACACTACACATCACGTAGGCATAGTGTTACAGGCACGCCCATGTCGACGTCCCCTTTCGAAAGACAAGATGCGATACTCCACGGTAACCACTGGATGTCGGACTGTGTACAGCATGTAATTCTAAGCAGATTGACAAACATCAGAAAAAAAGATCAAATACTCAAACACTGGCCGTTACACGCTTGTGATAATAAATTGCAAAACCAAATTTATCACAAAACCAATTTTTGCATTTAAAAATTAGCCACAACCTAAAAGGAGTTACTTGTGAAAACTCAATCTAACCAAACAAGAAAACAACCTAGCAATCATCCCGGTACTTACCCATAACTTGCATGCAACAGCTGCAAAAATAAGGGGGACGTCATCACCCACTCCAGAACTGGAGAGAAAGACAAATGAAGACTACGCCACTTGTGACACCCAGAATGTCATCTACACCATCAACTGTCTGTGTGGCTTGACGTATGTGGGACAAACCAGCCGGAAAGCTTGCATACTTTGGAACGAGCATAAGTTGAACATAAGAACTAACAACCGCCATTCTCCTGCTGCTAGACACTTCCAAGAGTACAGGCTTCAGCTTGCGCAAATTTGATTCCAGATACTAGAAGTGATCAGGACCAGAGACCTCCAGACAAATCTCACAAAGAAACTGGAACAAAAAGGGAGCCCTTCTGGATTGACAGACTGAACACGGTTTCTCCAGCGGGTCTCAATGAAGAACTTGATCTACACTGTTTCTTGTGATGATCGACAAGTAAAGACTACATACACAGCGTGCTATAGGCACGAGTATGACCCATCGTTATGATGAGCATGAATGATTGGTTACCTTAACATACTCCATCACCTGGTTGAACAGTTTGTATTATTGTGCAGCCAATCAAAATGTCTCTAGCCAAATACTGCTTCCGCATTCTAATAAAACCAAACACGAGCCATTGCGCAAAACTATAGATAGAAATTATAAGGCACTTACCACAGATAATCTATCTGAATGTATGAACTCCCTTATGCACAAAACCAGTGAATTAGACCATCCTGACATACTTGTAGAGGAATACAGCACACAAATGACAAACTTATTGGATGATGTGGCTCCAATGAAGTCCATAACTGTTAGGAAACCTGTTCACCAACAAAAATGGTTTACAACAGAGCTAACTAAATTGAAGGCTAGCAAAAGATGCGCAGAAGGTACCTGGTTTAAAGATCAAAAATCAAATAATAAGGCCACCTGGAAACTACATGAGAAAGCTTATAAAGAATCAATCATGGAAGCCAAGCGGACCTATTATAACAATCAAATTGAATTAGCAGACAATGATACAAAGGAACTTTTTTGTCTCTTCAGTTCCTAGGAGAAACCAGAAGTTCTAAATCAAACTATAACACCCACTGTAGAGGACTGTGTTAGAATACAGAAAGCTTTCGCTAATAAACTGTTATGGAGAGAATTACAGAACCAAAGCCCAGGTATAAATCCCTGCATCTCAGCGAATGTAGAAACAAATCATTTGACCGATCATACATCACCTACAAATGAAGAACTGAAATCAACCCACATAGGATTTAAATTCCCAGAGATTTCAGTCACCGAGATTGAAGATATTATGAGAGCTATGAACCTGACTAGTTGCCCGGGAGATCTCATACCTTCAAAGATAATTCTGGACCATTTGGGCATTTTTGCTCCATTTCTATGCAGATTCGTGAATGCCTCTTTTAGACACTGCACGGTTCCACAGGCCATTAAAACAGTGGTAGTTACACCCCTTTTAAAAAAGGCAGGTTTAGACCCTAAAGACGCTACCAATTTTCGGCCCATTAAGAACACACTATTCTTTTTAAAGTTGGTCGACAAGGTAGCCACAATCCACCTTCAACTTCATATTGAAAACACAGGTCGGTTACACGAAAGACAATCAGGCTTCCGTCGTTTTCACGGCACAGAGAGTGCCCTGGTGGACCTCCAAACCCACATGTTAACTTTAGTGGAAAGAAGTAGACCGGGCCTGTTAATATGGTTAGATCTTAGTGCAGCCTTTGATCTCTTGGATCATAAGATACTACTGAATAGACTGCTAGATACGGGTGGTCTGGCTACTGAGACTATAAACTGGGTTGGATCTTTTTTGGAGGGTAGAAGATCCAGGGTGCACAGGGGAGACGCATTCTCTGAAGTAGAAACCATTATGTGTGGCGTCCCTCAGGGAGCATGTTTGTCACCCCTGTTCTTTAACATGTATATTGTTCCTCTTTGTAGAGAACTGGAAAAGTTGGGCTTTTTTTTCCACAAATTACGCCGACGACTTCCAGCTGTCTATGGAGCTATCAGGAGATAACCAGGAAGATCAGTATAAACTAGACGAAGTCTATAAAGTGATAAAGAACTGTCTGACTACAAACTGGCTATGCCTAAATGCCGGGGAAACGGAACTCATGATTTATGGGTCCAAAAAATCTAGAGAGGCATTAGTCCCTGCCTTTTCTAGTTTCTTGGTTGAAGACAGCCTTATTGAAGTAGTCGATAAGGTGAAAACTCTGGGTGCATACCTGGAGGCCTCCTTAGATGCAGGAGCTCAAGTAGATGCTATTGAAAAGAATACCCAATACCACTTGCGAGTATTGAGACAGGTCGCCCCACTAATCTGTAAAAATAATCGAGTCAAGTTAGTAAGGGCCGTTATTTTGCCATGCCTGGACTACTGCAATGCCCTACTGGGGGGTGCTAGAAGAGAAGATGTCCTCAGATTGCAGAAAATCCTGAATACATCTGTACGCATAATCTATGGCATGAAAAGGTATGAACCAACCTCTCTTGCCAGAAAGGAATTACACTGGCTACCCATATCTGCTAGGATCTCCTTTAAAATGCTGACCCTGTGTCATAAATGGGTCTACGGGACAGCTCCAAGCTACCTAAAGGACAAGATTACTATATACCAGCCCACAAAATATCTTCGCTCCACCTCCACCCAACTTTTACAGGTGGCAAGGACTAAGAGAGCTCGTGGAAAAGGACGTTCTTTTCCAGTGCTTGCGTCTAAGGCATGGAACAATCAACCGTTGGCGCTCAGAGAAGAAAGCAATCTCTTGGCTTTCCGAAAACATCTGAAAACTGCACTTTTCATCTAATCATCGGCTTATCCTCACTGACCCTTTTCTGCTTGTGAAGGAGCGCTTAGATGCCCGAGAGCTTTGGCGCTATAGAAATGTTATAACATAACATACCTAAAAGTAACACTTACGTAGACTAATATGAGTTGACACATGTCCAAGTTTTAGATCTTCTGGCAGCACCAGCATTTGCCCCATCACCAATTGCAAATTCTCCGCACTGTAGTAATTACCACTGTAGTAATAACTACCATTTGCATATACCAATATGAGTTGACACGTGTCTAAGTTGAAGATCAACACGTAGCATTAGTAGTTGTACCATTACTAATTTCTTTTCCTTACTGGAGTATCTTGTACCTTGCACTGACCACCTCTCTTCTTTATGAGACACTCCTTAGTACGGATCCAAACAGGGTTGTAACCGAATGCCACATTCTTTATTATGACAGGACATTCATATCACCATCTAGACACTTATATCACGCATTATAATGTTACCATGACAGCCATTATTTAGGCCCCTTCCAATCCCAGCCACTGTTCGACACATTTACGTAGAGACCTTCTTGTATCAGCCCTTGAGCAGCAGAGGACTTTCATGTCACACACATTTTGGAGGGACGCCAGAGATACCGCAACTTAGGCGCTTATGTTTCAATAATACAAGCGTATTGATTACAGGCATAATCCTCATGCTATCCTGGTTACTCTTGCTACGTAGACATAGCGTCTGCACCGGACCACCATCTCACGATGTACGAGATCCAAGTTTTTAAACAAGTCAAATGGACCTTGAATACATATGCCGAATCTCGGCAGTAAACTAAGTTCACATCTATTGACAATAGCAGTCTCATTTTCTACTGCCTCAGTTCGTGTTCTTATGATAATATAGGTAATAAAAAAGCATTGCATTCCCTGATCTGCTGAATGTGAGCATTTTGATCACACGCCTCGATCTACTTTCTGGCCAGCCTTTTGATTTACATCCCCCATCATAATATGACTATCCACTTACCTACATACACATATGAGGTTACAGTAGGTTTATGGCCACTAAGTTAATTACATAAATGAAAACGGCTCGAAGCTCTTAGAAAAGCGGTACGCAATGACGTACCAGCAGATAAGCCATCGGAGGGTCTCGGCGTCCCAGTGTCCTTGGCAACAACAGTTGCTGCCGACGTGGAGACGCTGCTAGACCTCCTGTCTTCAACACTTTTGACATGCAGCATGAAGATAAATAACAGTAAGTGACAGTGATTTCCTTCCGTATAGCCACACCGTGAAAGTGTGTTAGATTGGAACACAGCAACTGACAAGATTTTCTCGATAGGGCGCAGTATGATTTCTTCTATAAATAGACCACGGCTGCCATAAACTTCCAACTTTATACAGACAAATGCTTGCACAAGGTAAGCGCTTTTGAAATGGCAAGAACAAGAAAATGAAACCACCATCCCGTGGCCTACGGAAATGGGAAACGCACCAACACCATCGAAGGTAGTACAAAATCTGTGAGTCCTAATGGACAACACCCTAACCTTAGAACTACAAATAAATGCAACAGTGAAGAAATGTTTCTTCCTCCTCCACACGGCAAGAAGAATTCTACCTTTCCTCTCCTTCACGCACAAAACACTCACTATCGTCGCCCTAATCATGTCAAGAATCGACTATGCTAACGGCCTCTACCTCGGAATACCAGAATACCTCCTGAAGAAACTGCAACGGATCCAAAATGCAGAAGCAAGACTACTCCTCAAACTATCCAGAAGAGACCACATCACTCCTGCCCTAAAAACACTACACTGGCTCCCAGGAAAACATCGCATCACCTTCAAAACGATGTGCATAACGCACAGGGCAATAAGCGGACAAGGAGCAGAATTCCTACAAAAGAAAATAATCTACAAACCAACAAGACCCCTCCGATCAAGCAACCAAGTCCGCCTGGAACACAAACCATACCTTAAGAAAAAACTTGGAGGCACCTCCTACCACCTAGCCGCAAAAACCTGGAACATCCCAAAAGAAATAAACACCGAAGATCACCTAAAATTTAGGAAATCACTAAAAACCTGGCTCTTCAACACCTCAGACTCAAACTGAAAACATAAAAATGGAAAACGGGATGACTAAACTGAAAAAGGACACAGACAGTCCCAGAAATGACAAGGAAGCTCCCACGGCACCTGGACGGGTGACACCGGATAGACTGGAACACAGGCGACATGCATGGAGACCGAGTCACCTACCCCAGCCAATCCCACTCAACATCTGCACCCGCCCCTTAGTTACCACCAGATACCACAATGTTGTGGAATTGTCGAGATATTGGCAATTCACCACACTACCTGACTTCTGGACATAGACAGGTGCACTGGCCACAGGAGTATGAAGGGAGGACAGGGGGGTGGGGAGGGGGGGCTATGAGAGAGCCGGATAGAGGTGGGGGCCAGAGGAGTAAGGAACCTTGGAATGTCAGATGGACCACAGATCAGGACAGAGCCGAATCAGGGGTGACTACGCAACCCCAGCACCTCAATTCAGGATAGAGATGCCAACTAACCAACTCCACTAACAATTTCCCCTCTGCAAACACCTCTTAAACTCCAAACCAAACACAACAAAACCTACAGCAAAACAAACCGCACAAACTTCACTACATTGCAATAACGAAACAAAAAAATGCACATAGACTCGCACAACAGTACACGACGACTACCGGCCGCAAACACCCCAGGCCCAGCCAACAAACCCACCGGGCAGAGGGCGCCAACAGCACATCACTGCTCTCTTGCACTTTTCCTGCTTCCTCCCACTAACTCAACCTCCCCTCCTTTTTCAGAGCCGCCAGAGCGCCAGGGGACCACTCCGGTGGTGATAGTGCGCAGTACAAATGTCCTTTAACATTAACATTCATACTGCAGGGATAAGGAGATTATTTCCTCAGCCATATCTTCTACTTACCCGGATCTCCCATATCTATGTACTTGATAGAATGTCTGGATCAAGATCAAGATAATAGACTCATATTACATACTGGATGTCTGCTGTACATATTACTGCCATCAACACGGTAACCATGCATACAGGTCATTGCTGTAGAAATGCAACTCTTTTTGCTTCTAGTATGAAGTCCATTTCCAAGGATTTATAATTAAGCCGTATAAAGATTGCTTCAAAGGAAGTGGATTTCACAACATTCAAGTTATGATTATTATCTGACAGGTATGCTTTAATAGCTACAATGTTAATTTCTTTCTTTTGTGAATTATAATATTGAAATCAAGAGGTGAAGGGTTTTTATTACCTCATGTCTGTTCATATGTTTTAGAGCCCGCCCTGAAGAAGGAGCTAGAGTCCGAAATGCATCGGCCTGGGCTTCTGCTGATGAACCTTGAATAAAGCCAATTTGATTACTTGCAAGTTTGAACAATTTGAAGATTGACTCCTTATTAGGTTCGATGAAAGGATAAAAACTATCAACCATTGATACTCTATTTTTGAAGCAGTATTTACTACACATCAGGAGTCTCCAAGCTCAGTGAGAGCTTCACTAAGCAACCCTTGCCGGTTTACTAGACATAGCATGAAGCTCGCTTACCCTGCAAGCCAAAGTGATTGCTGTCAAAGACAGTCTTGAGAGTCAGCATCCTCAAAGTAGATAAATGGACAGACTCAAATGGAGCTCCCATCAAGAAATTGAACACTAAGTTAAGATCTCAAACTGGGACAATAAATGGAAAGGGTAGGAAAATGTTTGTCAGCACCTTCAGAAACTGGATGACAATGGTAACTTTAAAATAAGATAGAAAGAGAAACTGAGTGGTCCCACTCAATAAGTCTAGTACTCACAATATGCACTTAAGAAAAAGCTGCAGTTATAAGATAGAAGTTCCTTTGTTAGCTTTGAACAAGAAATCATTAGTGTATACAAACACGTAGACTCTTTGATAAAAGTGCCCACATTTCTTTTAATGCTCTTCAGAGGCAATCTTCTAAGTGTTAGCTATGTATTTTCGGAATTACATTCCATCCTCAGGGCTGAGCTGTTCACAGATGTATTAAATGTGCAGTTCACAGCAAAGTGGAATACATAACGATGTGCGTTTTTAACACGTGGTGTCAAAATAAAGTTCAAAAAGTTGTACATACCATAACATCATTCAAAGTAGGATATACAAGGAAAAGGAAAAATCATTACGTTAGCGATGATGTTAGCAATTGCCACCGTTTACGTTACCTACACAGATGTTAAGAAATGTACCTGAAACGGTATTGCCTGTATTTCTGTAGAAAAAATAGGAACAGTAAGGCCATGTGTCATTAGTGATTCAGGAGTGTGCAGATCCATATGCAAAAATGTAAAAACGTCCTTTACCTGGGCAGTGATTCTAGATGGCTTCAAGTCCAGCCATCCGTCTCCCTAATCTATAACAAAGTAATTAGTTTTAGTGGAATATATAGTTGAGATTCTACCAAAAAAAGTGGTCCGACTCTGGTAGGGGGACTTACTCATTAGTTGTTGGGAGGACATTGGGAGAAGCTTGGCAACCCGTGTGAATGTTGGTTCCATGTTTATGTTGCGTTGTCCTGGATACCGGTAGGCGTCGTGACGTCACACATTTGCAAATGCAATGACGTCATCGGCGCCTCCCGTACCGCAGTCACTGTGAAGACAGGAGAGCGGGATAGGTCCAGGGATCAACCGGTCGGGTTTGTAATAATGTTCTCAACACCTTAACTATATAATGATATATATACATGTGGAATGAATGATAGTGTGTTTACAAACATAGGTAAATATATCGTCGGCTACATGGTTTGAATATATTATGGTACAATAAAGGGCTGAGCGCGTTTACAAATAAGTAAACTAAGCTGAACATTTTCTAACTGTGCTAATGCACGTACAGATGGACTACATTGAAATATGTAAATGTTCTTACAAATTACAGTGCATTTACAAAAGTAGGTAAGTACATGGTCAACATCATGATTTGAATACATTATGATGCACTACGGTGTACATCATATTTACTGAAACTGGTAGGTATACAATCACACCTAAGGAATGGTTGCATTAGAGTAGTGGTAGTAAGGTCCCAGATCACTGTCATAATAGTTTATAAAAAAATATACTTGTAGTACATTAAGTGTAACAGTAAACATCATCATACAACTGGTTGATGCATACCAGGTGCTTTAGTCAGTCCCAGATCATAGTTATATTGGTTATACTATGAGCATCCTACTCAACATCACACAAAACACATGTAATTTATTTCCTCATGTATTCCATTAGGCGCCAGGGCACCCAATCGATCGATCCAAAAGGTTTCTCTCTCATCTAATTTGTTAGTCATGTTTTCATACTTATTATGTCTAATCAGTCTCACCTATCTGGAAAAGGATCCGTGAGATGTTGTGTTGCTTCTCCTGCTAGTGTCTGGACACTGGCGAGTTGGGATTCTTATTTCTAATACATGATCTGTGTTCATTCCATCTTTGTTTCGCTGGTCTTTTGGATTGACCGATGTAGTATAATCCACAGGGGCATTTGATCGAGTAGATGATATTAGCGGTGTCGCACGTGGCAAAGTTGCGTAGTTTTATCTTCTCGCCTGATCATGTACGATTGATGATGTTGCCTTTCATGACAAATTCACAGTTGCAGCAGTTCAAGCACGGAAATGTTCTGGTACATGTCGAGGTTGGATTCTGTGTTGTAGGTCTGGTACATACCAACTGATCCCTGAGATTTTTGCTCCTTTGGTTTGAAAAGATGGTTTTCCAGTTATTTTAAATCACTGATTTAATCCTATTGCTTTGGATACCTATATAAGTGGTGGAGTTTTAGCTGTTGCTTAAGTATGGGCCAGAACATCGTCCCGTTGTATTATATCAACTTTGGTAATTGTAGCCACAATTGCTGGGGGTTTAGAACCATGAGCAATAACTTTCTCTCCCATTTTAGTCATTTCCCATGTGTATTCATCCGGGTCACTCGCAATCCATTTCCTCGCAGCATTTGGCTGTATGGCTCGGTGAGCTCATGAAGATGGATAACGCTGCCAGATACCCCTTTTCAGTGGTAACCTGCAGCCCCTGATGGGCCAAATGTAGTAAGAAATACAACACCAAAAAGGATCAATGTCATTAGCTCTACACCACCTGCAGAACTCGTTCCAACAGAGGTGGTACAGAGCTTTAATTGATGGCTACCTCCATTGAGCCTTCCAGGAGGTCAAACTCTCAGAATCCAGGCGTGAAGGTTCTGATTTCTGGTGGGAGAAGGCCGAGTCTGCTCTTTGTGAAAGACGAATTGGAGGGCAGATGGACATGTCCAGATGTTCTGGATACTACATCCTCCTGGACCGATCCAGAGCAATCAGTCTCATATTTCCATAACTTCCTCATCCTCCAATGACATGAGGAATGGCGGGGACTGGCAAGAACGCGTTGTGACGAATCCCAGGGCATTGTCCCTTCCCATGAGGACAGTGAGGTGAGGCCGCTACACGATAGTACCCCTGGGGTGGTACTCAGCAGGAGGATATCATGGGGAGGGAAAACTCCTACGGGACCAGTGACGACTAGAATGGGAGAATGCAGTTTTTCCACCCTCCACCCCTACGTCCCCTATACTTCTACTCTACGCCCACCTCTGCACTTCCCAATACCTCTATGCTGTAAAGTAGGGGATCCCATCCTTGTAAGACATACAGAGACAAGGAAGAGTAGGTATTACCTAGATGGGAGCACATCAAGAACCTAAGACGAAAAAGAACTTGCCTAACCCAGTGGAGAGCAATCCTGACAACACTGGGATGAAGAAGATCTGCAGAGGAATAAGGAGCATACCGGAGAACTAAGGTATGCGTTCCATTCAATGTGGACACTTTAAACATATAAAAAGGAAAGAAGGACTGCAAAATACATCTGATCCTCCCTAGAGGAGCCGTGAGAGCCAGCACAGCCCAGGAGAGAAGAAAGCAGACCGGTACGCCGAGAAAGGAGCGGGAAGCTACAGGGCCGGTCCTGAGTGGGAGAACCACTGGACAGTCCCACCAAGACAAGCTCCAGGTGTTCCTTATAGCGGAACGGCGCGAGAAGCAGCAGAACAGCGCGAGAAGGGAGAGCCACGCTGAGGGTCGGGGAAGCCCCACAACTGATCACAGATGCCAGGGAAGACCCAGGATGGTCGTGGACCAAGAGAGAAGGTACGCACCTCATTGGGAAGGTGCTGGGCCCCCCGAGAAGGGGAGAGCAAGTCTAGTATACAGTGCCTGGGATCCTAACCAAGGGGAAGAGGCATTGGCTTCCTTGAGTCGCATGATAATGCTTTGCAGGAGAGTGAACCAAGTCCATCAGAAGGGAAAGCCACACAAGCAAGGAAAGTTTGGGACCCTCACCCACAAGAAAGCTGAAGACCTAGGGTCTGTGAGCCTAAACAAGGGAAAAGGCGTTGGTTTACCCCGAGTCGCACAATAGTGCTTGGTAGCAGAGTGAACCAGGTCTATCCAGAAAGAAGGCGACACAAAAGAAGCAAGTCTGTGACCCACACCCATAAAAAAGGAAGAAAGATCCTCAGTACCTCTTCGTAGTCACAGCACCTGGTAGAGTCATACATCAGGTGGGCTGTGCATAAAGAAAGGTAAAGGAAATCAGTGGAAGAACCCATTCACCCCTCCCCACCCCCACCTCCTGTCCCCGACAACACTAACTGTCACGAAGTCTGAGAAAATCCAGGGGGAAGGCAGACATTCCCCCAAAAGAATCATATTATTTCAGAAGCCTGAAGAAGGCAGAAAGGGAGACATTGACCCTACAGAGACTTGAGCAATCAGAAACCTGAGAAAGATTATGGGGAGGTAGCCATCCCCCTAACGGCACGAACTGGGACCAGAGGAGAGGGAGTCATCACTCTGGCCAAAGAGCTGAAGAAGTTGATATGCCAAAGAAATCCCTGTAAAGACAACTGTGATAAAAAGGAACATTTCTTTTGAACTGTGTTTTGGAGAAACCTGGAAATTCATGTTGTTTACAAATGGCACTATAACCTGAGGAAGAGAGGCATCCCCACAGACCACGGTGTCAACGTGGAGCTGCTGAAAATCCCTCGGTTGTCAAGAGTAAGGGGAGGAAATAGGATTTTGACACAGGATGGTGTACTCTTTACTTTGGGCATCCTGACAGATTCCATAGTATTTTTAGTTGAAGCAGGGAAACCCCCTCTTAGTATTAAGGATAGTTCAGGTTTGTTCCTCCTTTATTTTCATTGAATAAAAGTCTTTGTCAACCACCATTCCACCATTGTGTCAGACTCTTCTGCACCCTTACAGCGTACAGAAGTGGAAAATCCTAATTCACCACAAAAGCGTCCACCAGAACCCCTCTGAGTAAATTCCCTGGAGCAGAACAGGTTACATTTCCTGTTGACACTGGACCCAAACAGATTCACTTGAGGGGTCCCTCAAGGGCAAAGATCTCTTGAAGGACTATTTGCGCACGCTCCCACTCATGGGAGACTGCTCTGCCTGCTCAGAGCGTCTGCCGCTGTGTTTTCTTGTCTCACCAGGTGAATGGCTGAGAGATTCCTTCTTGCCGTGCCCAAATCCAGAGCTGCACTGCCTCTCTGCACAGTGGTAGGGACCCTAAACCTTGTCTCTTGTTGAAGTAGTGCATGGACACTGTGCTGTCCGTCATTATCAGGACAGTCTTCATCCGCACAAAGGGCAGAAAAGCCATCAGCGCCAGTCTGATTGCTTTCAACTTTAAAAGGTTTATATGTAGTCTGAACTCCAACTGAGACCAACAACCACGGATTGTCAGATCATTTGCATGAGCTCCCCCAACCTGAGAGGGAGGTGAGGGAGGTGTCAATAACTACTGTCAACTCTGGCCATGGTTGCCAAAAAGGTTCTCCCTTCATCACATTCTCCTTGCAGGCCCATCACAGGAGTTCCTGCGTGACCTTTGCTCGGAATCTGGAAAAAAGCCTTCATTATGCCTTAGAACTGTGACCATTGGGATACGAGGGCCCACTGGAGGGATCTCATCCTCAGATGGGCCTCTGGCACCAAGAAAATGCAGGATGCCATGAACCCAATCAACCTCACGAAATCAAGGGCCGGAAGCCCTTGATGGGGTGGAGGGTGTCGGGGGGCGGGGGGAGGGAAGTACTCTGGGGAGGCAAAGCTTTCCCAGAGGACGAGTCCAACCAAGACCCCTCCAATAAATTGAGCTTTTGAGGCACGGTCATGTGAGACTTCTTGAAAATGAGGGAAAAGCCCAGTCTGTGAAGAGAGTAGTAGTTTCTGCTGAGATGTTACAGAGCCTGTTCTGGAGAACGAGCCCTGATCAGCCAATCATACAGGTAGAGGTAGATTTGATATGAAACCCTCCCCTCCTTAGATCTGCTGCCACCACTGCCATCAACTTGGTGAAGACCCTCAGGGCGGAGGTGAGCCTGAAATGCAGTACCCGAAACAAAGTGAGAACTGTCAAAAGAGAACCTCAGGTACTTCCTGTACTTATGATGTTTCGGCACATGAAAGTAAGCATCCTGAAGATCGAGTGACACCATCCAATCCTGGAGCTGAAGAGCCTGGAGTACCTGCGATAGAGTTACCATCTTGAACTTGTCCTTCCTGAGGAACTTGTTCAAGCATCTCAAGTCCAAAATGGGTCACAGTCCCCCGTGCTTATTGGGAATTAGAAAGTATGAGTACCACGATCACTGGTTACTCTCGGCTACACGCATCCTTTCTATAGCACTGTTCTCCAACAGGGTGATCGTCTCCTGTAAGAGAAGCAGATCTGGCTCCCAAATGGATGGACTGCTTCGTGGACAATCCAGAGGCCTTTTTATGAATGGGCGGCATAACCATAGGCTACCGTATGCAGTGCCCAAGCATCTGAAGTAATGCTTTGCCATTCTTCCAAATGCTGTGTCAATTTGCCCCCACTATTGTCCTGTGGACGAAAGCTTCAGAGAGGTTTAGGAGTTATGGCCATTGCAGATGGTGAAGAGGTTGCCGCTGCGTTGGAAGTCTCGCCTCCACATGCTCATCCACCATGAGGAAACCTGCGTGCACTGTCCCCCTTTGAGAAAGCTGGCCTATTGTCCTTCCAACCGAAGAGAAGTATTGAAAGGACCAACCCCTCCAATTCTGTGCCTGCGAGCCTTCTGTGGTTGACAAATTGCTGTACCCACCGATTTCACCACCACCTTGGAGGACTATAGCTTCTCTAAGCTCTCATCAGCCTAAGAACCAAATAACTGGGAGCCATTAAAGGGCATATCAAGAAGTGTTGTCTGGAGCAAATCCTTATCTGCGGAGACAAGCAAACCTTTGTAAAAACAGTACTCGCTGCCATCGCACTACTGACACTATCAGCCGAGTACAAGCTAGACTAACGACAGGCACATAGCATCTTTGCCATCCTTGATAATATTAAGGAAACCTTCTCTTTGCTCACCTTTGCCAACTCACACAAAGTAAACGTGTACTTTGCTAACAGGCACGTGGAATTAATGGACTTCACAAGCCATGCTTCTTGCCGGTAATACCCTTTGCCCTAGGGTGTCAAACCTTTTGTCGTCCCAATCCGGAGGGATCGTAGGATATAGGCAGCTGCTCTCGTGGTAGACTTTCAGACTTTCTGCAGTAGGATGCTTTGACAAGAACTCTGAATCCACAGCAGATGGCATGTATTTTTTTGTGAAGTCCTTATTGACAGCCAGAGTAGTGTCCGTATCTTCCAGTTTTCTAGGACTATACACTTCAGAGCCGTATGGAATGGAAGGACAGGATCCTTTGGAGGACATTTAGCGAGGATATCAGTAAGGTCATCCTGCTCAAATGCAGCAACAGGTTTTCCGCAGCTTAGGTGCTCCGTCACCTTACACATGACAGTTCTATATCAAGCATCTGCGTGTGGAGAAGGATCTGGGGCGGCAAAAACAATCTCAGGCTGGGGATCTAGCTCACTAGCATCCTTCAATGAGTCTACAAGGTTCTGTAACCTGGACTCCAGAGATATAAACTCCTCAGGCACATTTGGAGTTCCAAACTTCAAGCCAAACAGAGGAGTATCTGTATCCTCTGCAACCTCCTAAACAATTGAGCACATAGACTTTAAGAAGTCTTTCTTGGCTATGGGTTTGAAATTCTTTGACAAATCCATTGAAGTCGATTGTTTTAACTTCAATGGTCTCAGTGTCAAGGAACTTGACACCAACATCCTTCAAGGGCGTGGAGCATAAAGGGTTAGGCTTCCATGTGTCTTGAACGTTTGAGACTCGACACCTCGAGGAAGTTTTGATGCTTTCTTGCCCTGGCTCAAAAGTGCACAAGCAGAAACTTCCACTGACTCCCTGTCAGCCTGACAAGGCACGATGTGAAAATCAGTTCTAGGTCACATGTATACTGCTTTTGTGCGTATTACTTACAGGACTCAGTGAGCACTCCTGTGATTGCTGCAGAAGCAGGCCGAATGACAAGCAAGCAGATTCTTCGGTGCACATCCACCGTATATGCCAACATGCCCCATTCCAGTGGGGAGATGCTAGTCCAGTCTTGGTTTTAACTTCGCATTCTGGGACTTGTAGTCCTGGGTTTATAATGGAGAACGTCAAGACTAGAAATCCCAGAATGTAAAGTTAAAATCAGGACTGGACTACCAGCTCTGGAATGGAATGGGGCATGTTGTCATGTATGCATCCACCTTAGAGCTGCACGGGCCATCTTCAATAAAAGGCTTCAACGGCAGACTGCTAGAGACTCATTTCCAGATATTCGCAATTGATTTGATGCAGTGCTACCACCTAAAGGGCAGCTGCAGACAGTGCAATTAGTGTATGCAAACAATTCATAAGGGACTCTAAACCACAGGGTCAATTACAATGAAAACGTTACTTGGCCATCCTAAAAAGTGCTCGACAATGTTAGAAGTCTAGTGGATTTTGTGATGCCCAATTGAATCAGTGAACAAATTAATCTTCAACAAGAGGAAGGAGTTCCAGTTTCACATTGAAATGCAGGTAACTACATAATTTCAAAAGAGGGACAACAACAAAACATGCAACGAATCACAATGCCTGGATAGTCAAGATTTTCCATTACAAAAGCTGATGGCTATGTACACTTATTTTATTTTAGCATGTGACCAGTCGGATTTTTACTTAAAGGTAGAAAATGGGAAAGAAATGCCCCTACCTCAATATCCATATTTCTCTCCTTACGATTTCAGAGCCAAAGAAAAACAACACGCTATTTGGATGGTCAAACAACCTTTTAGACTGGAATGTGAAGAATGGAATCTATTGTAAAGATCTTGCCTTGGGAGATAGAAAAATGAAATCGCCAGCTATCACGTCGTTTACAGCTATATTACCCTTTTGGAACCAGAGGTTTATTGTAGGTCCTGCAATTAAAAAGTCTAAAAAGCCTGATCATGAAAGTGGATTTAATGGTGAATCCTGTCAATGTCACCTCCAAATTGGCATGTGAGGCTCTTCTTCCATTAGCGCACTGACAGTGACAAAGACCGACATGAACTGTAAAAAGACCACACAACAAACACCGGCCTGGATCTGCATAACACTTCTTTTATACATATATACTTCACAAGCCTACTGATTTAGGAAGCAGGCTACTGCTTTTCAAGTACTCATACCATCTACACATTCTAGTACTGATCCTACCACTTTTTTGTGTATATCAGAGATAACTCATAAGGGGTTATGTTTGTACTACAAGCTCTTATTTGCATGGTCTGTGGAGGGTTTATGACACTGATTTATAGTCAAATGAAAGACATTGATACTTTACACCATTGACTTCTCTTTCCTACCTACTCACATAATAGTTACAAAGAAGGATTGTTTTGCTCCTCGTACGTAGCGGAAACGCTGCGGGTCCATTGAAACGTCTAACCTAATGCCTGCCTTGCAATAGCATAATACAGTGGAGCCCACAACAATAATTTAATTTACCTTACACCAACTAATGGTGATTGCAAAGGGAAGTCCAGATCTCAGCCTCAGTAGGAGAGCCAGTCGCTCGAAACACATGTCAGGCTGCATCACCTGTTGATTAAACTACAAATCAACTGATATTTTTTATACTGGTTGTGTGCGCAGTGTGTTTGCAAAACAATCCTTTTTTGTAACAATTACTTAGTGGGCAACTTGGCAGGTTCCCACTACAGCATTCGCCTGCAGCCCATCCAAACCATACATAATTACTCAGTCCTCGCGCTGAACCTCGCTGTCCACATCTGCCAATCTCCAGTTTCTCTCATAATAGTTATCTTGTTTTCCAGTGTGTGTGTTAATCTACTTTCCTGTTTGAATGCAATGTTTGCGTTTCAGTTAACTGCATTAACACGAGTTTGTCTATTTGAAATGATATGCCCTTGTTAGCAGGAGAAATACAGGGAGGTATGGGCTGTCATTTTCTCCTAGCGATTGGTTTACAGCTGATCAGAAATAGTCCTTCAGGGTCTGGCAGGAAGGAAAGCATCTTCTCTGATCCCAAAAATCATGTTATCTGGTCAAGGGTCGCTGATGTCTTTAGCCAAGTTGTCATTGTTATGATCATTACTATTTTTGAAGCTTGAAAAATCTTAACTCCATTTGGCCACAGAAAGTTGGCAAATGCGTACAAATATATTTCCCAATCACGTGGAGACAGTAGAAAAACAGAAAGTCTAGGTCATTTGTGTTACTAGAATCATTTTCTGACCCGATTTCACACTGCAATGGGTTGCCCCCATGGTTCTCCTGGACGACAGACTAAACATTGCTATACTAACATTTTCCTGGCCTATGCTACGATTTTCTATAGTGATATAAACCATGACTGCGAAAACACTCATTATACATATCAATCAATATAGCAATAGAAAGTAGCAACCGTCAGTACTATAAATTAGGTTTTAGTACTAAATTAAAAATAATGGTTTTAAAAGGTTTACTGAATCTGCATTCTCCTAATGAATTACACGAAGCAGCAAATTATAAAATTCAGCTTCTGTTTATTGGAACCCTGGCACCAATGCTGAACTGATAACGCTTTGCCAGAGAGTGATCAGGCATAGTGGGACATACTGCATCCCTAATTATTGTACTTTAGCATGTCCCAAACCATGTACACCACGTAATAAGTACACATACTCAGAAAGTTACAGCAGCCAAGATCACATTATTGGTGATCCGGGGCTGCAAAAGGAATGGAAATTCTTCAAATTGTACCCAAATCCACTGGATGTTACTAAGGTTCTAGGATTTAAACGTGATGCATACTCCCATGCCCCAGGTTAAATTTGTAGTGAGTAGCTGATTTAGTAGGCAGTGCTGAGAATTGTTCCCAGAGGCATAACAGATATGGGGGGTCATTACGACCCAGGCGTTAACCATGGCGCTATTAGCGCCATGGTTGACGCCGGAATCCGCCATGGTGAATGGCGGAATTACCGCCCCATTCCAAGGTTGGCGGGGCGGTAATCCCCCATTCACCATTGGCCCTTCGCCATTCCCATTATTGCCCCATAAGGCTCAATGGGAATGGGGAAGGCAGTAATTACGGTACCGCAAATTGCGGTACCGTAATTACCGACAAGGTCCCTTTGCAGGTCCCTTTCTTAAAGGCTGGTGAAACCAGTCGTTATGGTAGGGACCCGCAAAGGGACCTCATAATTGGGCGGTAAGGGATTACTGGTACCCTTACCGGTACCGGTAATCCCTTAGTGCCCAGGTCGTAATGAGGCCCATGGTCTACGGCCTGTGCACGTCTCTGGCTGATGGTAATCTCTGGGGCCCATCATAGCATTATGCAGGGACTACCAATAAAATAAAAAATAAAAAAGGTTATTCACTGTAATGACTACTGTACTCTTAGTCCATAATCCCCTTCCTCCATATTTTTTTCGGTGCATAGAGAAAATCCTTTTAACTGACTGGTCACGAATAGGCGCACGTGGCCATGACCCCTACAGTCGCTGCTCACAGCTAGTCCATTTCCATCACCTAGGCCACACCTACCTGATGTCTACCTTAGCAGGGAAGGTAGCACAGCATATGAAGGCAGGGGGGACTATGTAATAGGAATATAGTAGTCACTACAGAGTACATTTCATTTACTCCTATGTCTCGTCCCCTTTCCTCCATACTTTTGTAAGACTAATAAGCATTCACACACGAGGTGGAGTTGGACCTCACACTGACTAACCAAAAAGGTTTTGCAGAACTGTTTGGACAGACTGAGCATTGGCTTGGGAGCTGGAATCCAAGCAGTAATGCCACCAGAGGGAGACGCCCAAGTGACGGCTCTAGCAATGAACTCGCAAATGGACACATGCATCTGGAAGGCCACTGAGGCTGCCTTGGCCCTAACAGCATGGAGACTCAGAAGCTTTAGCTCATGAAACTAACACTTCACAATGCATGAAACTATCCAACAAGCAATAACAGCCTTGAAAGCCACATGATTTGCCATCATAAATAACTAAGAGCTTGTCCAATGATTTGGTCTCTTTAGTCCTGTCAAGGTAGAATTTCAGAGCTTGACGAATCTGTATGCAGTGTTCTCTCCCCAACCAAGGACGGGCTGGGAAAGAATATAACCAAGGACATCTACGGAGTCTGTAATGCTCTTAGGCAGGAAGGAAGGGTGCATTCACAGCATCATCTTGTCCTGTCCTGTGGCTTCTTTGGGGGGGGGGGGGGGGGGGCACCCTACCTCTGTTCAACCACAGAAAAGAGCCTGCAGCTCGCTGATACTGCGTGCCGATGTGACAGCCACCAGAACACAGTCTTCCAGGCCACCAGACTCAAGACCACCATGTCCATGGGCTCAAGTGGTTTGTGAGCCAAAGCCATGAACACTACACTGATGTCCTGGACAAGGTGACGACTCCCTCACCAAAGAGGGAGAAAAAAGATGAATCCCTTAAAAATTTGCTTCAACCATAGTTTAAGAAAGATAACCATCTCCCTTCCCACGTTCTTGGAGGCTGTCATCGCTGTCGGGTATGTATGGCAGGATTTCACCAATACTTGCGACAATGCCAAATGCAAGATTAAAAAGTAATGGATGCAGGATGCATGACAGAGGATCTTCTAGTCTTTTGTGGTACCAATGACAAATTCATGTCCATTTACTCCTATACTGCTCCCACGTGGATGGACAGCGAGCAGCTGTGCCTCTTGGTCAGACCTAGATGCCTCATAGTCACTTCTGTAGGGCTGATAACTGAAAAGATTGGAGAAATGGATGCCAAATCCTCCTGCCCCTCTGCGATAGAAGTTCTGGCCTCAGGGGAAGCTTGACTGGGGGTGAAAACGAGCTAAGCTCTTGAGGTCCAAAAACTACAAACTGGCTAGTCACAGTGGCGTTACTAGAATCAAGCAGGATCTCGACTCCATGAACTTCCTGTGCACATTGTGTATGAGAGAGAAGAAATGGACCGCATTAAAGGTCAGCCCCTACCGGGGAATCCAAAAACCAGCCCCAAGGACTCCCCCTATGCCTTCCCAGCTGGTAGGTGAACATGGGACACTTCACACGGCAGAGAGACGAAAACACATCATCCCGAGGTGAGTCCCATCTCGCATATCTTGGACCACCTGCATGTGAAGCTCCCACACATGGACGGTGGCCTCTAACCTCCTGTGGGCATCCAATTCCAGATTCTCCTTCCCGGAAGGTGTAGATCTTCTACATGAATCTTCTGTTCGATGGCCCCTTCCGTAGCTCCGATGCCACTGCAACTAGCTGGGCGTACGTGGTTCCACCTGCTAATTCAGATGAATCATCAGGGTCATCTTGTTCGTGAGGACCTATACACAAGAACTCCTGATGATGGGCAGAAAGGCTTTCAAGGTATTAAAAAATGGCCGGCACTTCCAGGACGTTCAGTTCATATGAAGCAAACGCTGGTCCGAATCCCATAAATCGTCAACCTGCAGATCGTACAGAGTAAATCCTCATATCACCAGCAATGAATACGTGGTTATAGTTCCAGGAGGCGAGTAGATCCAAAAATGCCACCACTTGGAAACATTGACTGGTCGCTCCACCACCTCAGATCTGGGTATTAGGAAAGAGGGATCTAGAACACCAATGACAGGGGGTGCGATGCTTGAGACCAGACAGAAACCAAGTAAAGCAAAGTCCTCATCTTGTACCTGGCATACAGCACAAAGAACGCAGGAGGGCATGAGCCCTTGCAGTCTCTGGAATCACCATGCTGCGGTTACCGAGTTGTTGAAGAAGAGAGTACCCCCTGAAAATGCCCTGTATCCTTGCCTCACAAGCTCTGGGCTTTCCAGTGCCTCAGCCAAGCACCAGTGTGTGTGTGCAACAGCCACGGTCAGACCAGTGACTCTAGGACCATGCAGCCTACAAGAGCACAGAGTGGTGTAGCATTGGTGGGTGCAATGACTGCACATCAAAACCGGATGCTGTTTCAAATGCATCAACAGGCATGCACAGTTTGATTGTGGATCTCTTTGGACAAGTGAGGCAAAATGAACAAGGGATGTGCAGTGCAACTACAGAATTGGGCAGAACTAGAAAGATCCACTCTATTCCATGTGCTCATGGCAGCCCTCTGCATCTAGAACGTGCCCCTGCAACAGGGGTGATCGCTTTTGTCCCTCTGTGGTGGGGGTGCTACCGTCTAAGCCTACTCTTAGAACTAGCAGGCTCCACATATATAGCCTGCTTATGAAGCAGTGGCAACCCTGGTTTCCTGTGCTTATATGTGTTCCCTTCAAGGCTGATATTGGGATGAGTAAGTGAGTTGGCTTTAGTGTCTGCTGGCTTCCTGACCCTGGGAGACGCCCTTCGACAGGATCACTGCTTGGGTGATTTGAATGTCGAGACCTTGTCTGAGCAGGCTTGAGACTGTGCTAAGGAGAACGAGAATTTTTGGGATAAGTTGCTTGAGGTTTTCCATGGAGACCATGGCTCTTCCCAAAAATATTCTGCATCTGACTGAGTCGAGTGTGAAGACACAGATAAAAGTGTTTAATTGACAGTTTCTGAGAGGCAGGGTGCTGAGAAATGTATTTGCTGAGCAAAGCCAACTTTACTTCTAACAAATGACGCAAAGACGTGCCTATGAAAACGCACACTAAAAATCAGGCACGCTTCCTTCCAACAGTACATGGACATGTTTGCAAAAGAAATGACATTTGTTGGCATCTACATGGCGCTGCACAAACCGCAACAGAGTTTACAAATAAGGTTTTTGAAAAGGTTGGATGTGGGATGAGTAGTGCAACTGGATGGTTCATTATAAGCAACAATAGTTGCTGCTCGGTTCATTATACGGAAGGCTTGCAGTTTTATGGTATTTATTGCTCCATTATTTCCGTCTGTATTTAGCCATATCAATTTTTTTGGCAATTTTTTCTGCCTTTATCCACATTTATTATTGGTCACATAAAAAGGTATTTGCAACCACTACGGTTGTGCATTTTCTTTTTTAAAACTCATGCAGCCAAACGGGACACAAATGGAACTTGGTTATTCCAGATCAATGTTCGTTCCATTTTCACCCTAACAAATGGTTGCTCTTGTGGATGCTACTGACCTAAAATACATGTTATTAGTAATTTGAAGAACTTGAATACTATTTTTCATAAAATGTTTACACTCTTGTCTGCAAAGCAAATGGTATGCGATACATGAATGACAACATAGAGCAGAAAGAGCAGATGTTCTGGATTATTTTCATATTTATAAATAAAAACAGACAAACAGCAGATTGATTTCCATCTGTATTAATTTGTAGAAATCAGTAAAAATGGAAAACAAGGAGGCTTAATTAGGACCATGAGGTTCCAAGGCGTCCAAGGGAGCACCCAATATGGATAAGAGCAGCGATCCCTTCTTTCTAACAAGGGGACACAGAGGTTGCGGACATAGCTTGGAGATGAGCATTCAGGCTGTTACCTTTATCCTAAAGGTGGTTGTCCTGGTTTAGAACTGATAACCGTGGAAGGTCAGTGTAGCATTCTGTACATCATTTTTTTAAATGTTAATTGGTCATTTATAACTATCTTAATTTGAGTGGTTTCTAAGCACGGAATCGGGATTCGAACATGTGTTGTGCTGCGTTGTCTTGCTTCCAGGACAAACGCGCTGCCCCTGAGCTATACTTCCTACCCAAAGAAATTCTAACCCTGGACTCGAACCCCCAACCTCATGCATTAAAGCCCTAGACTCTACCACTGTACTACCTGTCTGCATCAGCATATTGAAGAACAGGAATGTAGAATGTGATCGATGTGCATCTTCCATGAGAAAGGTGGAGTAACAGAGAGAAACCCGACTGTGAGGAAGCCAGCGGGGGCGCACACAAGCTCTTAAATAAAGAATTAGAAATATACTTACCTTGTATGCTACATCCTTTCAGTCGGGTCTCCCTTTTTCATCACAACAGGGATTTCTTATCTGGGACTTTAGTGATGTAACCCCAAACAAAGGCAGCAAGATATATCTTCTTCTCTAATTCATGGAAGAACTTCTTTATAAGTAGTATCAAGTTGTCAGTATTATTGCAAATACGCTACGAATTGTGTTACGTCCCACTGGGCCGTGTTAACATTTGATTGATAATTAGAAGCGCTACCTTTGTGGAATAATCAGGATCCTGTTGGTATGGGCGCCAGCATACAAAAACGCGGACACCAACAGGAGTCTGATTAAAGTTCTTTCATTAAGCAGAGAAAAAGATATAGCTTGCGTTCTTTATTTGGAGTTACATCGCTACGCTCAAGATTCATTCCAGTATCCGTGGTTATAAGATAAATTGCACAGAAGCTAATCCGTAGACCATACATGAATGTTGTCCCTTGTGAGGATCATGTGCGCAAAGTGATTAAGCACATTTAATGGTCAAAACATGTCAGGCTGTGCAATTCCTAAATCATATTCTAGAAATTGTGTTTCGGTAAAAGAACATTTTTAAAAAGTTGCAGGTTTATTTCCCCTACACTGTTCCACGTGTATTGTATTTTTTAACAAATACTTAAAGCAGTTTTGCGTTTTAAAAGATCACTGCTATCTTGTATTTAAGTGATATGAATGAACAAATGAATTCACTCTTTTTTCCATTGCGTTTGGTGGCTTGGATCGTAACTTGAATTCAAAAACGTTTTAATTCAAAATAACAGGCCTGTAAATATCTATGAATAAACCATTAATACCTTTTGAACTATTGACAACACAACATTTCTCTTTATTCCCTTTTTGTATCTTTAGATTTACGCTTAATTGGCATATTACCAATTTAATTTTACTTTGGTTCCTTCAATTTCTAGGAAACCCATTCTGTGCAGCACAATTATTCCCATTGATTCATATTGTTGTGTGTCCTTGTGTTCAATACAATATATTGAAATGTAGGCATTAGGGACTGGGTGTACCGCATGGGATACAGGTGGGAACCCTATACTCAAAGTCCCTAGGTTCGCAGGTCATCTTTCTTTGGTCCAGCCAAAGTACAGAAAACTGGAGAGCGGATCTGCAGCTCCCACTTTGTAATACACCTAGGTATCTGGCCCCTGATAGGCAGGCTTTTATGAGCTACAGAATCCCGCTCTTGGACTTGAGAATCAGCGGCTTTACTTCACCAGTGTGTTAATGTAAAAAATAAAAATCCATAATACAAAATCACTGAAAACGTATAGTTATGGTTACCTTCTAGATTAAAAACTTAGAAATTCAATAGAAAATGCAAAGAAATGTGTCAGGTATGGTTCCTAAAGCAACAATACCTTATAGTCACAGTTATGGCTGCACAGAACACAAACAACATGCAGGTACCCACAGGGCTGGAGGAGCAAAGTCAACCAAAGCCAGCAAGGGGAGGGAAATTTAAACCAGTAAGTGTGTTTTTTTTGGGTGAGGTCAGAGGTGGAGGACAACCAAGAGGCAAGCAGGAGGAAGGGAGTAGCAGTGGCGTGTGGAGGAGATTGTTGGAACAAGGGTTGTGGAATTGGCTTAGGAATGACAGTGGTTCTGCTGTCTGAGTGTGCGGGTTTGTGTTGCAAGTGAGAATAAAAGCGTGTATAAGGAGTGAATGTGAAGCGAATGGTACTGTATAAAAAGAAGGGTGTTCGAAAAGTACTGGCGGAAGGCGAGCACGAGTGTATGAAGCATAATATTAGTGCTGGGAGAAGAGTAGGCGTGAGAGGAGCAGATTAGTAGTGACAAGAGGCGAGCAGTAATGGGGGGAAGAGCATGGTAGAAATGAGTAAGTGAATTGGAGTGGTTACAAAAAGGGTGAGGAGTGAATCAGAGGGACAGAACGGATGGCAAGAGTAAGGCAGGAGGGCATGAGAGTACAGGAGAAGAGCTGAGTGGTCATGACTGATCTTGCTTGAAATACCACAAGCAAGTGTGATGCACCATCTAAACTCCCCCTTAGAGCACTAACCTTGGTTAGTGTAGGGAAGGTTAGAAACTCCCTGAGGGAGCTGTGAGGGGGTCAGTAATGTGAGGCAGATACCTGTTTGAAGATTTATCAACATATGCCATTTTATTCTAAAAAAGAAATATGATCAAAATGCCTCACTATCCCTACTCTGAGGATTTCCCTGCCTAACCAAAGCTAAAAGGGAAACACTAACACATGACAACTGGTCCTCACACTAAGCAACAAAAACACAAAGAAAATATACGGCAATACAACAAAACATTAACATTCACAACTTCTGAATAACCTTCTCATGTCCTGGGTGATTTCCCTTCCCCAGGATTCAAGGTTAATTCTACTAATGTTCAACCAAAGAAAGAAATATATCAAATCAGTTATTGATGTTGCAAAGTCAATTCAAAATGTGTTAACCAAAGTTCCAATGATAGCAAATCGGGTCTCCTTGGTGAAATATCCACTTTCCACCAAAAAGCACCAATGGTAATCCCAGTCACAATGCTTTGCACCTCTTCAAGAAGACTTGTCCTAGTTCAAAAGAAATGTAATATCCACAACTGCCAGTGATACACAGTTCTTGGTACGCAGTTGATATTCTCTTAGTTGCAGTTTTAGAATTCACACTGGTATATTTGTCAGGATGATTGCTCAGGACTGCTGCATTCACTTCAACAACTTCACTTCTACTTGATTCCCTATGAGAACAGTCACTTTTGTCTCAAAGTACTCCACTTTGGTTAGACTACTACAATATTGCATCTACTGACAACTAGATATACCACCACAATTCGGTACTTTGGACTACTACCACCGCTTCAGTGAAGTGCACTTCTAAACAGGCTTCGACAAGAGATACTTGCAAATACTTTAACAACTTCAAGTAGTTAAAGCACTCTTCCGCTGAATAACTTTCATCAAAGGGGGCAGCCTCTTTGCCGCTCTTGTCAGTCTGCCACAATAACAATCTGGGTTTGCCTTTAAGACTCACTTCGCTCGGTCTTCCACTCTGTGGCACTACAGGTTGTGTCAACTTCAAAATAGTCTTTACAAACAGCGAGTTTCCCATCCCCACCTTCACCTGCACCTTTCTGCCAGTTATCAGCCCACATAATTACCCAGAAGCCTGGGTTTGACTCTCTTAGCTTCAGTTAATGCTTGCACACTTGTATCTTAGGCCAATGAACTGTTATTAACTTGACAGTACAGTTCAATTGCTTTTTAACTCAGAGAAAGGCTGGTTTCACTGTTAATATGGGGAGACTCGGGGCAATTCATGTTCTCTTCTTCAATAATATATACTCTAACTTCTTATATATGAAAGGTATGCCACGTTTAAGTAAAGAAAGGGATTTAGTCTTGCTTTAGAAATCACGATTCAGCACACACAACCACTTCTTGTTGTAGTTTAAGGTTTAACGATTGGTACAGAATTTTATTCCTATGTGAAAGTGAAGGATAGAGTTCAGTCCTCCTTTGAGAATCACAATTAGGCCCACGCAACCACTCAATGTTGTCGTTTTTACAAGTTAATGTTTTTAACAATGGTACTGTCAAGGTTAGGTATTTGATGATGGTCTTCGCAGGGTTCACTCTTTAATTAGTGACATGCTACGACTCCTTTAGACAGGAGCAGTCTTTTAAAGGTTGACAATTGATTTAAGCAGTGTTTGCTTTCTACGCTAATAGAATAACTTTTATACGCGAATGCTACATTTCCAATATTCAGGTATTTCAGCTTCAATGAAAATCTTCTATTCGCTTTAGCCCATACGCAAGTGAATAGGGAACTAAATACTGTTGCTTGCAATTCTAGCACAAGGTATTAGAATGTTGTGCTTCACTCACCGGCTTCTTTAACACTTGCTCTGCAGGTTGCACTGCTTCCACGACTTCTGCCACAACGTCTACTGCTTTGGGTTTCTTAGGAGGACACACCCTTCCTCTATAAACCACTTGTGTATAGGCACGTTATAAATGCCATATCATATGAAGGGGTATCTAGTCCACCACACGTTTATGGAGCCCCTCTCGCGCTTGAGACCAACGGCTCGACAACTGCTCCTCGCCTAGGTCTCCAGCACGTTTAATGCGCGTCAACCATGGCAATTAGGCTCACATGGGAAAAGACAGCTCTCCTGCACAGTCTGAGTTTGAGGGAACACAAAGCAAAGGCAGGTGAAATCTGCTGTATCCACGTTCTTGAGTCCCTCTTGTTCTCTCACTTGTGCTTGGTTTGACAGCCTTGTGCCTGCTTCCTACTGCTACAGCCTGCATTCCAGTCACTGTTCCAGCTCCTTTGTCAGCTTCCAATTGGCTGCAACTGATGGGGGCTTTTTTTTCCTCCCAGGTTCCTTCAGTTTTGGGCTGTTAGGCTTAATTGTCCGACTACTGCAAATGCATGACTCTTCAGCCCTCTTCCTCGCGCCAGTACTCATGGGATTCTGGGACTTGTAGTCCCCCTCAGCAAAGTTGTTTCTTGTAAGAATTGAGTTTGTTTTAATGCTAGATTTATTTCCCTTAAACTCCTTAAACTCATTAAGCTGAATCATTACGATTGGTTGTTACAGAGAAAGACATTTGATTTAAGACACTTTTGCTAGATCCTTTCACATTATACCTTTGGGAGTAAGGAGGGCGTTTATTCTTAAAAATTATTTCTGTTGACAAGGTTTGCTCAGATTTTACAGGATTTGTACCAGAGTCACAGATGTATCTGGGTCAGGGACATTATAATGACAACATTATAATGACAACGTGCACCTGTTTTGGTAACTCAGAAAGTTCAGAAGACAAATACTGTGTCTCATCCCGCAGGATCTCATCACCACCCTGGGCATTGTCTCCTCCCAGGGGATGCTCCCACAGTGCACCATCCCCAGGGTCAGGATCAGGAAGCGTCTGCCTTTCCCTTGCAACCTGGGAGTGGACTTTAGGCAGGGTTTCAGTAGGGGATCTGTAGGTTTCTTCACAGAGCTTAGTTAGCCTGCCTATAGGGAAAGTCCCCTATAGAAGAAAAGATCATAGACAGTAGGGGTTACCGTTCAGTGGTACTAGCCGGGGATCAAGGATGCCTGTGCTAGGTAAGAAATCCCACATGAGACAAGAAACCGAGGGGATGCCCTAGGATCCACAGAGAAACAAATAAAACCCTTCAACCATCTCAGAGACTCTGATTTTTCTGTGCCATCTGTAACAAAACCAGACCTAGAAAGAAATTGGTGGCAGTACTTCCACCGGTTTTGGAAAATCCGGTGGTTTGGTGAAAACTTCCCTGAAGAGGTCCTTAAAGTAGGCCTTGATCGGGTCCGAGTGCACTGGGTTTTGGAAACGGCAGAAAAACACCTCTTCAGAAGATGGTCTTGGCTATGGAGTCGGAACCGGTCTGTCAAACGGGTTTTGCTGCCACGATTCAGCCGACACGGGCTGCCAAAAGGGTCCTCCTCCCCAGCCCATGGATCAATGTAATGGAACAGTGCTGATGTAGGAGAAAGTGATATTGCAGGTGGAAGGGACATTCTCTGATTCCAATCCATTCGTGGACTGTAAGGATTTCTCCTCAAAGATGCAGGCGACAAAGATATGGGCATGGCATCCACACCCGATGCAGCTGAAGGCACCATCAAAATGGCCGATGTCATTGACAATGGGGTGGCCGCAATTTCGAGACTCTCTGTGGTGATATGCATCACAAATCTGTCAGAGGCCATGATGGGTTTGGCTGTTTTTAGGAGCCGTTGACGATTCTCTAGCCCTTTTTGAGGGATACTCAGCAGAACCAGTAGCAGTGGACTTTGGATGAGCCCATGTCCCGTTTGCCCCCGCAGAATGTCCGGTACAATGTTTAGCCCCTTTGAGAGGAACCTCGGAAATTAATCCAGTTTTTTAGAGCCCCGGAATGGTGATCCTTGGCCTTGCTGGTGCTAAAGGAGGGTAAGAAAAAAAAGATGCGATGCTAAGCGAGTCCAATCCAGACCGCGTGGAAAAAAGGACTGAAGGGCGATCAGCTGGGTGCGGCTCAGGAAGGCGAGGCCAAAGCAATACATGCTGGCCCCATGTAAACATAGAAAAGGGACAATATGTTTGATGCTGTCAAAAAGTGCTCTGGTCCAGTCCTGAAGAACGGAATAACCCACAAGTATGGAGGAAAGGGGACGGGATGTAGGAGTATTAATGTATTCATGTGAAGGAGTGCTCTGCGCTCTCTGGAATGGATGTGATGAAGTAGATGCTTTGCCTTCGCGCAAATCTCCCAGAATTATGCCATTGGAATTGTCAAGGCAAATCTAGTAAAGAACATATCTTGAGCAGTCGGAAGTCATCCATTGGCTACCTGTTTGTGCATGTATACAGTTTAAATCAACAGTGCTTGTCCACAGATGTCTCTATGGACTTGTGCCTGTTTACTTTAAGAGCTTGGTTACCCCCTTACCATCCGGCAAGAGCTCTTCACTCTTCCAACCAGGCACTGGTGATTCAACCCCCTTAAAAACTTGTAAATGGCTTAGGGATGGCTTCCCCAGCAACTTCTGTCCGGCTTTGGAATTCTCTGCCGCTGTCAGTAAGACTCGAAACTAACTATTTTTCACTGACAGCTGAAAACGTATTGTTTGATTAGGGGATTTTCTGCTTCATATTAGTGTCCCTTCCTCTCGCACCTGTCCGGTCTGTTTCTGTTTGTTGTATTGTTTGAGTCTTTCCTGTCCTGCGCCCTGATGCCTGCAGGCTTTCGGGGCATTACAAATAAATAAAGGGCCCTGTACAGTGGTCTTGGTTACAATAGTCTAAAAATATATCTGATCGCTCCTAAATCAGACAGTGCTACTGCCTGTGAAAGAAAAGTAATGTTTTAATTTAAACACGGATAAATTAAAAAGTCTTTCCTCTAAGATAATAAAAAGAAAAAGACATGTCAAGTACATTTTTCATTTGAATTAGTTTAGCCATCAGCTCTAGTAGTTCTCACTTTGAATATATAGAAATGTTCTTCTGACATGTATGACATCTTCATCATACTAGTCATGCTCTACAGGTCCTCTTGTCTATAAGAACAATATGCCACACACCCTTCTGCTTAGGTGTTTTACAGCCTTTAAAGGACAGACGTTGGAAAGGCCTCTCTGAAATGTGATTGAATGAATTGTGACTTACCTGAAGCACAAAAACAGGCTCGGCCACTCTAGACCAAATTTCCGAGGAAGAAAATGTATATCACATGGAAGTGCCATTTGAGGACATATTATATGGCATTTATAATGCGCCTATGCACAAGTGTTGCAAGGCGTGACGAGGCAAGGGAGGGGAAACAGAGGGAAGACGGGCAGCGATCCTACTAGGCCAGGTGACATTGAGATCGCGCAAGTGCTGGGGAGGGGGAAAGGCTCAAATGCGCCCATGTAAGTTTGCGTTATAACTACTTCCTCATGACATGCATTACTTACCGTAAAAGCATTTCTGATGATTATATCTGCTTAGATTCACATGCTCTGCATATGGTCCGACATCCAGTGGTAACCGCAGAGTATTGCATCTTGTCTTTCAAGAATCGAAAGGGGACGTCGACATGGGCGTGCCTGCAACACTATCCTTATGTGACGTGTAGTGTACCCAAGATCCCTCACGCAGCGAGGTACCTCCAATTGTATTTTTTCTGCCATGAGGGAGCCTTATGACTATTGTGAGGAGTACAGAAAAGAGAAGTAGTAAGACGTCCATGTTCCTTCAATCTGAGCAGGGAAGGGTGGGCGCATGTGAATCTAAGCAGATACAATCATCAGAAATGCTTTTACGGTAAGTAATGCATGTCTTCTGATGTTTGCTAATCTGCGTAGAATCACATGCTGTGCATAGACTAGCGAGCAGTACCCAGAGTTCGAGGTGGGTTGTGAGAAGGACCAGTAGATAAAAGATGTCTTAGTACTGCTTGTCCCACCTGAGAATCAGACCTAGAATGAGTGTCTAGGCAATAGTGTTTTTTAAAGGTGTGTACAAAACTCCAGGTTGCCGCTTTGCAAATGGACTCTAAGGGAACATTTGCAATGAATGCTATGGAAGCCCCAGTGCCCCGAGTAGAACGTGCTCTAGGCTTGAAGGGAAGTTCTCTCTTAGCAAGAGTGTAACATAGCGTGATGCATTTGACAATCCACCTTGAGATAGCCGATTAGAGACAGGATGCCCCTCTCTACCAACTGCCACTGAAACAAAAAATTGGTTTGTTTTTCTCAGTGGTTTCGTTCTTTCCAGGTAGAACATGACTGCCCTGCGCACATCTAGTGTGTGTGTATATAGGCTTCTTTCAGCCATGCTAGTGGGATTCTGGAAAAAGGTAGGTAGTTGAATCGATTGGTTTACATGGAACTTCAAGATGAATTTATGGGCGAATCTGGGAAGAGTGTGCAGAACTACCTTATCCCTGTGGACTGTAACAAAGGGGTCTAGAACATAAAGGGCCTGTAGTTCAGATGACAATGCATTACTTACCGTAAAAGCATTTCTGATGGTTGTATCTCCTTAGATTCACATGCTGTGCATAGGTCCGACATCCAGTGGTCACTGCGGAGTATTGCATTTTGTTTTTCGTAGTCGAAAAAGGGGACGTCGACAAGGCGTGTCTGTAACACTATCCCTATAGTGACGTGCGTTGTACCCACAATCCCTCGCGCGTCGAGGTCCCTCTGTTTGTATTTTTCTGCCCTGAGGGAGCCTTCTAGACGTGAGTGAGTACAGAAAAGAGAGAAATATAGAAAAGGATGTCTATGTTCCTTCCATCCGAGCGGGGAGGAAGGGTGGGCGCATGTGAATCTAAGCAGATACAACCATCAGAAATGCTTTTACGGTAAGTAATGCATTGTCTTCTGATGTTTGTTAATCTGCTTAGAATCACATGCTGTGCATAGACTAGCGAGCAGTACCCGGAGTTGGCGGTGGGTTATGAGAAGGAACAGTAGAGAAAAGATGTCTTAATACTGCCTGTCCCACCTGGGAGTCAGATCTAGAGTGTGCATCTAGACAGTAGTGTTTTGTAAAGGTGTGCACAGAACTCCAGGTAGCCGCTTTGCAGATGGACTCAAGGGGAACATTTGCAATGAACGCTATGGAAGCCCCAGTGCCTCGAGTGGAATGTGCTCTTGGCTTGAAGGGTAGTTCTCTCTTAGCAAGAGTGTAACAGAGAGTGATGCATTGAACAATCCATCTAGATATAGTGGACTTTGAAACTGCATCACCTTCTCTTCCTGCTGCCACAGAGACAAAGAACTGATTAGTCTTTCTCAGTGGTCTGGTTCTTTCCATGTAGAACATGACAGCTCTGCGTACATCTAGTGTATGCAGACTTTTTTCTCCCGAGCTGGAAGGGTTTTGAAAGAATGTTGGTAGTTCTATTGACTGGTTTACATGAAATTTCGAGATGAATTTTGGTGCAAACCTTGGGTGTGTGCGTAGAACCACCTTATCCTTGTGAACTGTTACGAAGGGGTCTAGTACAGAAAGAGCCTGTAGTTCACTTACTCTCCTAATGGAGGTGATAGCTATTAGGAAAGCAGTCTTAAGAGTGAGGTCTTTAAGAGTTGCCTTGTGCATGGGTTCGAAAGGAGGGCCCATGAGTCTAGAAAGTACCACATTTAAGTCCCATCCGGGAGCTGGGTTAGCTATCGGAGGGTGTATTCTCTTTACCCCCTCCATGAAGGCCTTGATAACTGGTATCTTCCACCACGACACTAAGTTGGGAAGTGGTGTATGCAGAAAGTGCCGCTAGGTGGACTTTAACAGAATTGAATACTAGACCCGAGTCCAGTAAATGGGTCAGGTACAGAACAATTTGTGTGGGAGAGCAGTCAACAGGGTTGATATTTCTTCCCCTACACCAGATGACAAATCTTTTCCACTTGCTAGAATAGCAGTGGCGAGTATTAGGTTTTCTGGCTTCCCTGAGGATGTCCATACATCTCTGCGGGGGTTGTAAATGTCCAAATTCTATGATCTCAGGAGCCAGGCTGCTAAGTTCATGGTCTGAGGGCATGGATGCAGTGTCCTGCCCTTGTCCTGTGACAGCATGTTGTACGGGCAGGGAAGTTTCACTGGGGGAGAAAGGGACATCTCCATCAAGTGAGCGAACCATGGCTGCCGGGCCCACATTGGGGCCACTAGTATCATGGTAACCTGCTCCTGGTGCATCTTGTGTACCACTTTGTTGAGAAGGGGAGTCGGGGGGGAAAGGCGTAAACAAATTTCCCTGACCATTGAATCGACAGACCGTTCCCCTTGGACTGGTTCTGGGGGTACCTGGAGGCGTAACTTTGGCATCGTGAGTTCTCCAGAGTTGCGAACAGGTCTATTTCCGGGAACCCCCATTACGTGAAGACGTCTAAGACGATGTCTTCGTGCAATTGCCATTCGTACTCTTCGGGCAGGGGGAAGTCTCTGCTGAGTTTGTCTGCTAGCAGATTGAGTTCCCCTGGTACATGTTGTGATAGTAGAAACATGTTGTGTTTGAGAGCCCACTTCCATATATTCTGGGACAGCTTGGACAGTCCTGGAGAGCGAGTGCCCCCTTGCTTGTTGAGGTAGTACATGGCTGTGGTGCTGTCTGTGAGGACCATCACTGTCTTTCCTTGTAGGTGTTCCTGAAAGGCTTTCAGTGCTTTGAACACCGCTAGTAGTTCCAGCAGGTTTATATGCTTGGATGCTAAGCTCGGAGTCCACGCTCCGTGAGCAGTCTGATGGGATAGGTGAGCCCCCCATCCTGTAAGGGATGCGTCTGTGGTTAGAGTGGCTTCCACTGCGGGTGTGGCAAAAGTTTTCCCTAATAACAGGTTTTCTTTTGTCCACCACCGTAGCGAGAGAACCAAGGCCTGCGAGACCACCACTAGATCGTCCCATTGTCCGCTGGCCTGACACCACTGGCTGTAGAGCCACTCTTGCATTGGGTGCATGCGCGCGTGAGGTACCAAATAAATACATGACGCCATCATCCCTAGCAAGCGCATTGCTTTGCGTACCGTCACCTCTCGACCTGCCACATAATGGGGGATCTGAAACAGCATGTTTTGGACCCTCTCGTTGGAGGGGAAGACGAGGCCGTCCTTTGTTCAAATTAGAGCCCCTAGGAATTGCTTGATTTGGCTGGGGTCTAAGCTGGACTTCTTTTCGTTGATGGAGAAGCCCAGTTGGGACAAAAGGTCTACGGTCTTTTGGGTATTGGAGAAGCATGTTTCGTAAGAATCCCCTGTTATGAGCTAGTCGTCGAGGTAAGGGTATACCGGGATGGATAACCTGCGTAGGTGGGCCGCTGCCACTGCCAGTACTTTCGTGAATACCCTTGGTGCAGATGCTATCCCGAAGGGTAGTACTCTGAACTGGTAGTGCTTGTTCTCTATCTTGAACCTGAGGTATTTTCTGTGCGCTGGCAACATTAAAATATGAAAGTATGCATCTCTCATGTCTAGTGTTGTCATGTAATCCCCTTGTGATAACAGTGGGATTACTTCCTGCAAGGTCACCATAAGAAACTTTTGGGGTTTGACAAACTTGTTCGCTGGGCGCAGATCTAATACAGGGCGCATGGTTAAGTCCTTTTTGGGTACAAGGAAGTACACTGAATAAATACCTTCTGTTACCTGAGATAGGGGGGACAGCCTCTATAGCTTCTTTTTTCAGTAGCTCTTCTACTTCTTGAAGAATGGTGAGGTGTTCCGGTGTCATGCGTCGGTTCCGTGGGGGTCTGTACTTCGGGGAACCGTTGAATTCGATGCAGTATCCGTGGGCTATGGTGGATAAAACCCAGCGGTGTGACGATATTCCCTCCCATGCTGATAGGAACGATGTTATGCGGCCCCCGACCGGTGATGCATGGGAGGGGACCCGAATCTTCGGGTCATTTGTTGGTATTGGGCGTGGAACCTTTGGGGCTGGAGCCGCGACCTCTTCCTTTGCCACGGCGTTGGCCTCTTTGACTGAACTGGTTGTTACCCTGGTTAGAGGGCCAGTTGGTAGCAGAGTAAAATTGCTGTTGGTTTTGCTGGCGTTGGCCACGAAAGGAGCGTCTATTGCCATAGCCGCGTCTGTTAGGGGGCCTAGAAATTTGGTCAAGAGTCTTAATGGTATCAAACTCTTTCTTCGCATGTTCTAGGGCCTCATCAACTGCTTTCCCAAACAGATGTGTTTGTTCTATGGGCTTATTTATCAGGGAAGCCTGGGTTTCCGGCTAAAATCCCGAATTGCGCAGCCAGACATGGCGTTTGAGAAGTATTCCCTGAACCAGGGAACGGCCAGCCGTCTCTGCGGCATCTAAGGAGTTCTTTACGATGCCCTGGTTTACAAGAGTTCCCTCTGAGATGATAGCTAACAGGCGTGAACGCAGGGGTTCTGGTGCGTCCTCTGCTTCGCTGCGCAGCTTGCTCCACTGTGCATCTGCGTAGCTAGCTAGTAGGGTATTGTTATTTGCAATCCTAGTTGAGAAGGCTGCGGAGGTCGTGATTCTCTTCCCAAGTGCATAGAGCTTCTTGCCCTCTTTGTCAGGTGGTGCCTCACTAGTGGATAGTGGTACCCCCGCTCTTTTTCTTGTATTAATAACTACAAGGGAGTCTGGAATAGAATGTCCCCTGATGTACAAGGGGTCAGAGGACGAAGGGCTGAAGAGCTTTTCTATCCGAGGGTTCACCCCTCTGACTAATGCAGGATTGGAAAGGGGACGGAGTTATTCTTCTCTTTATAGAAGCCAGGAGCGGAATAGACTGACTAACAGGGGCTTTTTCTTTAATAACTTTTTCTACAAAGTCTATGTCAGGAAGAGTTTCCCCTGTGTCTATTTCAAAATGCGCTGCTGCCTTGCGCAATAGTGCATTAAGTGAAGGTTGGTCATCTATGGGAGAGGTTAATAGGTGAATCCTTGGGAGGAGAAGGGTGAAAGGCATCAGGGTCTTAGTGCACTGATGGGGATTGCCAAGGCTGCACTGATGGGGATTGCCAGGGCTGCGAGGTAGCTGTATCTTCTTCAAAAACTCCTGCACTAGTGTAAGGATCTTCTTCAAACCCCTCTTCCTCATGTTCTTCCTCTCCACCCAAACCCTTCTCATCTTCCTGGAGGTATTGCTCCTCTTCAGTGAGGTCATATATGTCTGTAGAAAGGGGAAACAGCCTAGGGATCTTGACCCTAGGGTCATCCTGGGGCCATTCTCTTGGTCTTTTGTGTGTGGGTGGGTTTTGGCTTCCCAAAAACCTTTCCATTTTCTCCATACAAGAATGGAGTCTTTCAAGGGTCTCATGGGGGACCCCTGAATAGTCTAGAGGGGGGAAATCAGTGTTTTCACCTTCCAAGCGCTTAGAACGCTCCCACAACGTCGAAGAAAGGTTTCCGTCGCCCTCAGAAAAGCCCTCCGGTAGTTCAGAAGTGCCCTTAGATGAAGGGGGCAGTTCCTGGCTACTCTTGCGCTTTTTCTGCGTTTCTATAGCTTTTTGTGCGGTATTCGACGTCTGTTTCGTCGTCCGCTTACGTTTGTCTTCGGAAACAATTCTCGCCAGGCTCTCGACAACGAGTTTGTCAGTAGAGGGCTCTGGTGTCGACGTTGCCTGCGTTACGCGTTGTTTCTCGACGGCCGCTCTATGGAGCATTACGTCGGATGATTTTGAGGTAGCGCCCGTGTTTGATGAAAGCCCAATCGCTGGTCGCGGCTGCGTTTGCGGGTGGGGCTTGAGACCTTTACGGTCTGAGGTAGACGCCGGAGTGCCCTGCGTCCCCTTCGGCGCTGATGGATCCTTCGTCTTCGACGAAGAGCCGTGGGTTGTGTGCTTAGGCCTATGGGGTCTATGTGCATCCTTGTCGCCGGTGTGTTCATCCCCATAAGCAGGGCGTGAGCCGAGCCCGTCGGGGCCGGGGACGGACGTCGAGGAGCGCGAGCGCTCCTTCTGGGGGTTAATGACTTCCGTAACGGACGTCGAGTTATCACCCTGCTCGTCACTTTCTGTAACAGCGGCGGCGGGTGAGGAAACTGACTTCGACATAGCGTAGTCCGCCCACCTCTTAACTTTTCGTTCTTTAAGAGTTCTTGGTTTCAAGAGCTTACAGGCCGCGCAGCTGTCCTCCTTATGATCGAGGGGCAAGCAACGATTACAGAGCTTGTGTTTATCCTTCCAAGTGTATTTGCCCCTACAGCGTGGGCAAAACTTAAAAGGTGTCCTCTCCATAGCTGAGGCAATAATAACTGGCGATAACAACCCCAAGGGAAAGATAGGGGAGAAAGAAAGACATTCTCAAAGAGAAGATAAAAGTTTGAACCCCCACTCTCCCTACTGTATGTTGGCCGGCAAGGCCAGGCCACGTGTTCGGCAGCGCCGACGGATCCCCTCCGTCTCTTCCCCTCCTTCGAAAACTTGCTCGGCGGAGAAACAGCTTCACAGCTAACGTCGAGTGGAGGGATCTTTAACAATATAATAAGTATAATTAAGGACCGAGGTCCGTAGTAAGTATTTTGCAATGTCTCTCTAGGAGCTCCGCGTAAGGCGACCAGAAGCTGGGCGGAAAAAAACAATCTGAGGGACCTCGACGCGTGAGGGATTGTGGGTACAACGCACGTCACTATAGGGATAGTGTTACAGACACGCCTTGTCGACGTCCCCTTTTTCGACTACGAAAAACAAAATGCAATACTCCGCAGTGACCACTGGATGTCGGACCTATGCACAGCATGTGATTCTAAGCAGATTAACAAACATCAGAAATAAGACGGCCTTCCTAGTGGCTATCGCTTCTAAGTAAGGTCTTTTAGACTTGCTTTATGCATTGGCTCAAAGGGAGATCGCATGACCCTGGTTAAAAACACATTTAGATCCCATCCAGGAGCTGGGTGAAAAATGGGAGGATACATCCTCTTAACCCCTTCCATAAAGGCCTTAATCACCGGTATCTTCCACCACAACACCTTTTGATGTGATGTAGGCTGAAAGAGCAGCCAGGTGAACCTTTAGGGAATTGAAGACCAACCCTGTGTCCAACAAATGGGTTAGGTACAGCACAATGTGTGTGGGTGAGCAATCGATGGGACTGACACCCTTGGTATTACACCAGATTACAAAACGTTTCCATTTGCTGGCATAGCCATAACGGATGTTAGGTTTTCTAACTTCCCTGAGTATGTCCATGCACCTCTGAGGGAGCTGTAGGTGTCCAAACTCTATGACCTCAGGAACCAGACTGATAAGTTTAGAGTTTGTGGGCATGGGTGTAGGGTCTCCCCTCTGTCCTGAGACATGTTGTACGGGCAGGGTAGTTTTACTGGCGGGGAGAGGGACATTTCCATTAGATGAGCGAACCAGGGTTGGCAGGCCCACATGGGGGCCACCAGTATCATGGTAACTGGTTCCTGGTGCATCTTGTTGAGAAGAGGAGTCGGGGGGGGGGGGGGGGGGGCTTAGACAAACTTCCCTGACCAGGTTATCCAGAGACCGTTCCCTTTGGAGTGGTTCTGGGGGTACCTGGAGGCATAGTCTTGGAATTGGCCATTCTCCTGAGTCGCGAACAGGTCGATCTCTGGGAAGCCCCATTCTGCGAAGACGTTGGACACGATGTCTTCGTGCAGACGCCATTCGTATTCTATGGGCAGAGGGAAATCTCTGCTGAGCACGTCTGCCAGAAGATTGAGTTCCCCTGGAACATGTTGGGACAACAGAAACATCTGGTGTTTGAGAGCCTTCATCCAAATGTTTTGGGACAGCTTGGATAGCCCTGGAGAGTGCCCCCCTGTTTGTTCAGGTAATATATGGCTGTAGTGCTGTCTGTTGGAATCAGCACTGTCTTCCCTTGTAGTTGCATCTGAAAGGCCTTTAATGTCTTGAACACTGCTAATAGCTCCAGTAAATTTATATGGTTGGACGCTACTTGTGGGGAGCACACTCCATGCACTGTCTGCTGAAGCAGGGGAGCCCCCCACCCCCTGTGAGAGATGAGTCTGTTGTGAGAGTGGCTTCCACTACAGGGGTGGTGAAGGTTTTCGCCTTCAAGAGGTTTTCCCTGGACCACCACTGCAGAGAGAGAACGAGAGCCGGCGAGACAACTACCAGATCTTCTCATTGTCCGCTGGCCTGACACCACTGGCTGTTGAGCCACTCTTGCAGGGCGGAGAACCAAGTATATGCATGACACCATCATTCCTAGCAAACGCATGGCTTTGCGCACCGTCACCTCCCGACTGGCTACATATTGAGGGATCTGAAAAAGCATGTTCTGAACCCTCTCGGAGGGGAAGACGAGGCAGTCTTTCGTCCAGAGTAGAGCTCCCAGAAATTGTTTTATTTGACTGGGGACTAGACTGGATTTTTTTCTCGTTGATGGAGAAACCCAGACTGAACAGAAGGTCTACGATCTTTTGGGTGTTCAAAAAACATGTGTTGTACGAGTCCCCTGTTATGAGCCAGTCGTCGAGGTAAGGGTAAACCTGATATTCTGCGCAGGTGTGCTGCTGCTACTGCCAGGACCTTTGTAAACACCCTTGGCACTGAGGCGATGCCGAAGGGGAGCACCTTGAATTGGTAATGCCTGTCCTCTATCACGAACCTTAGATATTTCCTGTGCGCTGGCAACATTGAAATATGAAAGTATGCATCTTTTATGTCCAATGTTGCCATGTAGTCCCCCTGTTTCAACAGTGGGATCACCTCCAGTAGCGTTACCATGCAAAACTTTTGAGGTTTTATGGGCGCAGGTCTAGAACAGGGCGCATGGTGAGGTCCTTTTTTGGGTACAAGGAAGTACACTGAATAAATACCATTGTTTACCTGAAGAATAGGGACGACTTCTATGGCATCCTTTCCCAGCAGCGCTTCCACGTCATGATTCAGGATCTCCAAATGGTCCGGTGAGAGGCGCCGTGAGCGCAGTGGTCTAAATTGTGGAGGTAGGTCGAATTCCACTCAGTACCCGTGGGCGACCGTCTTTATGACCCACTGGTCTGAAATTATCCCCTCCCATGCCGTGAGGAAAGATGTTAAGCACCCCCCGACGGGGGTGACATGGGAGGGGGCCTGGATCCGATGGTCATTTCTGACCAGAGGCTGCGGCTTCTCTAGGATTGGGACCTCTACCTATGGCGTTGGCGCATCGCTGACCCCTTGGTAGGTAGTATGCCGGGCTTCCTGATGTTTGTCCAGCATTAAAGTTTCCTGTGCTATAGTTGTTCTGACTTGCACGGGACTGCCCTCGAAAGGACCGACGAGAATTACCTCCCCTTTGTGGGGAAGGTTTTTGAGTAATATGTTGCAGGGACTGAAGAATCTCATGCTCTTTTTTTGGCCGTTTCCAGGGCCTCATCGACCGCCTTTCCGAAGAGGTTAGTTTCTTCAGCGAGTTTGTTGATGATAGCGGCTTGTGTCTCAGTTAAAACCGAGTTAAAAAGCCAAGTGTGCCACTTAAGTAAAGTGCCCTGGGCCATAGACCTGCCTGCTGCTGTTTCAGCAGTGTCCAGAGTGTTCTTTATTACATTCTGGTTTACTTGCCTGCCTCCGGCCACAATGGTGAGAAGCCTTGATCTGACGGGTTCTGGGACTTCCTGGAGACCTTCCTGTACTAGGTTCCATTGAGCGTCTGCATAACTCGCCAGCAGAGTAGTGTTATTCGCTATGCTTGTGGTATATGCAGCAGCCGAGGTAACCCACTTACCTAAGGCATACAACCTTTTGGATTCTTTATAGCAAGGGGTACTCCTGCCCGTTTCTGGGTGGTAGTCACTACCAGGGAGTCAGGGGTGGCGTTCCCTTTAATGTATTGAGGGTCCGACGGAGGTGGCCAAAATAGCTTTTCCACTCTTGGGTTCACTGCCTGGGTCTGAGCTGGTGACACCAGGAAGGGGGCCAATCGTCTTTTAACAGAATTAAGGAGGGGAATGGCCTGGCTTGAGGAGGGTTTCTCCTTGAGAATGTCCTCCACAAAGTCCTGCTCAGGTACCGCTTCTTGAGTAGTGATTTGGAAGTGATCTGCTGCCTTCCTTAAAATGGCATTGAAGGCCATTTGGTCGTCTACAGGCGAGGCCTGGCGAGCCGAGGTGGACTGAGGAGAATCCAGGCACATAATATAAGTGTCCTGATCTTGTTGGGGGAGCGTCCATGGGTTCGTCTCCTCTTGCTGGGTTTCTTCCCAATTGTCCGTGGCATCCACCTGGTCCTCACAGTAGCCCTGCAGGAAGCAAGGTTCTTCTTCACTTTAAATGTACTGATATCTGGACGATGTCTTCATGATGGACCGAGGGCTGATCTTCTTGGAAATGTGAAGCTGATTTAAGATTAGGTTCTCCACAAGATCTTTTCGGAAAGGATGTTCAGAAAAATTGAGAATGTTTTCAAGACGATCCATGCACCCTTCAAATTTCTCCCTTGTCCACTTAGAGGAACCAGAAGGGCCTACGGGTGGAAAGACATTGTCTTCTGCCACTTGGCGTCGAAATTTGTCAGTCAGGGTGTTGGAAAGAGGCTCCTAACTGTCCTCGTAGGTCTTGCGAGAATCGGGGCACCATGGCATATCTATAGATTTGCCCGCGGCCTGCCCCATGTTTTTCGACGGAGTAGGTATCAGCCCAACCGCCGAAGTAATTCTTGCGATACTGTGTTCAATCACCGCCGAATCGGCATGAGTTAGTGGGTCCGAAGGTCCATTGGTAGATTTGCCATCTACCGCAGCGTTAGAGGGCCTAGCGGTAGGTTTCTCGCATCGAGGCCTAGTCATAGATTTTGGCCCTACCGGGCCTTTAGGGACCGTCTGAGCGTTGAAAGTCCGCGCTTTGATGTGTAAACCTGATTTAGGGGTAGCACCCTTGTTTGTTTTGGAATGCCCAGTCGCAAAACGCTGCTGTGGATGAAGGGAGGGCTGCTGATCTGAACGATCAGAGGAATCCGCTGAAATTTGACGGCCCTGCTGGCGCTTTCACCTTTTTCGACGTACCTGTCCAAATAGGTGGAGGGGTTGTGTGTTTAGTGTGATGCGTTCTTTGTACACCCCTGTCGCCGGCGGTTGTTCCCGAAGCAAGACTAGCGTCAGCCCTTGAACAGTCCGCAACGGAAGTTTGGTCATCGGAGGTGCCCCCGTCACTTTCAGCGGGTGTGGCGTGGGGGAAGAGTGTTCCGCTCGCAACATACCATATGCGGCCCCCCCGCTTTACACAGCGCTCTTTAAGGGTCTTAGGCCAAAGGAGTTTACAAGTCGCACACCGTATCTCGTTGTGATCTAAGGGGAAATAAGAATTATACGTTCTGTGCTAGTCCTTCCACGGGTATCTAACCCTACACTTAGGGCAGAACCTAAATGGAGTCCTTTCCATAGCGAAAGGTGTAAACAAAGATGACCAGAACTAAAGGGCAAAGAAGGGGAAAGAGGAAAGACATAACAAAGATATGGCCACCCTGACCCCACTCTCCCTACTGTGAAGGCCGGCCAGAGGGCCCGGCCACGTGGATGCTACAGCTGCCAGATCTTAGGCGCTGAAATCCACCGCCGTAGACAAATTCCCTGCAGTCTTCGTCGAAGTTGTTCCTGTCGTCGAAGTGACTTAAAGGGGGAATAACTGACAAGTTAGTTTAAGATAAACAATGTCTCGTATGTAAGAGCTCCACTCTAGGGCAACCAGTTATCTGGGTGGAAAAAAGCAATCTGAGGGACCTCGGCGCGTGAGGCATTTTGGGTACACTACACGTCACAATAGGGATAGTGTTACAGACACGTCTATGCCGACGTCCCCTTTCTGTCCCTGAAAGACAGGATGCAATACTCTGCGGTTACCACTCGATGTCGGACCATATGCACAGCATGTGATTCTAAGCAGATTAACAAGCATCAGAATAGTCTTTCTTAGTTAATGTTAAAGGACATTTGTACCGCGCACTATCACCACCGGCGTGGTCCCCTGGCGCTCTGGCGGCTCTGAAAGAGGAGGAGTGGTTGAGTTAGTGGGAGGAAGCAGCAAAAGTGCAAGAGAGCAGTGATGTGCTGTTGGCGACCTCAGCCCGGTGGGTCCGTTGGCTGGGCCTGGGGTATTTGCGGCCTGTAGTCGTCGTGTACTGTTGTGCAGACTATGTGTGTTTTTGTTTTGTTGTAGAGAAGTTTGTGCGGTTTGTTGTGCTGTAGGTTTTGGTTGTGTTTGGTCTGGAGTTTGAGAGGTGTATGCAGAAAGGGAAATTGTTAGTAGGGTTGGTTAGTTTGCGTCTCTATCCTGAATTGAGGCGCTCGGCTTGCGTAGTCTTCCCTTGATGCAGCTCTGTCCTGATCTGGGTCTGACTGGCATACAGGTTCCTTACTCCTCTGGCCTCACCTCTAACATGCTCTCTCATAGCTCCTCTTATCCTCTCTTCTTACTCCTGTTGCCAGTGCACCCGTCAATGTCAAACTCTCAGGTAGTGTGGCGATTGCCAATATCTCGATAATTCCACACCACTGTGATAACTGGTGGTAACAATAATAATATTTATTGTGATTTAGTTTACATTGAAACTTTACACATTAATATAGCTTTTACGTAATAAAAAACATACGAAAAATAAAAATCATAAAAAGGGAATACATAACAATTTAACTACAAAAATATAAATAAAGAAAAAACATCAAATTCCCTGGACAACCAAACCATCATGTCATCATATAGCTTTAAGATAACGATAGTCTCGGTTTAGTAATAGATCAAAAATCATACAATGCCTCATAACGACGCTTAATCTGTAGGGCGGAATTCCAGCATTTGGTTAACATAGCAATAATGGTTTACTATTGTAGCAGTTCCTGTTTGAATGCAAGCCCATGACAAATGGCGGAATCAGGCATCAACAGTAACTATTCAGTAGTTCATCTTTGTGTCTTCTTATATAGTTATATTAAGGCTTGTTTCCACCTTCAGCCAAATATTGTACAATGCCGTCAGGAGCCTCATGCTGTTAGAATTAATGCAATGATACCGGAACAGTTCCTCTTTGATGTATCCGTGATTGTGCACAAAATTGCCCAAACCGAGGTTTATGGCACTTAGCATCTGGTGGCATTCAGTCAACAAATGTCTGGCTGTCTCTGGCTGATTCACTTCCTTGCATAAACGGCAAAGTCGTAGTTCAGGAGCGATCCCGTCTCTTCTCCCGGTGATCATTAACGTAGGTAGTTGTTCAAACCTTAAAAGTAAGATGAAGCGTCCGAGTCTCACATCAGGGCACAGATTGAGGTAGCTCTGAGGTTTTTTAAAGTTGTATAGTCTGTACTGGACAAACTGATAGCTTTTCAGCTCCCGGATATGAGCATAGTACTCGAGCCAGTCCCAAAGATCTGTACGTTTACCCAGGGCCCTATGTACTTCCTCTGTAACACCCGGGTTTGCCACCCAAAAGCCGTTAGCAATTTGGACATTTGCTCCTTCACGGGACACGGGGGATAAACCTTAGAGATCTCTTGATGGACAGCCTTTAGCAGCCCGTTATTTGCTGCACCACTCATTCTCAGATAGAGTAGGGCTTGCTTTTTTAAGACTAGAGCTTTCAACGAGGTCAACCCCAATACTAATCTTATTATTGCCATAGGAATTCCTGGTGGTAGACCCAGGATAGAGCACCAACATTTTCCTTCTATCACCTGTAACCATTTCAAGTCAGTGTTAAGGAGAGCTTCCAGACCATAGGTGATCATAGGGGACAGTACTTGAACATAAAGTTGATGTGTGCCCCAGATAGTGAAACCTCCCCGATTTACTGTGAATCTATGGAACAGGGCGGTTAATTGTGCCGCTCTTGAGATGCGTGACTGTTTGCATGTTCCATAGTCACCGACGTTCTCAAATTCAACCCCTAAATAACGAAAATGAGGAGTGTAGGCCATGTTATCGAGGCCCACTCTAAGCTGGACACGAGAGGTATTCTTTTTGGTGAATCTCATGGCCTTAATTCTTTCCAAGTTAATTTTAAGGCCATTTCTCTCGGCATATTGCCACAGGGCAAGGGCCGAACTACGGAGCACACTGATGGTGTGTGTCATGATCTCTGCTTCCAAAAGGTCAGGGTTTTCCCAACTCCCTTGGAAGCAGATCCATAACCCAGGTTCCGAGTGCCAACCAGTCCCAATTGGGACCTTTTGGACGCAGTCCTGGCGCCAGTGGCACCAGGCTCATAAATATGCCCAGTCCCAGCGCGGGAAGCGCCGGGCTCATAATGCTTGGGTGGACTTAACTTCAGCAGACCATGCTGCTTACTTGCCTGCCAGTTGAGCCTCTGATCCTCTTCTGTTTGGAACTACTTTTCCTGTTGGGTGGGGCTGGAGCCACTCCCTAGATTCAGAACACTGGAACTCTTCTGGAAGGCAGGAACTCTTTTCTTACCAGGAACTCTTTTCTTACTTAGGCGTGGCTGTGGAAGGAGACACCTAAGCACTACAGGAGGCTATTTAAACCACACCCGGTGGATGAATCTTGCTTTGCGTTATTCTGCAACCTCTGCAGCAGAACGCTCATCGTGTCTTCTGCATCCTGTCCTGGGCCTAAGGAAAAAGGCTTACCATCCTGAATCCAGTCTTCAGCAACACCTATAAAGACAAGAAAGAACAGGTTAACATTCCGGCATCTGAAAGGCAAAGGCTTACCATCCTGAATCCAGTCTTCAGCAACACCTATAAAGACAAGAAAGAACAGGTTAGCATTCCGGCATCTGAAAGGCAAAGGCTTACCTACTCTTCGTGCGCTCCGGAGGTCTTCACACTGCATTCCGGCATCTGAAAGACAAAAGTTTACCAACTCTTCGCACACTCCGGAGGCCTTCGGCGCTGCATCCCGCATCTGAAAGACAAAACAAGGTGCGTTTAAAGACATTGGGGAACTTTAATACTCACGTGCCATTACTCCTTTCCACATCTAATCCAGTGGGTATTCCGGCACCCTGCAGCCGCTCCGAACTCGTACCTGCAAAATAAAAAGACAGTTAGAGCGCATAGTGAAGCAGGCAACAAGCGCTTACTTACGTGCTTCCAGGCGCTTCTATTCATCACACGGGCTCCATCTTCAACTCACTTCAGCCCGTCATCCGCCATCGCCGGAACCCTGCAAAACAAGAGACATCATTACTAAAGACTTTAAAGACATTTGAATGACTCGAAACTTACCGTTCGTGCAGTAAACGACGGACAGCAGTCCTCTGAAGTCAAGAGGCCTGCGCTACCTATCCAGTGAAGAAACTGGTTACAGCACCCTGCCCCGAGGCAGATGGAGAGCTCGGCATTCACTTACCTAAGGTGAGAGCGTTAACCTTTGTGGGTCTACAGGAGAGGAGAAGAGGAAAGAGATAGGGACACCCCAATAACCCCAGTTCATTAACCCCATATTTTCTATCTGCAGACATCTTACTCTACACGTCAGGCATACAGTGCACAGAGGTCCAGCCCAAAGAGCCAACCGGGTGCTACACATCACCTTTGAAGATACGGTAGTCGCCCAGTCAAGACCGGCGCCTCTGCGAGAATCAGGTGAGCGTTACAGTGTGGTCAAGTATTACTAGGTTGTCTGCATAGGCAAGAACAGGACAGATGGAATCTCCTATTTTCGGTGGGCAGTTAGTCGCAGCCCTGATGACCACAGGGAAGTCATGAACGTATAGATTATATATTAAAGGAGCCGTGACACAGCCTTGTTTGACCACCCCCCCCTATTTTGGAGCACGCTTCTGGTGGTATGACCTTCCTGGTCCAATTTTAATTTTACAGAATTATTCTGATGGAGCAATCTGAGATATTAAGTCAGGCCCTCAGGGCAGCCCATTGATTTTAACTTCTGCCAAAGACAATCTCTGGGAATAGAATGGAATGCTGCAGAAAAGTCTATATAGAGGGCATATAATGGGGGCTGCCCCCCTGATCTTGCTTGTGTCCTTAGGAGGTCCATAACCATGATGTTATGCGCCGTGGAATAGCCCTGCCTAAATCCACTCTGGAATTTGCAAAGTATATCCGATTGCTCTACCCAGAGCTGTAGCTCCTTTAGTTAGAGTGAAGCAAATATCTTCCCCGTGGCATCTAACATTGAAAGGAGTCTATAATTACTAGGGTCCGCTCGATTGCCCTTTTTAAAGACCGGTATAAGAACCGCTGTTTGCCAGGATCGAGGTATTTTTCCCTCTTTTAAGATCTTTTTGAACATGGTAACTAGTAATGATGCCCAAAATTCAGGATGATACTTCATCACAATGTTTTCTAGTCCATTGGGGCCTGGGGCACGTGAGGATTTTAAATTCCGTAATTATATTTATCACCATTTCATAAAATTGATTAATAGGAGGAATTAACGGCATATTGATCAATGAACAAGATTCCTCCATAGCTTCCTTGGCATTTCGATTTTCAAGGAATGCTATCCATGTTTCGGCCTCGATAGGATTAACTAATGGGCCTTGTACAGTGCTCCGCGCTTCACACAGTAAAGACCATATATCACGGGTTTTACCTGTACAGATCGTATTTACTAGCCTTTGCCAAGACAAGATTTTATCGGATTTCCTTTTGGCCTTGATAATGGCTCTGTATCTATTTTTGACACTCCTTACCCTAATATAATACTGGTCTGGATCACATGCTTGTCTCTTAGCAAGCCGAAGTTCTGCTCTACACTCTCTTGGCATCTCTGATCATTCGTTAGGGATCACTTGCATGTCATCCACCGTCTCATACAATCTTGGGCAGACAAAGATGTAATCTAAAGTGCTGCAGGAGATTCCATTAGGCCAAGTATGGCGTCCTGGGTAATCGCTAATGGTTTTACCATTGATCATTTCGAAGTCCCATAAGTCAAATAAATGTTCCCACCCTCGGTCTTCGGGATCACTATTTTTAGTATGTTGCATGTGATTATTAGATTTTAACTTAGGGTTGTGGGACTTCCCTCTAATCCCGGTCATGTGGCAGTTAAAATCGCCAACCACTATTACCCCAGTGTTTCCGAGTTTTAACAGCCAGGTAGCCAATAGATCATGAAGAGGCTCCTGCATTTCTCTTAACAATGCACCAGGGGGGTTATATAGGCTGACTAATAGGAAGTGATCCTTTCCTGCCTCATTGTCATAGTAGACTTCAACCGCCATCATGTTACTAGCAAATTGGGTTTCCACTAGTTTTGAGCCAAGGGTGTGGGCTACCCCCGTAATAAGGCCACCATAAGGTCTAACCTTTACGCCTTTTTTTGCTGCCATTTGGTAAGTGACCAAACCATCCAAAATCAAAGGATCCATCGCCCAAGTTTCTTGAATACAAAAACAGCTATGTTTATCCAAGATCTTGGTAGAGCCCTGTGTTGACAGCAAATGAACAAAGCCCCTGCAGTTCCATGACAAAATGATAATAGCTCATTGTTTTAACAACACTCCAGGTAGAGAATCAGCCAGCCATTTTAATACTTGTTGGATGTCCGAAACATCCACATTCTTCCCTTGATGGAGGTTAGGACAGGCCCTGGCCTCAACTGGTGAATCTGCCTTTCTAGGCAGATATCTTAGGTCGACGTCATTCAAATCAGCATCAACCTCCACATCAACAGCTTTCAATACAACCTTATAATTCCTTAGCAATTGTGCGGTTGTTAGAAACTTGCAATGCAGCGCCGAGACCTGGTGATTAGGCCTTTAAGTGGTTCCACGAATTGGAAGTCGTCTGACTCAAGGACCCTCAGTTGCGGTACGTAGCTGAGTCTGGTTAACAGTTCTGAGCGTGAGAGCCATTAGTTCTTTATCAAACATATACGATTTCCTTCCGTGGCAACTCTAGTTTGTCGGTAGAGTTATATTAGTTGTTGAAGCTAGTGGCTCAGATATTTTCTCAGGGCTCTCCACGTCCGTAGCCACATCCTCTTTGCTCACGTTATCTCCCTCCAGTTTACCATCCTCCTCATCAGGCTTGTTCATCTTTACTCGTTCTGGTATTAACCAGCTAGTCAGGCAGCCCTCTCCATTGTTCCTCTTTTTCCTTGCTCTGGCCGCTCTTTTTTGGCTTTCTTTGAGGGATGCCCAGTGGATTCCTTATCGGGCCTGGGAAGAGTCATAGCTTTGGCTCTTTTGTTCTCAGCCGCCCTCCTCGCCATTCTACGTTGCTTACGCGAGAAGAAAGGTTCATCGATTTCATTATCAGCCTCTAACCCCGGAGTTTGTTGTTCCTCAGTTTGCTGTTCTTCAATCTCATTGACCCGTTGTATAGCTTCCGAAAGGTTGGATTCTGCTGAACAGTCAACGTCAGCAATTCCATCAGCTTTCTCCCTTTTGATCATATCTAGGGTTAGAGCATTGGAATTGTCCAGTATTCGGCCAGGCATTTGCAGTAGGATTTTAAGAGCGAATTGCAGGGATGCAACTGAAGACTGAATCTCTGCCGTCCATAGGTAGGTATTAGCTAAACATTTGCTTTCGACTTCAGGGCCATCTTCCATAGTTGCCATCGCCAGGTTCGGAGATACTGATAATCTGCCCATTGATTCCACTGGGGTAGGAGTGTCATATGGAGCATTTCCTTGCTTGTTTACTTGGGTGCTATCAATGTTAATAGGAATTGATCCTGGTACAGGGGTCATATTTCTTTGGATGTTTAGACATAGTTCCAGTAACAAATTGTTATCTATGTCGTCATAGTTTGAAGCACATAGAGAACCTGCATTATATGGCGCTGGAACAATAGCCTCCTCGATAGTAGTGGAGTTGGTTTCAGGGAGAGGGTTTTGTGGGAAACACTCAGTAAACATGCCCTGGTCAGCAGGTCTGGCGTTCTTAGCTTTCTCCCTGGGTTTTACCCGTGCTGTATCATTACTCGGAGGACTCTTTGCTTTCTCGGTTCCCTTAGTTCTTCTAAGGTTATACTTAAGCTGTGTGGATCTCTTCATTGGAGGCATTGAGGTTTTCACCAACTCTTGTCCTCCGCACCTTGGTTGTGTCGCAGGTCAATATCAATGGGAATGAGTTCCACAGTCACCTGTATATGGCAGGATGCGGGATCAAAGGGAACAAAAACCCCCACAGTCCCCTCGATATGTCAGTGGTCAGGGTCAAAGGGAACAGGTCCCAACAGTCTCCTGACCACAACTGCTCACAGCGTGTCAGCGCTTTATTAAGGGAGGGGGTGTAGGTGACCACTGCTCCAAGTAGCACCCTGCCGATTTATACAGTCAAATCACTTCCTACAGTAGTGGTCAGAGAGTGCATAAGCAAGCACATACATTCACTCCCAACCAAATACAGAAAGGGGGGCAAACAGCAGAATGGAAGCTAATGGGTGTCAATTGCACATGTTAGCACCCGGTGCCCCCATCAGCGACAATTTTTGGGACCTCACAATAATTGCCCACAGCAAGGCAATCAAAGTACCCCCCGACTCGCCACCAGGGCCCTGCAGGCTGCTGTCCAGTTATTAATAATGTCAGCTGCCCTGCAGTCCCACTCAGCAATTGCCGCTCGGCACAGCTCAAGCACAGCTCAAGCACAGCTCTGACAGCTGCACACGGCACATGCCTCCCAGCTCGGCCCCCTCTCACCAGTTAGTGATCTAGGGATCTTATGGCGGCAGCAGGCGGCGGCGGGCGTACTAGCTCCGTCACTCCACTCCAGGGCTATGCTGATGGGCGAGATGTCGGGCGGCGGCCGTCAGTATTCTTAAATTCAGAGGCTCCAAGGTTCAGCATAAACGAAGGGGGGAGCCCTTCGTTTAGGAGCCGCGGACCATAGGCTGCAGGCAGCGAGGAGCGGCAACATGCTGAGATGCCGGCTTCCGACAGCGAAGCACAAAGAACAACACTGTGGGCGTGTCAAGCCACACCTCCACCCACAGTAGCAGCAACGCAACTCAGCAACACAGAGACACGCAAGGGGGAGGCCGCTTCCGACACACAGTCAGTCAGGTAGCAATAAGGAACCCTAAACAATATGCATCAGTGGTAACTAAGGGGCGGGCGAATGTGCCGGTGGGATTGTCTGGGGTAGTTGACTCAGACTCCTGTGCGTGCCGCCTGTGTTCCAGTCTATCCAGTGTCACCCGTCCAGGTGCCGTGGGAGTTACTCTCTCGGGTCGGGGATGTCCGTGTCTTTTCGGTTTAGTCATCCTTTTTCCGGTTTTGGTTTCCAGGTTTAGTCTGTGGTGTTGTAGAGCCAGGTTTGTAGTGATTTCCTGAATTTTAGGTGATCTTTAGTGTTTCTTATTTCTTTTGGGATGTTGTTCCAGGTTTTTGCGGCCAAGTGGTAGAAGGAGGTGCCTCCAAGTCTTTTCTTAAGGTATGGTTTGAGTTCCAGGCGGATGATTTCGTTGCTTGATCGGAGGGGTCTCGTTGGTTTGTAGACTGTTATTTTCTTTTGTAGGAATTCTGCTCCTTGTCCGCTGATTGGCCTGTGCGTTATGCACATTGTTTTGAAGGTGATGCAATGTTTTACTGGGAGCCAGTGTAGTGTTTTTTAGGGCTGGAGTGATGTGGTCTCTCCTGGATAGTTTGAGGAGTAGTCTTGCTGCTGCATTTTGGATCCGTTGCAGTTTGTTCAGGAGGTATTCTGGTATTCCGAGGTAGAGGCTATTTGCAAGGTCGATTTTTGACATGATTAGGGCGACGATAGTGTTTTGTGCGTGAAGGAGAGGAAAGGTAGAATTCTTCTTGCCGTGTGGAGGAGGAAAAAGCACTGTTGCATTTATTTGTGGTTCCAGTGTTAGGTTGTTGTCCATTAGGACTCCCAGATTTTTTACTACCTTCGATGGTGTTGTTGCGTTTCCCATTTCCGTAGGCCATGGGATGGTGGTTTCGTTCTCTTGGTCTTTGGATACAATCATGATTTCTGTCTTTCCTGGGTTGATTTTCAGGTTGTTGGCATCCATCCAGTTGAAGACTTCTTTTAGACAGTCGGTTAGGGTTGAGTGGTGGGCATCAGTGTCTTTGATTTTGTAGATGATCTGAGTGTCATCTGCGTAGTTGTCACATGTAATGTTGTATTTTTTGCAGATACTGATGACCGGAGTCTGATAGATGTTGAAATATAGTGGAGATAGTGAGGATCCTTGTGGCACTCCACAGTCGTTAACTCGTGGAGTGGATGTGAAAGGTTTTATCCATACAGTTTCTGTTCTGTCTGCTAGGAATGATTTGGTCCAGCGTAGTGCTGTGTCTGTTATGCCTATGTCTTCTAGTCTTTTGGTCAGGGTGTCATGACTAACTGTGTCAAAGGCTGCGGAGAGGTCGAGCAGAATAAGGGCTGAGGTAGTGTTTGAGTCTGCGTTAGTTATGAAGTCGTCCCAGATGGATAGTAGTGCTGTTTGTCCCTCTCACTGGTCTGAAACCGATTTGAGCTTGGTCCAGCAGGTGGTGTTTTTCTACGTGTTCTTGGGTTAGTTTATATACGTAGATTTCTAGAAGTTTTGCTGGGTAGGAGAGGTTAGAGATCGGCCTGTAGTTGGAAATGTCATCTACGTCACCACTTGTGTTTTTCAAGAGTGGCTTGATGTATGCTGATTTGAAGATCTTCGGTACACTCCCTGTTGATAGTGATAGATTTAGAAGGTTTCTGTAGTGATCTGCTGGCGATCCTTGCGCGAAGATTGATTTGTAGATGTCTGGGGGATAGGGGTTCATGGGTGATCCCACTTTCTTGCTTCGTTTTACCAGCATTGCGAATGCCTCTGCTGATATTTCAGGAAAGCTTCGGAGTTTGTACCGTGGTTCCGCCCTAGGTTCGTTGCGTTGTATGTTGGTTGGTCGTTTTTGTATGGTTTGACTGATGTCATTGATTTTTTTTTTTTTTTTTTTTAAGTGGTCTGCCAGGTCGTTGCATAGTTTTTCTGAGGGGTTTGGGGTGTTATCGCAGCATGGTGGGTTTCTCATTTCTTCAATGATGCTAAACATTTCTTTTTGCGTGTTGGTGGCATTGTTGATTCTGTCATCGTAATGTCTTCTCTTTGCCTTTTGAATTTCCTTCTTGTATGCACAAATTTGTTTCTGGTACAGTTTTTTTTCCCCTGGGTTTCTTTCCCCTGGGTTGTATTCTTTCCTCCATCCCAATTCCATCTTTTTGTTTTCCTTTTTCATGTCGTTTAATAGTGGGGTGAACCATTTTGTTATGGGGTGAACGGTTTTTCTGGGGCGATCTTGTCTATTGTATCTGCGATCCATTTAGGCAGTATCTCTGCTTTCCCCTCTAGGTCAGCTAGCTCCAGTTCTGTAGTTGAGGGTTTCGTTAATTCCAGTTGTTTGAATAGGTTGCTTTCTTTCACATGTTTCCAATTTCTTTTGGTGGTGGCTGTGAGTTTCCGATGTTGGATGTAGGCTTGGGTAGGCAGAGTGATCACGAATGGAATGATGAGATGGTCGCTCCACAGTATTTGTATCGGAGGTGCCGTGGTAATGAGTTTTTCTTGGGCGAAAATTGCGTCTAGGGTGTGTCCTGCCGAGTGTGTTGCTCCTTTGACTAGTTGTCGTAGTTTCATGGTGTTCAATTAGTGCGTTTTGGGAGTTGGCGTGGCTGTCTTCAAACCAGATGTTGAATTCCCCCAGGATGATTAGGTGTTCGTGGTTGATGGCTAAGTTGGTGATGGCTTCTATGAAGTTATAGACGAATGTTGCATCATATGTTGGTGGTCTGTATACCAGGATGAATGTGATGTTTTTTTGGGCTCACTGTTAGGTGTATTACCATGGTTTCACAGTTGAGGATGTTGAGTGGTTCGTCAGTTTTTATTTTCAGGTGTTCTTTGAATGCTATAGCGATGCCTCCTCCTTTTTTGTTTTTTCTGTTTATTCGTAGGCATTTGAAGTCGGTCGGAAGGCAGCTTAGGATTGTGATTTTGTAGTTGTCGTCCAGCCATGTTTCTGTGATGAACAGGATGTCAATGCCGTTGTCGTCGAGTAGGTCGAAGATCTCTGTTGAGTGTTTTGACATGGATCTTGCGTTTATTAGATTGCAATGAAGTTTGGAGGTGTTGTTTGGTTTGGGCTTTGTCGAGGTCGTCTTCCGCTCAGTGTTGATATTTCCTTCCTGGTCGGTCACTTGTTGGGCTGTGGGATTCAGGGTGTCAGAGTCTTCGAAGAGTTCTTCTAGGTTTTGTCTTGGGTTTTTTGTGTTTTCATTGGGTTCGTCTTCCGGGAGTTGTGTTTGTTGATTGGGAGTTCCTCTTGCTTTGGTGATGTAGGGGGTTATTGGGTCGATCGTCTGTTTGTGTTGGTCATCCCTCTTCTACTTGCTTGTGTTAGGTTGTTTGATGTTGCTGCTTCTAATGTTGGGTTGGATTGCCGTGGTGGCCAGTTGTCTGCGAGGTATGGAGTTAGGTAGAGGGACTTTTCTCTTCTCTCAGAGTTCCTTCGGTTTGTGTTCCTGTCTGTGGGGGCCAAGTCTGTGGTTGTTGTTCTAAGTTGCTGTTCTGGAGTGTTTGTTCTTTCATCTCTTCGTCTTTTCCTTGGAATGGGTCGTTTACGCTGCATTGTAGGGGTGAGAGTTGTTTAGTCTTTGTTTGGTGATGTCTAGTTGGTCCTGCTTTGGTCTGGTTGTCTTGTGGTGTAGTGGCGGGTGAGGGGGTGTCTGCTACTAGTTTGGGCTCCATCTGTGGGTTTTATTTCACCTGGAGTTGGCAACGCGTTTATTCGCTGTCCTAGGAGGGGAAGGAGGGTGGTAAGGATTATTAAGTTGGGTGTTATCGGCGGCTCTCTTTGCTGTCCGTCTCCCTGAGCGCGGTTGTGTGGGTTGGGAAGGGTATCTGCTATTTGGAGGGTGACTTGGACGGGCGCAGCTTGGACGTTCGCCTTGTGATGCGAGAGGCCCTAGTCCGAGTGAGCCACCACCATAATTCACTGGTGGCTTCTGTCTCACTTGAGAATTTGCTAAATTTGCGAGTGAGCTATATTTGAGAAACCTGTATAGTGGGAGAGGGCTTATCAAATTGAGACACCTGTACAGTGGGATAGAGGTCTAACAATGCGGTTTGGATATCAGACAGTGCAATTTGGGCACAGAGGCCCTGCTAAGTTTGAGACAACTGTATAGTGGGAGAGAGGCCTATCAATGCCGTTTGGAGATCATACAATCCAATTTGGGCACAGAGACCCTGCTGTCAATGCAGTTTGGAGAACAGACAATGCAATTTGGGCACAGAGGCCCGGCTAGGTTTAAGACATCTGTATAGTTGGAGAGGCCCATCAATGCAGTTTGGAGATCGGCCGATGCAATTTTGGCACAGAGGCCTGCTAAATTTGAGACACCTGTATATTGGGAGAGAGGCCTATCAATGCAGTTTGGAGATCACCCAATGCAATTTGGGCACAGGGGCCCTGCTAAGTTTGAGACGCCTGTCTAGTGGGAGGCCAATCAATTAGTGGTCGAGTTCTTACCATGTAGAACATGACAGCTCTGCATACGTCAAGTGTGTGCAGGCTTTTTTCTCCCATGCTTGAAGGGTTTTGAAAGAATGTTGGTAGTTCTATAGATTGGTTCACATGGAACTTAGAAATTAATTTAGGCACAGACCTAGGGTGAGTGCGTAGAACCACCTGATCTTAGTGAACTGTTACAAAGGGATCTAGGACTGAGAGCGCTTGTAGTTCACTTACTCTCCTAATGGAGGTAATAGCTATTTAAAAAAAAGCAGTGTTATAGGTGAAAGACTTTCTCTGTGCATGGGTTCAAGGGGGCCCCATAAGTCTAGTCAACCCGGGTTAGAAATGAGAGGATGAATTCTTTTCACTCCGACCATGAAAGCCTTAATGATTGCTATCTTCCACCACGACACCTTCTGTTGCGATGTAGTGTAGGCTGAAAGCGTAGCTAAGTGAACCTTTAGAGAGTTAAAGACCAGGCCCGAGTCAAGTAAATGAGTTGGGTACAAAACAATGTGTGTGGGAGAGCAGTTAATTGGGTTAATGCTCTTTGAGTTGCACCAAATAACAAACCGTTTCCACTTACTGGAATAGCAATATCGAGTATTCGGTTTTCTTGCCTCCCTGAGAATATCTGTACATCTCTGAGGGAGCTGCAGGTGCCCAAATTCTATGACCTCAGAAGCCAGGCCGCTAAATTCAATGTCTGCAGGCATGGGTGAAGCATCTCCCCTTTGTCTTGCGACAACATGTTGCACGGGCAAGGCAGTTTCACCGGAGGAGATAGGGACATCTCCATCAGATGAGCGAACCAAGGTTGGCGGGCCCACATGGGGGCCACCAGTATCATCGTGACTGGTTCCTGGTGCATCTTGTGCACTATTTTGTTGAGAAGGGGAGTCGGGGGCAGGGCGGGGTGCAGCGGGTAGGGGGGGAAGAGCGTCAACACATTTCCCTGACCATGTTATCTAGAGTCTGTTCCCCTTGGAATGGTTCTGGGGGTACCTGGAGGCGTAATCTTGGCATTGAGCGTTCTCCAGAGTAGCGAACAAATCGATTTCTGGGAAGCCCCATTTTGCAAAGAATTTTGGAGACGATGTCTTTATGTAATCGCCATTCGTACTCCATGGGCAGCGGGAAATCTCTGCTATATCTGCTAGAAGATTGAGTTCCCCTGGAACATGTTATGACAACAGGAACATGTTGCGTTTCAGAGCCCACTTCCAAATGTTCTGTGACAGTTTGGACAGCTCTGGAGAGGGAGTGCCCCCCTGTTTGTCCAGATAATACATGGCTGTTAGGCAGAAACCTGTGCAGTTCCCTTTGGGAACACTGCAAAAGATTTAGGACTACAGGTGTTAGCAGTAAACCCACTTGGTAGCAGTCTCTACCACCCAGATTTACCTGGTAGCTGTGGCTGAGCAGTCAGACTTCCCTCAAGAAGAGTTAGGCAGTATGCAAAGTATACACAATAGGCACTCAGATACAATAGCACAAGCAAACACTGACCAGAGCTTTGGTATCAAAGTATATAATTATTTATTTAAAAACACACTGTTTGAAACACTACAGCACTCTTATTGTAAAACACTCCAAACACAGTTACTATTATAATATATACAACCCTTATTCCTTATCAGACAAGTCTTAGTTAACACCACTTATTTCCAGACAGAGGTGAGCGCTTAACTATAGATGGCACTCCAATAAGTTCATGAAGAAGGGAGGGAAAAAGACAGAATATGTGAAGATACACCACTCTAAGATTTAGTAACACGTTTAGCAAGGCAGAAGAACAAAAGTCACTTGTGAGCCAAAGTCCATAGGCCGGGCCCACTCTTAGAGAGAGCAGAGCACAAATGCGCCCAAGATCACACAGTTACACTAGGCTTTGAAAGTCTTGCAGACAGTTCGAAAAGAGTTTAGAGAGGCTCAGAAAAGTTTAGCCAGGGTGTCCCAGGCTAACCTAGGTTCGAAAGCCGGGGGCTAAATCTACCCCGTACAGTTGGTGGCAAGGGAAGCCAGGCGGAATACGGTACCTTAAGTGGGAAGGATCCTCCAGCGGTGGCAGTTGTTCCTGGCAGTGGGTGCAAGTCTCGTCGTCGTCCAGGGGAAGAGAAGATCGCGACTTGGAGGAAAGATGAAGGTCATTGCACTGCCAGGGAAGAAACCAGACGCAGAGTTTTACGATTAAAGGTATTACCCTTTATTTCGCGGTCGTGGTAAAACGTGGTATTCCGGTTGCCGGGGTGCTTGGCACAGGCAAGGCGGCCACGAGACGCGTCGGGAAGGCGAAAAGACGGTGAAACTTGTTATCCCCACCAGTCAAAGGAAGAAGACTCTCCGGCGGGAGATCTCCTCTGTCGTCGGGAAAAGCAGTGCGACGGTCCAGCAGGGCTCCACCGGTGGTGTCGTCGTGGTAGGTCGGCTCCGCTTCTCCCTCGTCGGATTCTTAGGTCTTGTGGCGACTTCTGAAGTTCCAGTCCCCAAAGCCCTGCTTTTATGCAGAAAACCCCCATTCACTCAGCCTAGCTGTCACTCAAACATGCTTATGGTGAGCAGGATGGAGTGCGACTTGAGTTGCCTAGGCAACTCAGTCCAGGGTGCCTAAATTCCCCTCCACCTCTCCTAAGTACCCCAGACAGAGTGGCACCACTTTGGAGGGCTTCTGTGGAGAAGCCCAACAAAAAGTGGAACAAAGGGCTCGACTTGGGTTGGAGTCACAGACGAGAACACAAACGCCATTTTAGAACCGAGTTTTGGCAAAAAATACCAACCAGAGAATTAATAATAATTAAATAAACCGGCGGTATGTTCGAGGCTATCGTAATTAAATAAATAAAGATAGTAGCCTCGAACAATCGGAAAATCCCATACAGAAATATTTGCGGTTGAATATAAAAAGTAGTATCCACTGCCACCAGCCAAAACTCGATCAGGTGGGACGGAGACGTGCCCCCTCGACTAACAGACTCCTGGGCAATCGAATTGCCCCGGCCAGTACGTCCGCAATATGATGGTTTGTACTGGTTCTGTTCAGAATTCAAGACTAGTAAAGTCAATGGTGACTTTACATGCCCTGGGAGACAGTAGTCAGTCCTAGGATATGGAGTCTATACTGGGGGGTCACTATGACACCCCTGTGTTACTGCACTGAGGGTGCTGTGTAACACACATCACAAAAACACATGAAGCCCTATGGAGTAAAAGACCCCATAGCCCATTAAACACATCTAGAGTCAAAGGAATACACTCAAATCATGTCCAAGAGTGAGGGTAAAAGAGTCTCACTCTTGGCAGGAGAAAGAAATAAACCCCAAAAATCCAGCAAAGCTACTGGGGGACTCACTGGGTTAGGAAATTCAGCCTAAACAGAGAATTCTCCCCAACAATGGCTGTGGTGCTGTCTGTGAGGATCAGGACTGTCTTTCTCTGCAGTTGTGTCTGGAAAGCTTTTAGTGCTTTGAACACTGCACCAGTTCCAACAGGTTTATGTGGTTGGATGCTATGTCTGACGACCAATCTCCATGCGCTGTTTGTTGAAGCAGGTGAGCTCCCCACCCTGTGAGAGATGCGTCTGTAGTTAGAGTGGCTTCCACTGCGGGGGTGGTGAAGGATTTCCCCTTCAAGAGGTTGTCCCTTGACCACCACCGCAGCGCGAGAACGAGGGCTGGCAAGACAACCACTAGATCGTCCCATTGTCCGCTGGCCTGACACCACTGGCTGTTGAGCCACTTCTGCATTGGACGCATGCGCAAGCGCGCGTGAGGAACCAAGTAAATACATGACGCCATCATTCCTAACAGTCGCATAGCCTTACGTACCATCACCTCTCGACTGGCTACATATTGAGGGATTTAAAACAGCGTGTTTTGGGCCCTCTCGTTGAAGAGGAAGACAAGGCCGTCCTTCGTTTGAATTAGAGCCCCTAGGAACGGCTTGACCTGACTTGGGTCTAGGCTGGATTTCATCTTGTTAATAGAGAATCCCAGACTGAACAAAATATCGATCGTCTTTTGGGTATTTGACAGACAGGTTTCGTAAGAGTCCCCTGTTATGAGGCAGTCATCGAGGTAAGGATAGACCAGGATGGATTGCCTGCACAGATGTGCTGCTGCCACCGCTAGTACCTTTGTAAAATACCCTTGGTGCAGATGCCATGCCGAAGGGTAGTACCTTGAACTGATAATGCTCGTCTTGTATCATAAATCTGTGCGCTGGCAACATTGAAATATGAAAGTATGCATCTTTCATGTCCAGTGTTGCCATGTAATCCCACTGTGATAGCAGGGGAATTACTTCCTGCAGAGTGACCATGCAGAACTTTTGTGGCTTTACAAATTGGTTTGCTGGGCACAGATCCAATATAGGGCGCATGGTTAGATCCTTTTTGGGTACAAGAATAAAATACCTTCTTTTATCTGTGATAGAGGTACGACTTCTATGGCTCCTTTTTCTTGTAGTGTCTAGACTTCCTAAAGAAGGATACAAAGATGGTCTGGTGTCAGTCTTCGTGCTTGTGGAGGTCTGAATGTTGGGGACCAGTTGAACTCTATACAGTACCCGTGGCCCACGGTCTTTAGCACCCACTGGTCTGTAGTTATCCCTTCCCACCCATGAATCTTCGGGTCATTTTGAACATGAGGCCGGGGAGCCTCTGGGGGTAGAGTTCCGGCCCCTTCCTTTCCCACAACGCTGACCCCTCTGGTGATACGGGGTAGTGTATCCGCTGGTTCCCTGTGGAGAGAACCAATTGTTTCCCAAAGAGTAATGTTGTTGAGTGAAGCGTTGGCCATGAAAAAGCCGTCTGGATCCAGATCCTCGTTTTGTAGAGGGTCTTTGTGTAATTTGGTCTAGTGTTTTCAGGGTGGCATGCTCTTTTTTTGTGGTCTCGAGGGATTCGTCGACCGCTTTCCCAAACATGTTGGATTCTTCTACGGTTTATTTATAAGCGACGCTTGCGTCTCTGGTTTGAACACAGAGTTCCTTAGCCACACATGTCTCTTCTGGAGTGTGCCCTGAGCCAGAGACCGACCAGCTGTTTCGGTGGAATACAAAGCATTTTTAAGTATGCTTTGGTTCACTTGTGTCTGCCTTCAGTCACTGTGGCCAGGAGAAGAGTTTGTAGTGGTTCGGGAACCTCCTGTAGGCCTTCTTGTAGCAAGCCCCACTGAGTGTCCGCATAGCTGGCCAATAAGGTGGTATTTTTGGCAATAAGTGTTGAAAAAGCTGCTGCGGCTGTGACCCTCTTCCCAAGGGCGTAAAGTCTTTTAGCTTCTTCATCAGGGTGTGCCTCGCCGGTTGACAGAGGGACCCCTCCCTCTTCCTTGTAGTGGTCACCACCAGAAAGTCTTGTGTGGAGTCACCTCTGATATAAAGGGGGTCTGAGGGAGAAGGACAAAAGAGCTTTTCTATCCTCGGATTCACAACTCTTGTAAGAGCAGGTGCTGATAAGGAGGGAGCCAGAAGTTTTTTAATTGAATTGAGGAGAGGAATAGCGTGACTGGCTGGTGGCTTCTCTTTGAGGATGTCTTCTACAAAGTCAGTTTCAGGGACAGCTTCATCTGTGGCGATTTTGAAGCGTTCAGCTGCTTTGTGCAACATGATGTTAAACTTCAATTGATCATCCACTGGCGAGGGTCGTCTAGTGGGAGTGGTCTGTGGGGAATCCAAACACATGGCTTCAGGGTCTTGAGACTGCCTTGGCTGAGGGTCACCCATATCCAGGTTGTCCCCCCCCACCCCTCTATGGGATCATGCATGTCCTCCGGATTGATTAATTGATCCTCATCCTGAGTGTCTACAGGACTCTCCTCCTCAGTGAGGTCATAGGTGTATATATACTCTTCATGAGAGGGGTCAAAATCTTGGGAATTTTGCTACAGGGTCCAAAGGGCTCTCATCCCGTGGTCTTCTAGGCATGGGTTGCTCTGAACGGGTAACAAACCTGTCCAGCCTTTCCATACAATTTTCAAACTTTTCTCTAGTCCAAACAGAAGAACTAGAATGGTCTAGAGGTGGAAAAGGATCTTGAAAATGTTCTTCTATCGTGAAACGTCGAGATTTTTGTCTCAACGTCAAAGACAACCCTTCCTCGCCGTCCAAAAACTCTTCCCGGGGGACCGACAGGTGGAGAGTCCCTTTGCCTTTCTTTCAGTTTAGGGGATGGTTCCGGTACTCCCCTTAGGCTATCCTTGGATTTCGACGGATCCTTGGGCCTTTCCATAGGCCTCAGAGAATCTCTTGACTGTCTTTTATACGTACGAGTCCACGGAAATAATTCTCGCTATGCTGTCGGCAACGTCCTCCGCAGACGTTAGGAGGACGCGAGGCGTGTAGCCTCAGCCTGCGACTGTGAAGGAGTCTTTTTCGGCGGTGCCAGGGCCTTGTCTTGCCTCCACAGAACTAATGTGGCATTCTCAACATTCGACTGTTCTGATTTATTGTATGTTATTGTAAATAGGTTTTAGCAACCATTTCAGGCTGCATTTATGATCCTTCTTTCTTTGTTTATGGAATTTTGGCACCGAGAGCTGAAAGTGAAACATAGGTTAGACCTTATTTTTTATTTTTTATTCGCATTGAAAATATGGGTCACTGTAAAGTTTTGTTATTGCATTACACACTTGGATTATATAAATTGTTTTTACAAAACACTTGCGTTATACATGGTTCCCCTTTTTTCTTCGGTTTGGCACACATAGAGCTCATAGTACTAGAGATGTGGTCAAAACTGTTCCTATAAGTAAATACAGACCTTTGACCAAAGTTAAGAAATGTGATGAGTTCCTCAGTAGTCCCCTTGTCTAATATTTTGTGATGATTTAAACAAGGACAAGGCAGGAACAAGTTTGCGCCCCCAATATGTAAGGAGGGCCTTTTATTCTAAATTTGTACATTGGGAAGGGGGACAATCTTTTTCTTGTTGGGGCCTTGTCTTCGGCAAACGCCTTCTTCGGCAGAGCCGGAAACCTGTCATCACCGGACATCATCTTGCAATGAATCTCAACAGAACCCGGGATATTAGAGATCGTGCCCTTTGTTTTTGATGGCCCCGGTCGCTAGGCGCATATGCGGCTGCCGGGAATGCTGCAGATCCCGACGGTCGGCGGCTGCCGCCGGAACTTCTGGTGTACCTGTTGGCGCAGAGGTCAACTTGGTTGAAGGTTAACTTGGGGTTGTGTGCTTAGTGCTATGTAAGTGTTCGTCTTTGTCGCCGGGGTGTACATTCCCCATAGCAGTGCCTGAGCGGTGCCTGGCGGGGTCGGGGATAGACTACGCGGAGCAGGAGCTCTCCGTAGACAGGTCAACAACCTCTGGGTCGGAGGTCTGTTCGTCACTATTGCCGTCGTCACATTCTGTGGCTGCGGCAGTGGGAGACAACTCAGCCTTCAACATCCCGTAGGCCGCCCACCACTTGACTTTGCTCTCCTTTAATGTCTTAGGACGGAGGAGCTTACAAGCCGCGCAATCTACTTGATTGTGATCGAGGGGCAAGCAACGGTTACACCGTTTATGCTCATCTCTCCAAGGAGATTTGCCTTTGCAAATAGTGCAAAGCCTAAATGGAGTCCTCTCCATAGCTGAGGATGGGTAGATTGATGAAGACCAAAAGGGAAGGAGGAAGGAAAGGGAAAGGCATTCTCCGATTGTACAGAAATATCCACCCCGACCCCACTCTCCCTACTGTGTAGGCCGGCGGAAGGCCCCGCCACGTGGTCGGCAGCATCGACTGGATCACCATCTGTCGAAGTTCTGAAGATTCAGGTTTTCGGCAGAGATCTGGAACAGCCGTCGAATGAGGGACGGGTAAGGTGATCTTAAGTATTTGATATAGACTATTCGAGCAAAGGTCGAAGGGACAATAGGCAATGTCTCTGACGAGCTCTGCATAAGTCGACCAGTACGCTGGGCGGAAAAAAACAATCTGAGGGACCTCGACGTGTGAGGGATCTTGGGTACACCAACGTCACGTAGGGATAGTGTTACAGGCACGCCCATGTCAACGTCCCCTTTCGATTCTCGAAAGACGAGATGCAATACTCTGCGGTTACCACTGGATGTCAGACCATATGCACAGCATGTGATTCTAAGCAGATTATCCAATATCAGAAACATATATATATAGTTCGATGAAAAGAACCCATCTGATGTATCCACTTCAATACTCCACTTTCCAAAGAGTATAATTTAAATTGTTTCGATATAAGGTGTCTGGGAAGAATGATTCACATCTCAGTCCAGAATGCAAAAGGACGTCCGGAGACAATGAATCACACCGGAGTCCTGTAAACACAAAAATAGTTCTTTGACTTTGGGAACCACACCGTTGATTTAAAAAACACCAATGGGTTTGATGAACATGTGATTTCACCTTTTAATAAAGCTTTTTTTTTTTTAAAGATATTTTTTGATAAATTACTTTATACATCGCCTGCACGGTCTATTCAAATTTAAATTATTAGCAAAATCGCTACCAAATGCAGCAGAGACCTCATGGTCCTTACGATCACCACGGCCAGGAGAATACACTTAGAGATTTCCAAAGAACTAAAAGAACAAGAGACCAAATTCTTGAATGATGAAAGTCTGGAAAACGCCCGTGACAAATTGAAAGAAATAAATAAAACAATGGATACATTTATGAGCAGCACGCTAGACAAAAAACACAAGAAACTAGCCAAAGACATTAAAAACTTCCAACTTGAACTCGTATATCCATATCTATCAGTGGACTACAAGGAGAAAAAGGAAAAAGAAAGACTACATAACCAAGCAGGCCTGCCTAGGAGCAGACGTAAAACAGTTTCCTTCTGGAACACATCAAGCTCGGGTTCATCTGATGATGACCTAGCTAACTCCAACGATAGACCCAGTAACCGTGGCAACCAGCAACAACCACCGCGGTTGCCTTTTTTAGGCCTAGGGGACCCCAGGGGAGGCTACTGGGGTCCACCGCAGTTCCAACCCATGCCTTTATTCAACCACCCACGCTGGAGGGTACCCAATTCCAACAGGAGATGGAGGAGATATTAGAGACCATACCTATCTTCAACCTCTCAGGATGTGTGCTCAATCAAGATGAGAAATCGTTACTATCCAAAGGATTGTCGTTTGTTCCCACCAATCATACCGATTGGTTCAGACTGGATCAAGAACTCTCTCATTTCTACAGGACGATTAGAAGAAAAATCTTCTTTTTAGACAAGGAAAGTCCTCCAGAAATAGAAGACTCAGGATTGAGGAGAAAATCTAACTTCCTCCCCAGCGACAATGAAATGCCAGCATCTGTCCTCGCTTTTGAAAAATGCATTAAGCAAGAAATGAAAAAAGCCCAACTGATACCTTCGCACAAAAGAAATAATCTCACACAGGGAGAACAACAAGCCCTCAAATCATTGTCAGGAAACTCTTCAATTGTCATCAAAGCAGCGGACAAAGGAGGTGGTGTTGTGGTTCAGAGCAAAGAACAATACAAGGAAATGGTACTGTTATTACTCAACGTAGAGGATAACTACAAGAAACTTCGTAAGGATCCAACAGCAGAAATCAAAATGAAAATAAAAGAGACAACTGATTTGGCTATGTTGAACAATTGGATTTCGGACAAAGAAGAAATCTTCCTCAACAACTCTGCGGGACGCATCCCAGCGTTCTACGCCCTTCCCAAAATTCATAAAAATCAGACCACACCTCCAGGTAGACCCATAGTGTCGGGATGCGGTTCAGTGCTTGAACCTATCTGCCAATTTATTGATTTCTTCTTAAAACCTCTGAGTCAGAAAACTCCCACATATCTGCGTGACACAATGGCAACCATAAACAAGTTTGAACACCAACCATTTAACCCTTCAGAAGATATCTTAGTGACCATGGACATTAATAGCCTTTACACCAGCATCCCCCAAGTAGCTGCGGTCGAATGCATCAGACACCATCTCACCCATCATATGTCACAAACAAGAGTTCCTGTTAATTTTATAGTTGAACTACTGGAATTGGCCCTTATGAACAACTTCTTCCAATTTGAAGAGACCTTCTACCTGCAAATTCGGGGCACAGCCATGGGGGCAGCCTTTGCCCCCAGCATGGCAGTGATATTCATGACCGAATATGAATACAATCATGTCCTCAACACATGTAATCCATTCCTGGACAACATAATGCTTTGGCACAGATACATTGACGACATCATTTTTATCTGGAAAGGAGAGAATAACACCCTCACCGAGTTCTTTGAATGGATTAATAACTGTACGGAGGAAATCAAATTTACCATCCTTAGTAGTAATACCAGCATCAACTTTTTGGATCTTACCATCAGACCTAAGAATAATATTTTGGAATGTACCATGTTCAATAAGGAAACAGATCGCAATACAATGCTTCACTATAAAAGCAACCACCCGCGCAACCTGAGAAACAACCTGCCCTACGGCCAATTTCTGAGAGTACGCAGAAACTGTACAGATACAGAAGAGTTCAAAATAAACGCAACAGCCCTTGAAACGAAATTGAAAGCTCGAGGATACCCCAAAAAACTCCTCAGAGATACCCAAAAGAGAGCCAGATTTACACCGAGAGAAGTACTCCTTACACCCAAAATCCAGGACACCCAACAAGACATCATGGCATGCGTCACGACTTTCGGCCCCAGCACGACTAAACTTAGAGGAGCCATTAGAAAGTTCTGGCCACTTATACAACTTAGCCTACCCCAGGAACCGTTTCCTAGAATGGCACTCAAAAGATCTAAAAACTTGAGAGACATGCTCACACATGCCAGAATAACTAAAACCAGCACTAGATCCACCCTATGGAACTTGAGAGAGATCAATGGCCATCACCCATGTGGGAATTGCACAGTATGCAAACAGACGAAGAAAATGAATTCCTTCATGATTGGCAACAAGGAATGGAAACTCAAGCATTTTTCCAACTGCAAGACCTGCAATGTAATCTACATCATAGAATGTCCCTGCAAACTACGGTATGTGGGCCAAACATCAAGACCAGTACAAAAAAGAATTGGGGAGCACCGTTCGAGAATAAGGTGCAAAAATCTGACGGCCCCACTAGTTCCACACTTTCTTGAAATGCAACACGGCCCAGACAACTTTATTTGGTGGGTTGCGGACAAAGTAAACAACACCGGCAACATCACCAACTCCTTGAACTTTAAAGAAAGCTGGTGGATGTACAAACTTCAATCAATTGACTCAGGACTCAATGAAATAGAACCCCACCGCCAATCCTAAGACTTGCCCTGTTCACATGTGGGGCCAGATGGGTTTTCTCCCCCCATGCTCTGCTTTTTCCATTCACCCGCGACCCTGTGAGCACTCGAGTCCTGGAACAACACGCCCCCTCCATTCGTCCCCTTCACAGGCGCAGGCAAACAGCGCCTGTTACGCATGCGCTTATATTCAGATTATTTCTGGGCTTACATCGTACTCCCTACGCGCATGCCTATTCTAATACTTGCCCTCGTTTACATAGGGGGTCAGATGAGTTTTCTCCCCTCATGTTCTGCTCTTTCTATTTACTCGCGACCTTGCGAGCACTCGAGCCCTGGAACAACACGCCCCCTTCACAGGCGCAGGCAACCAGCGTCTGTTACGCATGCGCTGGTATTCAGCGCATATTACTTCTGGGCGTGCATCGTACTCTGCACACGCACGCGCAGACAACCAGCGTCTTACACGCAGGCGCAGGAAATCAGCGTTCGCTACTTCTGGGCATGCGTTGTAAGGCACGATGCACACAGCGTCACTCTGTGTCCCACCGTGCTTACGATCACACGCGGTTGCCGCAGTTTACACCATTCAGGTACTTCCAGTCTTCCCTCATTGTCATTGCACCTTTTCAGGCGCACAGCGCTCCCAGCACTTGCGGGAGGCGTAGCCCTTGTACGCTGCAATCCCTATGTTAGACTCGAGCTGATCCCGGTCCTCTCTCTCTATCTCCTCCCTTCCTTTACAGACTCCAGCTGTCTCTGCCTATTGCTGTTCGCCAGTTTTCCAAGCCGGCTACTTGGGGTACTCCCCCAGTTGTTTTACTCTGGCGCCGGGACTACCACCTTGCAACCCAAGGTATTGTTACTGGCAAAACCCCTATTTTCCTTCAGTCACACCACAGGGGTCCCACTGTTGTAAGAGCCCCATCTTTTCTTCATTTGTTTTCCAGTTCCTCAGTATTAGAAGCAGCTTCGACTTGTTCCTCTAGAGTTATCCATTGAAAATTGCTTCTTTAGCCATTTGGCCACCATCCAGGACTCCGTCCTGGTCAAGGTCAGTACTAGACCAATTACATGAGTCTACCAGAGTTCTCTCCTTTTTTTAATCAGTGCGTCCTTTTGTATGAATTTTATTAAATTCTATAAGTGGAGGTCTTTTTGTATACCATGTCCTGTCATGTCATTAGGTGCATTAACCACAGCACCCCTTCCTTTTCCACAGGGGTTTCCAAATCCTTGGCTCCATGAAGAAGGCTGTGATCCACTGTCTAGCCGAAACGTCCTGGGACCATTCCCCCCTAGGGGTCAACAGGTCCCTGTTTTCCAATTGGTTTTGATTTATGTCAGTGACGTCGATCTATTTTTGGTCACCCTTTAGCCTGGCTTCTGTCAGACCCATCCAAGGATCTGTGTTATAGCAACTAAAATGTTTTGTTGTTCTATGCATCAATATGTCTTTGCTTTTTATATGTATGATTATGTGAAATAATGTAAATATTATACAATGCAAAGCTTGCACCATTTATAGGTCTATGCAACCTTTTGCTTGTCAAAAAAATGTACATTTGACCGAGGAGAGAAAATAAAAAATACTCCCAGTCTTTTATCAATTAAGTGCTTGTGGTATATATCTGTCCTCCTGGGTACCTTTCCATCTTTCCTTTGGATTGATATGAATAAGCATTATAACTAAGGATTAGATACATATTAAATCTTATTTGCATTCCAATCACTTGCAACCAGCTTTGACTGTTTCAGCCAGGACCACCCCCCTTGTGTTTTCTTGCCATTGTTAGCCCATAGTCCTGAGCTCAGTTTGGGCCTTCCCTCCCGTACACCCCCTTCACCTTTTAATAAAGCTTTTTTTTTTTTAAAGATATTTTTTGATAAATTACTTTATACATCGCCTGCACGGTCTATTCAAATTTAAATTATTAGCAAAAGCCATTTTATTTGGCTATTTTGTAGTAAGGTGGCATGTACGAAATAGGCAATTAAAAAGGATTAGATAATTGGTCTTCCTAAAGTGTTGGTGATAAGACTGAAAGGGGAAGCAGAAAGGTGTTTTGGAAATTGAAGTGAGAATAATGTGGGAGAATGTGAAAATAGGTGGGGTGCTGGGGGAGCGTGGGGCAGGAGGGGCATAAAGGCAGTCCAGAAAAGAAGAGAATTAAAACAGAGTAATTAAATTCAAATGACTTATATGGCCCCTTCTGAGGGTGGTCATTTCACGTATGGAGAACAGCCCTCTTGCTTATATCGATAGGTTTTCAAAAGAAACCAAAAGCACCCAAAAAAACTACAACTGGCTCTTCGGTGAAATGACCTAAAATAAGCACGAATGTGCTACTTGCCTCTATAGTAGTAGCTAACATCAACACCTGCCCCCGGATTACACAACCATCTAGTTCCAAGGTTAGCCAAAACCCCAAAACCTTCAAGAAGTGTTAAATTCAGTTCTATGTTAGAACAACGTATGTTTTTGTCCGCAAGTAAAAACATTGAATGCATTACCGCAAAATGAAGGTGGAGACCACCCCTGCACCATCCTCACCTACCCCCACCCCTCCTTACTTTATACTTACCACAAAACTACAATCTACTTATTTGTGGGGGGAATGCGGTAAAAAGGTCTGAAGTTTTTACTTGCGGGCAAACAGGGAGATATTTAAAATTCTATGGGCATTGCAAATAAAGCCTGGGGGCTCTACTCTATGTCATTACTTTCAGAAGACTCAAATAATTCCAAGCTAATGCCAGGTAATATTAACTCCACTACAAAATAAAATTATATGTTTCTCGAAGCTTACTGAGCTCCAACTAAAGCATTTGCTAGATTCCCCTGGCACATTTGCAGCAAATGAAGTGCATCTTCAGCAGACGTGTCATAGCAACAAGCAACAGAACAGCAATGATACAGATTTCAAAAGGTCAGATAGTAAAACGGTTGTCAGAAAAGACACACTATAGCAACGTACTGATACAACACGCAAAGTTGACATTTTCAGTGGCAACCTGCATCAAATTCAGAACTACTTAATCCAAGAGGTGAAAGGGGTACATTATTTAAGAAAAAATGGCCGAACCCATGGACAATCCCGGTTAAGAGCCCTGAAGCCCGAATCAAGGGCATGTTTGACCATCAGTAGTGCCGTGGAGCGCGGGCGATATTGCATTAGCACCCATTTGCTAACCCTATTGATCAGCACAATGTAATATAAAGTAATGTAACTGTCATTTAGCGCCTTTCACCAGTGGCATGGCCTCAACGCACTCACTGTAGGTTGAACGCCCTTGGGGGATAGAAGTCCAGGTGTGGGAAATGCATCATACGTGTGTGCATTTTAGCCAATACAAAGGTATGTAGGGGTGGCCAAGTCCCTGTTCGTCACCCATGTCGAGAAGGCAAGTGAATGGGTGTAGAGAGGTAGTCCGGATAATATGCGAGAAGACATCATGTGTACAGCTAGACTAAACGTATTGTGAGGGATAGCTGCATTCTAATGGCAAACGTGTTGTGCAGTGTGTCAGAGTAATGCATGTGGTGGAAGGGTGCTGAGAGGTGGTCTGTAGAGTATGTGAGAGCAGGAGAAACATTATGTGTGCAGCTAGACCATATTTTATTGTGGGGGTAGCTGCATTCTAGTGACAGAGGTATTGTGCAAGGTGTTCTTAGTGCTTGTAGTGAAGGGTAATGAGAGGAAGTCTGGATAGTATTTGAGAGTAGGGAGGCATTATGAAGATGAAGATATGCAGTTTCAGGGCCTGGCTGGTGACGTGGAGAAGGAGGGAGGAACCCGCTGCTGTGAGTGTGTGGGGCACATGGGGAGAAGGTGCCTGCAAGATGGTGGCAGCAGGAGCAAGACAAACGGCAGACATGCTGGGGAATTGGAGAGAGACAGCCAGCTAAGCAGGGCAGTGCAGAGAAGGAGTGGGCATGGCGAGGGACACTTGGTATGGCTGATGGAATCCTGTGAGGCAGCAGGACTCATGCCTATGCTGGCCATTATTGCCCTGAAGCCATGGAACCTGGGTGGCTCCCAGGCTTCCAAATTTGTATCCTGGGTGCGTTGTGGTATGAATGAAAATGAAAAACAAACAGGGGCGTTAATGGGGAATTAAAAAGAGGGAATTTTAGATAAATGCTTCCTTGAAAATAATTATTCTGCAACAAAAATGAAAGTCTCCTTCAGAAGCAACTTTTCTTCCTAGCCTTCCCGCTGCTTCACTCAAGTAGCGCATTGAGGCATTTAATTTCACAAAGCTGTGCAGTACAAATCCCTTCATTCATTCATTCATTCATTCATTCATTCAAAAACAACCAGAGTCAAGAAAAATCAAATCCCAATGTTATACACATTAGCCCCACTCTGAGAGCCAGTGATAAAGAGGGGTTAAAAAAATAGTTATTTTCACTAGGAAAGATAACCACAGTGAAAGAAATAAAAAAGGAAATGTAAAAAAAAAAAAATTAAAACAAAAAAAAAAACCCAGAAAGAATAAACCAATGGAAGTGAAAAAAACAGGATGCCTTTTCATTCATAACCTCCACGGCCGCATAAGTATAGCATCATCCTCGTCAGACGCAGTTGATATAGGACAAAATTACAACTCCTGGAATAACGCATCTTCAGTTTCAGAAAGATGAGATGGGCAGTTTCTGAATGTCCTAATGGCATAGCCTATTAAACTAATAACGTAATCAAGACATCACCATGTGGCTTGGGATGAAAAAAATCAGCGTTCTGGACTCTGTCCCATGGCTTTATGAAAGCTAATGAGCTTACTGGTAAATGAGACCTGTGACGTTAAAGGGATAGATCTTCCCCACTGAACGGCAAATCAATCCGCACTTATTTCAGGCATTACGCTCACGCATTTGGGAACTGGGAGGAATCGGGCATGCAGCATGATACTCGGAATTTTTTATGGAAGGCCATCAAGAACAGATCTGACTTTCGCCAAAAAAAAAAAAAAAAAAAAAAGCACAAAGTCAAGGTTCCGTCAGAAGAGTCTGGGGAACACCCATCATGCGAAGTAAAGGAGCCAACATCGGAAACACTGCATTCCATATGGACCTTTCAACCCCCATCTAATTTATTTGGACGGCATGGTGCAATCAGAATGGCTGTTACAACAGGGTCAAGGCTGATCAGAGCAATACTGTGGTGTCTTGTGCTCCACATCAAGGCAGCACAATGGTACGGATTTTTCAGTTTGTGGGGCAGGGGAGTTCAAATGGAGCATTCAATGGGGACACAGACAACAACGTAGTGAAACCGCCAGGCGCCAGGTAAGATGCATAGCTGCCAATTTCACTCCATCAAATCAGTCCAATACTCCCAAAAAGGACAACATAGTAACGGGTATGGATGCTCCTTAACACCTGAACTGATCAGGTGATTTATTCAGACCAATGTCATGAGGTATCATCCACAAATCGCATCTTCTGCAGTACTGCCTGCTATGAAGATTACCTACATGACAACAGTGCATCTTTTCATTTACAGGAGTTGCTAGTTACATAGAATGTTTGATTACAATTTAAATGATCATTTTATAAATCTGAAATATATGTTTACATGCTTAAAAATACAGTAGTCCGGAATGACCCATCTTACATGGGCACCACTCCTCTTTCCCATCTTCCTTACAGCTTTAGGTGGTCAACATTTAAAACCAGACACTGCTAGCAACACTGTATAAAGCTCGTATAAATATCGACAAAGGACAAACACTTGGTCTCAGGAAGCCATAGAAGACTGCAGATGTGCTGCGCACCAAACACGGGAGATTAAAACCTGCTTTGCTGATCCGAAGGGAGAGATTTCCAAGGATGCAGGCAGTCTGCCACGTCTGATGATCGAAGGTCCGTGGAACAGACTTGTGCACAGCACTGTTGAGTGGAAGAAGGAATGCAGAAGCACAGCAGGAAGGAATGCAAGAAGCCAGAGAAGCTGAAATCGAACGCACGCCATTCCAGGAAGCACCTGAAACATGCTGAAACCCCGGAGAAGGTAAAAGGGTGGCATGGGAGACCCTGAGGGGACGCAGGGCGGCTCACCAAGAGGGCACCTGCAGTTCTCCCTAGGCGCCTTTGCAATCATCAGAACAGTTAGGTGACACAGCAGGGGCAGAAACCCCACAAACGTTCTCCTCAAAGTGGTGAACTGAAGCCTGTTGACCTACAGGGAAGGGTGACCCCAAGCAACGTTCAGAGAACTAGAGAGGGAGAGTCACTCACGACAGTGGCGGAGATAAGCCCACTGACACCCAAAGGAGTGTCAGGGACCCTAAACAAAGTACAAGTCATCTCCCGCGTGCCAGTACTTACCAGGGAAGTTAAGCAAGTGGGCCAATTAAAAAAAAGAAGAGAAACCAGAGTTTGAGACCCAAAGTAAGAAAGTGATACGAGTCATCTTCCTAGTCACAGTGCTTGGCAAAGTAGTGAACCAAGAGTCAAATCAAGAAGAAGAGAAGCCAGGGTCGTGGACCCTGCCAACACTTAGGATTGGGTGTTGTAGGTGTGAAGTCAAAGGAAAAGAAGACGAGGGGAAGGGTGGCATTCCCCCTGGCTGTAAGGAACTGATAACTATCAGGAAACGGGAGTCATTCTCCTGGCAACCCAGACAGGAAGTAAGGTCCAAAAGCATGGGGAAGGGCATTCCCCTATGCCCCCAGACTATGTGCCACCAAACGCCAAGAGAAAGGAGACAGTCTCCTGGCACATCCAGAAGAAGAATAAAAGTGGTGGTTGGAACTTCACCAAGCAAGGGAAAAGAGTAATTCACCCTGACAACGTGTGGAGACACAATAATGTCATAAGATTTGGGAATTGTTGGGATAAAACAGGAACCCTCACCCAGGAGAAGGGAGTCATTCTCCTGGAACAAGAACATTACTGCCTTGTTCTTTTGTTTCTACTGTAAGGAACAAAAGTAAAGTTTTTCTTGACACAGGATGGTGTAAACTCGATTTGACTGACATCCTGCCAGTCACCTTATCTCTTAGCTTGAGTCAGGGAAACTCCTCCTAGGAATAGGGATAGTTAGGTTGTCTTTTTATTTCCAATTCAATAAAAAGTCTTTAGCCTCAAACATCACAAAAGAGGAACTAGGAAAGAATCTCTAGTCCATGATACGCTCACGCTACACCCTTAAGATGAGCTGCAGTTGTTTGCCGATTGTTCACATTAAGTTAATAAAGTTTCAGAAATGAACGTTCCCGACTCTTTCGTAAAAGGGTTCCCCAGTTACTTTAATTGTATAATAGGCAGTGTGCATCCACAGGTGTGTGTCCCAACAATATTAGCCAATGCATTTCGGAACTTAGTCCGTCTTCAGGGCTGCCCACTATATACATAGTATTTCATCAGTGTTTAATCAAAACAAAATCAAAAACGAATACATATCCCATATATATATCTCATTCATATCATAAAGTTGATGTTGAAAAGAGAAAATTAAGGAAACCAAAGTCAACACATATGGAAATATGTCATCACATGTTTTGAAGCTTTATAGCTTTATTTACGCGCAAACAAGGAAATAAAATGGTTTACCTGGCTGTGCAAAAAGCCTTTTAGAGTGTACAACAAAAGGGTAACACACAAATTATATAAAATATCTATGCAATAAATTGAGAGTGAGTATACAAAGAGTGAAATATTGCGTGTAGGTATCTGGGAATTTGTAGTAATCTCGGTGACTATCTGGATAGATCCATCTCTACCTGTAATAACAATTAAAATTTGCTGTTGGGGAAATCCAACTTCTTTAAGGAAACATTGGTCTGGTAGTCTATGGATTATAATCCATGTATATTGAAAGGTAGTCTTACCTGCCGCTATGAGAACTGCAGTGCCGTAGCTTCAGGGCGGGAGAAACTTGCGTATTGAGCAAGGTCTGCATATTTGTTTATGCTGAAGCCGCCATTGCTAGGCGCCGTGACGCGTACGTGATGACATCACCTAGATGTCGAGTCCCGTGCACCCTCGGAACAGATCGCACTGGAGTTCAGCCATGTTATGGTTGGCTTGTAATCGAGCTATCTCAGTGGGAACAATGGGGGGGGAGCCATATTGTGGTTGGCTGGTGATCAAGCCTTCTCAGTGGGGAGAATAAGGTGGTTGTAAGTGAATGTAATGGGGGCGATATAGATCAGAGGTTTGCACCTAAATTCTATTACGTGCCCCTTATGAGAGGGGACTCAGTATCCAAAACTACATGGATGGTAAATGTCCATGACTGGCCACTCATTTCAAAATAAATTACATTAAAAAGGGAATTACATTTGTTATCAGTTCATTGGACTGCAATGCTTTCAATGGACGTTTGCTTTAATGACTGCCAGCATTCTGACTTCACTTCCACGGCTTCCTATTTCAGAAGGTCAGTGGTCCTAGAGGGATGTTTCTTTCTACCTTATTTGTATTTTAATAATGTTCTGCCTATATCGATTACCTGCTACTGGAAAACTCATCTACTGCGTTGTTCATGCATTTATGAAAGCACTGTCAAGAAATAACATCTGATAAAATCTGACACAAATGTGCTAAAGTGTGGTTTCCTTAAAAACCTATAATTACGATTCACTTAGAGATTTACACAGCTTATTTGCTTCTCCAACAAACAAAAAAACGTGTAAATAAATAGTGCATTTTGTGCTCCTTACAAAAGAAGTGTCTCATGGCGATGTTGTCTGAGGAAGCGAGGATACATCTATTAAAATAGCCATTGACCATCGATGATATGTTGAGTAAACCTATCACAGCGAGTTCGTAGCGCACTGGAAAACATGGTCTAGTTAGTTTTGTGGATACCGCCGGAAAATACTTTAAAATTAAGATGGCAATGAGCGCTGCCATAATGGACTGCAGTATATTTTCTGGCTACATTTCTAATGTATTTAATAGAAAAATGAAGCAAGCAAAATATGATAAAAACTGCATAAGCAGGCAAAAGGGAAAATCACTAACTTGAACACTTTCGATTATTACTGGCACAAATAAGATTAACAATGCATTATGCTCAATTAGCTTGCGGATAAGAAAAATGCATTGCCCAGTCGGCTCTGAACTGGAGGTGTCCTTGCAGTAAAGGCTACCAAGTGGTACAGTTTGTGACAATTCTGACCATTGATCATGCCGACTATAGCACTCAGATTCCTAGACAGATAAAGATTGATAAAATGTATGACTTAGTGATACAAATTACGAGAGGTGTTAAATGCTCATTTCTGAAAAGGAGAATTAAGCTGGTTGAATTTTACCTATGTGGATAGATGAATATTAATTATACATGTAATATTGATGAAATCACTTATTAATCTTGTTTGATTTGGACTGCATTGCATTTCATACTAATTGTATTAGGTAATCTGTTTTTTGTGTAAGGTTTAACAATAAGCAGAAATAAAAACGGACAAAAAGAAAATAAAACTCTGACTATTGTCACAGACGGCCTGAAGAACACACCAACTCCAAAAGACCGTTCAAGGGTTTTTAGATTTGTAGTAGTGGGGTTCTCTAAGGGCCTTCCCTCTCTACCTAATCTAGCGATGGGTCGGTCCCATCCCCATCCCAGTCCTCCCTCAACCCAAGGCGGGTCAGTAAAGATAGGTAAACCCTACAATTTAAAAATTGCCCAGCTCAAGGTGATGGCCTAAAGGCAAACACCTTGTCTGCCCAAAAACACTCAGGGAACAATCTAGATAAAACCTAACCGGGGCCCTGGAATGGGTTAGCTTTAGAGGATAAAGTGCTGTTCAGTCACCTTGATGGCATTCTCCCAGTATTCCCCGCCCTTCTACTCCTTTCCTGATGTCAATGTCTCGCTCTCTCTCAATCTGATATTTTCCTCTACTTACTCCTCCTACACTGATACTACTCTTCCATCTCCACTGCTACCCCCCCACACTCTCCCAATCACCCTACTTTCCCCACCCACAGTCCCCTTTTTATTCACTCCTACTCTCCTTCTACCAATCTCACTCACAGACACTGCACGCACAGACACACTTAAAACCAAGTACTCCTTTCTCTCACCAAGCAATACCTCACCTTGTACACACATCCAATAATTCTATTCCACGCTCCTCTGCTCCGACTGCTGGTCCCCCACCACAGACTGTATCACAAAGGAAGGAATCTTCTATTATTTTGTCAGAAGTGCTATCATTACTTAAAGAATGATTAGCCCTCCAGTAGAACACTCCTGTCCCTCATGTGCATTACTATCCCTAGACAGTGGTGGTGTGCCGCCTATCTAAAAAGGATAGACAGGAGAGAACCGCTGTAGTTAGACAATTGTTTTTAATAAAAAAGAATACACGCTTGTGTGGGTTAATGCACACGTAAATTCAGATCAATCGTTTCTTCCTTCCTTCCGAGCGAACCGCTCTGCGAGTTTGTGATCAGTAAGGAGAGCCTCCAAGTCAGTTTTGCGTAGGACGCTGAAAGTGCCGACCCGCTGTGTGAGCTTCTCCCAGTTTCCTTTCTTGCTGTGGCAGGGTGTTAGTTCTACTGGCGCTCTGCATGCTGGTCCTTGGTACTGGACAAGGAAAGATGGTATTCGGTTAATACAAAAAAGAAATGGGACAAGGACTGCAGCCCTTCCAAATGACACTCCCCCACTGGGGAGGTACTGGACAGCTCTCCATCTGCTGAGGCTGGCTCTGAGTCACAGTGTTGCGGAGGTGAAGACACACACACACACACACACACACACACAGAGGGGCAGAGTGGGCAAAAAAGAGCTAATCCCACTGCCCCTACATTTTTGGAGGGCAGGCATACATTTATACACCCGCTCTGAGGTGGTTTAGGATGCATCGTTTGACAAGAAGCACAGGACTTCATGAAATATTTGCAAGAAAAACCTTCCAGGCTCAAGGGGTATCACGAAGCAAGTAAAATAATATCAAGTGGGTTTATGGATTCCCTCACTCTTTGGAGCCAAGGCTTGACAATTGAGCTACAAGCATGCAGGAGTGAAACAGCTTAAACATTGTACCTCACTGTCTCACAAAAGGGTACCAAAAGAACAAGAGTGCCTGTTCATGCAGCACACTGTGAGGACTATGTTACTGCTACGGCCCATTAGAATTAGATCTGCAACTGTAATTTTGCTCTCTGCTATATTTTCAGCTATGTGAGCTTTGTTTGCCGATTTTTCACACTATAATGGAAAGCGGTAGCTCCATGCTGTGAACAATACATCTGTAATTGGGTCGGAAAGGTATTCTCAGAATAGCTGAACTGCAGAACAAGAGATCTGTGAAGCAGCGGAAGGGATTGCGCTGTAATGGCATGAACATATTTGTAGGCCTCCACACAAGTTAGACAAATGACCACCACTGCGCCCTCCAAAGGCCCTCTCGTTTAATCACAAATGTGGCTACTGCTTTGCGAGCATCATATGAGAACGCATCTCAGTGAGGTCACAAAAAAGAAATCTGGCAGGCAGTCTCGTTGTGATGGATAAATGGTTTGCATTAGCAGTGTACAGAGAGTTCTCGCTGGGGTTTTAAAAGGATTAGCCACAACGGCGAATGATCCTCCAAAAACCAAACCACTTAGAAATGAGATAACCCCAGAGAAGACTCGGGTCTGGTTGCAGTTATGGGAACACTGAACTGCTGCCAGATCAAAACATACACTTGCTCTATAAAACCATCACAAGTGGTTCATTCAGTTTCCAAACACGCTGGTACCACACGGGTATACAGTGCCACCCACATTCACTTAATAATCACACATGTTTCTTCAATATGGACAACGACAATAGGTCAATGTTTATTTTCAAAAATGATTTGAGAAGTCTTTTATGCCCTTGATACATTAATCTTGACCATATCTACCATATCTTCCTTCATTCATTCATTCATTCATTCATTCATTCATTCATTCATTCATTCATTCACTCACTCTTCATTGCAATACGTTTCAGGACATGGTCCAGTCTTTTTCATGGAAGCGAGTGAGTGTGTTGAGGCATTATTCTAGATTAGTTTGGGCGTGGTCGAGCTAGTCTCAATCAGGTATGTAGTGTGTTTACTTTGTGCTCTAGGTTTGTCTTATATTCTTTTTTTGGAAGTCAATTGAGGATTAAAAGGAAAGAACCAATAAATTAGGAGGAGGAAGTATGGGTGCAAATTGGGGGAGAATGTACTTCATCAGTCAAGGAGATGGGCAAGAGAGAGGTAGATTAATATGAGGAAGGCTTCATGTTAGTTTAGTTTATTTTCTTATATAGCGCACCTAACCTAGGGGTAACTCGGCGCTTGAACTTGGGTACACATTGTTAAAAATCACACAGAGCATTACAGATAGTATACAGGTTACAGAAGTAGCATATACACAAATATACAGATGGTGGTTGCAAATCACAAACAGCGCCCCGGGCGGATAGCTAAGCGGCAACGTGCTCACCTTGGAAGCAAGACGATAGAAGCAACACAGGTTAAATCCCCGGGTCTGCGCTTAGAAACCTCTGGGTATTTAAGCGCGTTATAAATACGCAAGAAAAAAAAAAAACAATTCCGCAACCAAAGAAAACAAACTATTCCTGTAACAGCGCCTCGATGCCCGCGGGCTGTGTGAGAGCTTTAAAGATGCAAATAAAATAAATAAAAGCGCATTAGAAAATAATATAAAAAGAAAAATGATACAAGTCACAGAGGCAAAATATGCACATCAATATACAAGCCGATAATCAGATTTACAGACACGCAAAAAGTATACATACAGTCTTACAGAAGATTTGCACTACTAAGGTACTGCGCATGAAGAATGTTATTAAAAACAAATTGCAGCAAGGAGGAAGCAACAAAATAAGAGTACACAGCATGCTACCAATCAGCAATCAGAAGCATAGACTGGCAGGGTATGATTTCTCATCCAGCCTCTCCAAGTACTATGCAGTGGAAGGCCCTGTTCTAGAGACTTGCCCCAGCTGTACCACATTGAAGAGTGCATTTTTTCCTGAAAAATGGGCGGGGGCATCATAGGGCAGGATTACCTGCATACTTCGGGGTCGCAGTTGTCACCCTTCTACATGGATGAGCTAAAAGATGGACTGAGATTGAGAAAGGGTTGCCTTAAGCAGTGTTTTACATCACTTTCACAGACCCTACGTTTGGGGCTTGATTCACACCCAGTCCACCAATGCTCACAATGTGTTCAGAATTTCATGATCTCCCCACGTCCCATTCAGCAACTCCTGCTCTGTTTTGCCCCTCCACCCAGAGAGAAGACCTAAAAACATGTTCCACCTGCTTGCCCTCCTCGTTGTTCCCATGGTCACTGCTTTACCTCTCAGCAGTACTTGCTCCCTGCTTCACCTTCCCCATTTTACAAGTTAATGTTCCCCATTTGTTCCTCCTCTTTCACAGTAGCGCTTACTCCCCCAAGATTTTCCAATTTCACTCAGCAGTTCACACACTCTGCTTCAGACGCATTAGAGTCGCCGAATCAGCATTAGTTTCCATTTGGGACGACATCACTTTAGCACTCGTACTCCTTGACATCTCAGCAGCCTTTGACACAGTTAACAGTAAACCAATTAGAAACCTTGGGAAAAACAGACTCCATGACAAATATACAATGGATGAGATTGTTCTTAATAGACAGAAAAGAAATCACCTGCCCCCCCCCTCCCTTTTCAGTTCAAAGCCACAATCCACTGCCTGTGGAGTCCCCCAGGAATCTAGCCTTTTGCAGTTCCTCTTTAACATCTATATGACCCCTTTGATGAAGATCAAAAAAACTATGGATGCACCGGTTACAACTATGCAGATGACACACAAATCATATACAAAATGAATGGAAACTCCAGCAAATAAAAGAATGGATGACAATCAACTACGTAAAACAAACACAGGAATCTCTCCTCATGCCACTCCCAAAACACCTTCACCATGTTCAGGTGGGACCAGACTGATATGCAAATGGTTATGTCTTCTCTGTGAAAGATACAGTGAGCTAAACGTGGTTGAGAATCTCCTGGGTGGGTACCTACCCAGAGAATAGGTCATTTGGCAGTGTGCGTTCTTGGTAGAGCGGCTACCAGACCTGTGTTTAAATGTTTAGGAAGTTGGGGTTTCACCCCAAGTTACCCAGGAAAATCCTGATGTGGGCTCCTCGCTTATTGTGCTTGGAGAGGTACAGCTTCACCTCACTGAAGAGACCAGACTAGGCCGAAACAGGTGTCTGGGGTTGCTGTTGGTACATTCAGCGGTGAATTGCCTATCATTTCGGTGCTGGTCTGCCCAAGTGGGTGGGACCAGACTGATATGCAAATGGTTACGTCTTTTGTGTGAAAGGTACAGTCAGCTAAAACGTGGTTCTAGGCCATCCAGAGTGGTAGCATACCCAAAGAACTGGTTATTTGGCCGTATCCGTTCTCAGTAAAGGGGCTACTTCCAGACTTTTGTTGAAAAGTAAAGGTATCAAACTTGGATCTGCCATGCATGCTCTTGGACACGGATGATGCAAGTGGAGGTTTTGGTCACTAGAGACGAATTCTACAGTGAACACATACGCCCTAATTGACCCCATGGTGCCAATTGCCTGGGAGTATTGGGACAATGTCTCACTGGGCCTGGACAAACGTTTTACCTCTTGAAAGTCAGCTGGCCACTTGGGTAAAGAATTATAATCACATCAAGCACGGCATGTCTGGAAATGAAGACCACAGTCTTGTAATTTAAAGGTCTTCTCTGCATCGGTTTGGGACCTGTCTGGCCCAATAAATGTCCTAGGTTGTCCCTTGCGTTTGAGTTTATAGCAACCTAGCATTCTCATAATTTCAGTTTTCCCCTGTTCCGATGATAATGCAGGACTACCAGTACAAAGTCATTTGTAAGACCCTAGACCATAACAGAATACCACATTGCCCTCCCGTTCACGTCTGCGTCATGGCCTTCCAGGCAGGTCACTGACGTGCTAAGAGGCCACTCTACAAAACCAAAAAAGTAACAGCATAGTGGAATCATCCAGCCATTCTGGTAGAGATGGGTGCATGCCCAAACACGCCACACTGGAATGCCCATGACATTCCCAATGCAGTACAGTGAAAGCCAATAGGCATTCTTGGAAGGCCAAATAAGAAATAGCCCTTGTAGACAGAAAGAAAACAGTATAATTGCCATTTTAGGTAGTTCACAGTCCAATTTTAATTGAGAAACTACTAATTGTCAATTGTGATTTTTACTAAAAGGCAACATAATCTTGAAAATCTGTTTTTGATAGAAAAGAATAATCCAAACTATGTCTCTGAAATATGAAACTGAGCAAGTGACTCAGTGAGAACTTTCAGTCTACCTGAGGTTTAAAAGACAATATCAGTGTTTCAAGGTAGATGCCTATTCAAAATACTCACTTATTTGCCCAATTAAAGATGCAAACCACAGCCATTGTATTTCTTTCTGCCCCTTCAAGATTCAACAGATTTTATATAGCATGATGAATAGTTTGTTGGAATTGTGAGAAACCTGAAGGTGTCTCACCCACTAGTCCCCAGGGATCTGTCATCCACGTGGCCAGGACACGGCCATCGCTTTTGGATCCAGTTCCTGGGGGTGGACCAGTGCGAGAGGATTTACTGGATGAGGGGTCTTTGGCAAGTGGAAGTGGGACACCAAACGGCGAGACGCGGTATCCCCTATCCCCTTCCCTGTAACACCTTTTCCCCATTCTACTCCCCCCTTTCCCAACACAAACAACTTTCTCACGGACTGTTCACTGCGTGACAAAATGGACTAACACCCGAGCCGTATACCTGACCCATCACAATGGTCAGGCAGTTACTGATAATTACACACACCTGGTTTCAATCACACTTCCCCACACAGATAAAGGTCGTAGAACAAAAGCACACTTGGAGCAAGGCAAAACACAAGGGGAAGCAGCAGTTCCAAGGTGGCAGTTTAATAAGAGGAGAAAGACGGCAAGACCGGAGAGGGTTACAAGGAAGGAAGTGCACTTGACCTTTTCAGAGAAAGACAGTTACTTTCGTGAGCCTTCGAGAACAAGAAACATAAGAATTAAAGCTGAAGAAACCTGCATTGTGCGTCAGAGGTAGCCGGGGCTCTCCCGCATCCATAGCCAAGGCGGGGAGGAGCGTTTACCGTCATGGTACTGACCTTGGCTCCTACAATAAAGCATTGTCAGCAAATTCAGCACAGCCCTTGAGACGGGGGGAGACATATCAATCCAGTCTGTGTTAGAGCCAAGGTTGCAAGCAGCAACATTATATGAAGAAATCTCAAGAGAACAGTGTATGAAACGTATGTGATGAGTGACGCAAATATAATTAACACAGCACAGAAGTGACTGAACTTTTGAAGCCAAGAAAGATAATGTAAACAGAGAGGTCTGATGCCACGTGGGTGCTCATTCGAAGGTCTCCGTTAGGTATCCAACAGAGTGGTCCTGCAACAGGTCAAGCTAAACCCTGTGCACATTCAAAGTATTCAATTGTTAACACTAACTAAAATTGGTCCGAACCCGGTTGAGGGAGACTAATTGTGCAAGAGGAAGGATCTTAGTCCAGCTGAGGGAGAATCCAAGGTGAACCGTTAGTCACCTGGGAAAGAATGAGAGGGATCCACAGTAACGACCGTTATATAAAAGGGATCTGAACCCGGCTGAGGAGGATCCAGGGTAAAGAGTGAATCACCTTGTAAGAGCAAAAGAACTTTGTTTGTTTAGGTGCATCAGGCCATCTGAATCAAGAGTCTTTGATAAGTAAAGAGAATTGGGCACAGAAGGCCATGATGCTAGTAATTGAACTGTATTCTCGTGCCAAAGAAGCCAGAGATTGTGCTACGCTTGAGTGAAGCGACTTGTCCCATGCCGAAAACGTGATGAAAGGAGGCCAACGTGCCAAATATCGTGACATATCATTTTTGTGAACACTTCTTTCTTTTTCATAAACACTACCTCCACACTATGTGTATTTAGCAGTAAGGATTGGCAATAGTTTGTTTTGTATAGGCCCTTTTATTTTAACAAGACTCCACTAGGACTGCATTATTATTATTTGATGTAATAGCTTGCTCCCATCTGTAGATGTAGGATTAGATAGGCATTTAGCATACCCTTGTTGAAGTTCAATAAACACCCTTGAAATGTGGTCTCTTGTGTCTGTCTTACTGTTGATACCATGCCTTCCTTATAGAATTAAGCTTTGGTTACAAAGCATTTGATATTTAGAATTGGTAGTATTTCTGGTTGGCACTTGCTGCATTGTGTGTCAAAGAAACCTAATGTATATGGAACACATATTTGCTAAGCAAAGTATATTGTGCATTACTTGTCACCTTACACAAATGGCACACAACGTGCATCGAAGCAAGCATTGTTTCATCTCTAAAATGCACAATTTCATAGAACTGTTTCTTATGTAAAATGTCCAAGTTGGAACATTTTCTAAGTTCATGAAATCCAACTGAGTATTTTAAATAGCAATAGATGTTTTACATATTGAATTGCATTACAGATTGCTAAACACAAGAAAAAATACACAAGGTCCTATGTTGGTGTTTTTGCACATCATGTGACAAATGCTTCAATGAAACTGAAGTTGAAAGGCCAGCCTGTATTCTTTGAAATAAGGCCCATCATAAATCAGTACATTATTTATTAAGCTAGTCTGGAAACACAGAGGGACATCATTCAGAGAATAAGCATATCTTAATAAATGATAAAATATGAGGCAATACAGGGGAAAAATCTGCTTTGCATCCCAAAATTTTGGTTTTGATGGCCTCTCATTTTATGTTGGAGAGTTGGTCACATGCAGAGGTCTATTTTTCACAGTACAAAAGGATCAAAGAAGGTTTGTTCCAGCCAGATTCTATCTTTTGACATAGCTCAGCAATAAATTACCATCTGCGTATGTCTAGTTGATGGCTTGCAGTACAGTTGAATTTACTATTTAGCTTAAACAGAGCTCCAATTCATAGAAAAATTGGTCATTTAAACTGCAAAAAAAAAAAAAAAAAAAATTATATTTGCGTCCATAAATTTGAAATATGTTGGTCGTTTTGAGAAGCAAAGACAGATTTGATGTTAGCAGAGCATTGCCTATGGTATACATCTGAACATGATTAACATACACCAATACATTATTAATAAACATAATTCAATAACTTTCATATTTTAAGCTGCTGGGGCTTGTCACGTGTCTGAATCCAGAATTATTTGGCAGTTTCGAGAATATAAAACTCAATGGGAGAAAAATTGATTTGGGTCCAAATATGACCAGAGCCTCCAATTGTCACATGGCAAAATAACTTGGACCTATCCAAATAAAGGGGCACATCACTGGTAATGTCAGCATAGGAAGACAAACAATGAAAGACGTCATCCAATGAGAGATTGTTGCATCAAATGGTGCTGCATGGGTGACATTTACCAGCTATTTAAGCCCAAATAAGATGTAGGCGATTCATCACAAGCCTGTTGACTGGGGGACCCCGTCTGATCGGAGAAATGCTGACGCAGGATAATACTTTGGATATAGCTGGGGGATTACCTTGAGAAGCAATTTGACCCGAAGGGCCCAGATGCAGAGACTGCCCAAAACAGAACAAGAGTACATGAGAAGTGATTCTGAAAGAATGGGATGGACCAAGACCAGAACTTACCTGGGTGATGCTGCCTGGAGATGTTGATGTTCCTAACTGCCCTGTGCCTTTAAAATACAAATCAAAAGCAAGTATAACAAATCACTGTAAACTGTATATATATCCAAATAACTCCCTTACTAGTTAGCCCATTAAATAGGATCTGGGCTGTAAGGGAAACATTTGGGAAGAGTATTTAAAAAATAGACTGCCATAAACTTTTGAACGCAAAATGCAAATATATTGCTTTTATTAACTTCCCAAGTTTTCAAATGTGGATCTGTAAAATGGTGTGCAACATATTCATAGTTGTGGGAGGAGATTATTTAATTTCTTGACCTGCAGAAACCATGGTACACAAAAAGAGACATACCAAGTGAAGCTATATCCTTAAAGTGACATGGGACGGGATTCGTTTTTCTATTTTATTTCCAAGAAAATTATGTAAATGGCTAGTCATGTTTTCGGAATAACACTGAATAAAACTGCACAGAACAGAAGGGTCTCTGTATTAAATGGAATAAGGTCTGAAAGATATCAGTGGATAAAATATAAGTGTGTCATCTGCACCTATGCAACACCACCTGTGGGTGTAGCTAAAATGGCTCCAGATCTTGAGTCTAGATGCTGGAGAGGAAGGAGAGAGATGGGAACATATTTACACATGTGATGGGGCTCTGAGGTGGTTAAAACTTTCTGGGACTGAGTGATTGACGAAATATGCAACCTCACAAAGGTGCGGGTACAGGCGATGTTCCAACATTGTATGTTGGGACTGCTCCCAAGCAAGCAGGGGAGAAGGAACAGGGTTCTCACGAAAGTGGTTTCTATGGGATTGATGCTGGGAAAGCGGGCTATTGTAATGCCTTGAAAATCGGCCAAGGGGGGGCCCTCTTTTGCTATAGAATGAGGGAAGTGTGGCAGTGGGCCAAAGCGGAAATGGACATGGTGGTTCGGCCAGTAAGACCTGAAAAGGGGGAGAGGTTAACCAGAGTGTATGGCATGAGGTGTGGGACATGCTTCAGGCACCTCTGGTCTAATGCTCCTCTGAGGTGGAGGGGGGGTTAGGGGGGGAGGGGAGAGCCACTGATGAGATGTTGTTCACACCAGGGGTAGACAAACCGAGGGACTGATTGGTGCAGGGACGTCCCTGAGTCGGGTGAAGGGCATCATGCCAAGAACTGTATGAGCGGAGGAATATATTGTACTAGTTTATTTATTTTTGCATTTGTATAGCGCACATACAGCCCAAACGCACCATGGCACTGTTACTTGTGTCAGTCTTAGTGACATAGAAGTTACATACATAAGAAGTTGCATACATTTGCACATGAGGGCATAAGAGTATAGTAGTTCATGGATACAGAAGTGTAGTTTCAGAGGTACAGTTTCAGGGTTTGAGTACATTTTGTCATCATCATACTACCAATTCAGAAATAGATTTCAGCTAGGGGCGCTTAGACGTGTTATGCAGTTGCCTTAGTAAACTCTTCCTCTGTTTGTGAGAAGGGTGGTGTTCACATCTAGAATAAGTCTTAGTTGAAGAGCATAGTTTTCACCGCTTTACGGAATGTTAGGTGGGAGACTTCTGCTCTGGAGTTTGTGTAACACTACAAGCTTGCTTAAGATGTATGTAACCAGAAATGGCATTGGGGGTTTGATTATTGGTGACCAACAAAAATTGAATTTAAAAAAAGGGAAAAAAAAAAGTATAAGGTCAAGTAGGATTGGAGGATTCATTTCTGTCCCAACAGAAAATTATATTCTTATGCATGCATGACATTTTAAGTCTTTAGATAAAGTAGTTCACAATACACTCTACTTTTGCATACTGTGATGATTCGCAAGGTATCGTCACTTCTCCCCAGGTGGAGCCCATTCCCATGAGGCTAGGGAGGTGTGGCTGCTACCCAATAGTCCCCCTGGCGGTGGTATAATGCATAAGGACCTCATGGGGCGGGACTCCGCCACTGGGGATAAGGATGATCACCTTGGATACATCACATTTCATAACATCACTCACGCACATGCCTTAGTCCACACTTAATTGCCAACCAATGTATTGATATTAAATTAATGCATTTCTGTGAGACCAGGGATACAACTGGGATAGAAAGTACTAGGACACTGAAGAATGTAGAAAACAAAGCGATTACCGACTTTCCTGGTACCGAGACGAGGTGGCTCACAGGAGGCATGAGGAATACCAATAAGCCATTGACAACAAGTGTTGCTGTTACGCTGGGGCGGAGCAAGCCCCATAAGAAGGAAAGCGAAGGAGGACTCAATGTCTTCTCCTTCCTCCCTGGCCAGAGAACCTGGGAGTTTCGAAGAAAGTAGTGGACCCAAGGGATGGTTCTACAGAGGACGCCGGTGGAAAGCAGAGTCTGTGATGGTTCCTGTATCGGCAGGACTGAGGTCAGCTGCAAATAGGCAAGGTATTGGCACGACCGTGGATGTGGACCATGCAGCACCCCCCCCCCCCTCCAATGGTGCCATGACTGCAGAAAGCCTCAAAACGCATAGTCACAGCAGAAGCAGAGAAGACGCCAGCTGCAGGAAGAAGGAAGGAGACCGACCACAGTGCCTTGAGAGACCGCCACTGTGAGAGCAAGTCCCAGAAGGTAAGGGGAAGCACGTGTGGGCCAGTACGGACTGGGGGTTTGGGCGGGGGGTGGGGAGGAGTTAAGTGGTCTCGGCTTCAGGCCAGGGTAAGTGCTCCAAGGGTTTTTGGGATCCGAACAAAAGTAAAGTGTGCATCCAGGGAAATATTCCTCATACCAGTGCAGAGGATAAGATGACCGACCACCAGAGAAGGGTCTGGGACCCGAATAAAAGTGAACAGTGCATCTGAGGAAATCTTCCTGGTAGCAGTGGTGGAGAGAAGTCCATTAACCAGCAATGAAGGGTCTGGGACCCCAACAAAAGATCCTTGTATCAGTAGCAGAGGTAAGCCCAATGACCACCAGAGAAGGTCCGGGTACCCCGAGATAAGTAAGATGTGGAACATAGTTGATTCTGTGGAAGAGTGGCAAGGCAAAACCTAAGTGAGAAAAGAACTCTCAAATACCAGGAGTTGGGAGCAATTCCCCTGGTGGGGAAATCAAAGCTAATCAAGTACGCTGAAGAAGCACCAGCATAAGAAAGTTGTATGTGATGAACATTGTCTTGGATGTCAATGAAGGTGGAGAAAACCAAGTGAAGTGTTCTTCACTCAGAAGAAGGTCTCTGGTTCCAACACTTGTCGATGAAGTTAGAGAAAATAAAGTGCAATATATATTGTTGGTTTTGAAGTATTTGAAGCAAAGAAGTGGTGATACTTTGAATGTTCATTGCATATTGCTGTGTAAGCATAGCTATTCAGATTTGATTTTGTAGTAATGGGTATATGTGCATTGTGGATGTCAACAATAGTAAACTCCAGCAGGTTTCTTATCTGTAGACAGATGACCGGTTCCTATTTGTGAAGAATGCTGTGGGTGATTGCCCTAGCATAAAGCGCTAGGGGACCACCCATTTTGATTTACCTTTTTTTTTTTTAAAACAAAATAGAACAGAATATTATTAAGATATAAAAAGCCTGATTTTTATCCCACAATTCTGGGGTGGGATAGTTGTGAAAGGGGCTGTTCGCTTTAAAGATTCATTGCACAGGGATTGCATCCCCGATCTAAAGTTACATTCTATAAACCAAATCATCATTACAATTTTGCTTCGGAGAAAAATACATGAATATGGTTAAGCTTTTATATGCAGCTCTCCGACCCTAAAAGTGCAGTTCACATCTGACCGATTTACTCTTATGCAAGGCACCTGGAAAGGGACTTCACTTCCACACTTTATGCTCACCATAGATGGCCTTTGGTACTGTCTGTATGAACTACATCTATTACTAAAGAAACGTTGAATGGTGTAAATCATTGCATCTTCCTCGATCAGATTGTCACATAGGAGTTTTAGAAGATAATGCCAATTAAGTCATCTGTGCTTAATGTTTTGGAATACAAATGGAATAATGAAAACACACCATTGCAATAAGAAAAATTCAATTTTTGTGCATTAGATTAATGAAATATTATAAAGATTCATGTTGTGCAAGTTGTAATGGGTTGGTAGGCATATTGGATTGTTCTTCTAAGGCATATTCGGTTTTAATAGGAATTCTCAATCAGCTAAAATTACCAATTGGGGATTTAATCACAATTAAAAAACTTCAGTAGGTCACAGGTAAAATGCTAAATAGGTTTGAATGTCATATCAAAGTATCTGAACCTTTTTACTGGAAAGGTGAAGCAAAGAGAATCTTCATAAATGTTATGTTGGAAAAATAAATCTGGAGGCTTCAATTATTGGCTAAAGTTTCAAACTGCTCCTATTACAGACAGTTTCTTAAAATGGTATTATTCAGAATAAACATTTCAATTAGGTTTTGTACCTTACTATCACTGAAGAAAGTGGTGAAAAGGGAGCAATCTTTGAACAAGATTTGTTGTGACAAGAAAACATTTAAGACTCAAATATCTGGTAATCCCCATTTAGGCTTTGTCGAGATACACTCTCCTTGAGAACAAAAGGTCACAGGGTACACTTCATGCAAAAATAAGGTCATCTGCTTTGGCACATGACAGACAGAACATAGAACTTTATTCGAGCAAGCATTTCCCAAGGCGTTATTTATATACTTTCAGAAACTCAAAGGTTTAATTTAAAAAAACAGATGTTGACACTTTCAAATGAGAAGGCTCTTTAACCACCTGCCAACTTCTATAAGTGCTGTAACAAATTACCTTAGTCACCTTACTACATTCTAGAAGTCAAATTTGGTTGAAATACTGCATGCCATTGTTAGGGAGAATTCTAATTTATGGATAATTTCTCTCACCTAGCGAGTCCCCCAGCAGCTTTGCTGGACTTCTAGAGTTTATTTTTTTCCACCTGGTAAGAGGGAGAGCTTTCCCCCCACTCTTACCTGTGTTTTGCTATGTGTTTCCATCTGTTTTTGTGATTGTGGACTCTCAAGTACACCACTTCAGTAGCCCCCTTCTTTGTGTGCGTCACACAGCACCTTCAGTGCCGTGGCACAGGGTTGTCTTTCAGACTTCCCTCGACTCCATTTCTGAGGAGGCTGCTGTCCCCCAGAAAAGGGTAAAGTTACCATTAACTTTACTTAGTCAATCTACCACAGATCCAGTACACCCCATCTTCCATGGAGTACTGGAAAGGGTTAACTCGTATCCCTTTTTATCTGTACCTCCTAGAGCATTGTTTTGCTCTTTTAACATTTAGACTTGGTGGCATGGTATCTACCCTAACATTTCTACCGCGATTATATTAGATAAACGTGGTACTGTTCTTGGCTATTATATTAGCCTCGAACATAAACCCGCTTGACCAAATGGTCTTTCTTTTCGTTCCGGTTGGGTTTATTTGCCATTCCTTTTTTTAAAGTCATTCTTGTGTTTTACTTTGCGCAGCAAACTAGGTTCACCTTCTTTATTCACTGTCTTTTGGCAGGCTTCTGCCCAGAAGCCCTCCTCAAGGCGCCTGGGTATCTAGGTGGGCTGAATGTGAGGGAGGGGTGTAGTCACCCCGTGCAAAGGGTATCCTAGGAAACCCAAGTTGCACTTGGTCATGATTGGCCATGGCAGTTGTCCGGGCTGGACAACCTCCCTGCTGGGTGATTGACAGCCAGGCTGCGTGAATGGGGGTTTTTCCGCATAAAAGGCAGGTCTCTTAGGCTAGAAGTCGGAGTCGCCACTGGAACTACAAGGAACCGAAGAGAAGCGGAGAGAATGACAGCTGCTACAACTACCCCGTCCCGGTGAAGCCCTGCTGCAGTCATGAGCTATCTGCCCTTCAACGACTCAGAAGATCCAGTTCGGAGTCTTCTTCCCTTGAGCTTGGTGGGGGTAACCAGCTCATCTTCTTCAGCCAGAGGATCCTCTTCTGTGGTCGAAATCGCTGCACACTGCTGTAGTGGTCCGGATAGCCACCTGAAGAGCCTCTCCTGTTTTTAAGGAGCGCCCCTTTTATTCCGTGTCGCTGCTGCCGGCCTCATCCCTGTGTGGTGCAGACCCCCTCCAGACGTCGTCCTTCTCGACAAGGCTCCAGGAATCATGGGTCTGCGGGAAACCAGCAGGAACAACTGCTAGGGCACCAGCTGCACCATTGGAGCAAGGTCCTGTGTTCAGTTGAGGAAACTGGGTGAATCCCTTTTTCTTCATTTCCAAGGCTTGACCTTGTCTTCCCTCTTTCTTATAACTTTTGCTTCCGAACATTGACAATATCGAAGTACTTTTGGCTCTGTTGAATCATGAACGGTTAAGACCGTGTGATCTTCGGCAACTGGCCCCGGCGTCTTTCGAGCCTGGCTCCGGCTCTTTGACTTTTGAACTCCTGTCTGAGTGTTTCTTGATTCTGCCTGCCTAACCAAAATATTGCCTGTGATTTTTGCCTCCAACTCCCACTGGGTATCTCAGGTGCCAAGTGTGTTTTTGCCCCGTTAGCATTTCATGTCACGGATACGCATTTGTTTAGTAGACCGAACTGTCAAAAAGTGATCGTATTCGCGGTAACGTGTTTTGTGCCCAACACCGGTTCATTCAAGCACAGGGTACTTACCTTGAGACATACTGTACAAAGTGAATTGGTTAGTTGTAGTATATTTAACGTGTGGTTTTTATTGAAGTTTAATAGAAGTGTTGTGCTTATAACGAATGGTTTAAAAATAAATGTACTTATATTTTTCTACCTTAAACCTTGAGTCACAGTAATTGTGGTCCCTTTGTGTAATCTCTGCTACTGCTCATATACTCTTGAGATAAGCCTGGCTGCTCCGCCACTGCTACCACTATGACATAGTAGTACAGGCTTGTACCAAAGGTAAAACTTGTATCACCACCTGTACTGGACAGATTTCTGCCTAACAGCCATCATGGGTTAAACTCAAATTTTGATGGGGGGGGGGGACTGGATTACATTCATGCCTACTGATAATTAAAAACAAGAAGTTGTTGAGAAGATTGAATTTCAAACGGAATCTGTACGTGTGAAGCATTGGGCAACATCAACAAAAACAGAAATGGAACTATAAGCACTGCATTGCTGCCTCAGTTAATCAGTTGTGCGCTACCCATTCCTTGCTACCACCTACGATTCTATGGACCTTATCCCAACAGGCTAACGTTTTGCAGATTTATGCATCTTGATCCGACAGTTCACATTATCTGACAGTTTAAACTACAAAACCGACTCATTTATTTGATCATGCAGCAGTCATGCACTTGCGTACTACATCTTTTATGCAAAACATCAATCATCTGGCTGCTGTGGCACAGCACTTTCCAGCTCTTATTTTTATGAAGTGCATATCCATCCTCAAAATAATATGCTTTATTTCACAAATGTAACAAAGAACTTCCTGCAAATAAACATAACTATAATACACCAGTTACCATAACGCTGGTCACCCACCACAGAGGTGTGCCTGCATGTTGATGACTTGTGCCCCCGCCCAGGGTATCCAGACCAGAGTTTGAGGAGGAATAGAGTAGGGAAGGGCGGAGACGAAGGGCAAAAGAAGGGCACCTACAAGTCGGACATCAATCAATGAAGAGCCAAAAGGATAAGCAGAAGCTTGTTAAAACGTAAATATGTGCATACTACAATGTGCTGACTCAAGCCTTGTGAGGTATGGAAGAGTAAGCCAATACTAAGATATAAAACGCTAGAGGCGCCATTCGTTTTGCGGCATATTATTGCTTCTCAAATAGCAAATACCACAAGTCGTTGCATGGATGTGCAATGATAAATATATTTATTTATGGCACCTATACAGCAGAAAGTATTTCCTTGTGCCACAAGACAAAGGGGGAACAGAGGAGAAATTAACAACAGTCCTACTAGGCCTTGTGCAAGTGGAGTGACAATGAGTGCAGGGGAAAGGGGCAGCTCAGGGTGGATGGATGAGATAGGAAAGGTTGGGGGATTGTAGGAAAGGGTGGGTGCAGGAGGAAGGGGCCACACGGTCTGGACAAGTGCTAAGGGAAGCCCAGGAGTGAAAGTGCCAGGGGAGCATGGGTAAGGGTCAAATAATGCAAGGACAGGGTTGGACCAGGCTCAGTGGCTAGTCTGAGGGCAAGTGCTGATTATAGGTGTGTTGTAAGACTCATAAGGAACCAGTCGCAGCAGCAAGGGGACATTAGCAAGGGAGAGGAGAGGGAAGGAGGGGATAAAAGGAAGGTCTTGAGAAATTTCCAGAACTTAAGGAGGTCCGGCTCAAGTCTGAGGGAGGCCATTCCAGATGGAGGTTCCTGCCGAAGAAAGATCTAACCCCCACTCCTTGCTTGGAGAAATGTCTGATCTGCAGAGAGATGGAGGTAGAGGGCCCAAGGACTCTAGCAGGGAGGTATTTAGGGAGAGAAAGTTGGATGTAGCAAGGTCCCTGGCCCCAGAAAGCCTTGTGGATGATGCAGAGGGTCTTGCATTTGATGCTTGCAGCCAATGGGAGCCAGTGGAGAGATTTTAGGGCTGGAAAGATACGGTTCCTGGACTCTGAGGAGGTGTATCTGAGAAAGAGAGAGAAAGAGAGAAACAAAGAGAAAGAGAGGCAGGAGAATGACACCCACCTTTGTTTAACCTAACCTGAGGGTTGGGCCCCCCTCGACCCAAGGAGGGCGTCCAGAGAGTAGAAGGGAAGGAGGGGGCAGGAATCCCAATGAGGAGGATCTCAGTCTTACGGGCATTAAGGCAGAGATTTGTTAGCAGCACACCATGCCTGAATAGCAGTCAGACAATCGGGAATGAGAGAGGTAGGAGAGCTGTGGGTCATCAGCATAACACTGGAAATAAGGAGAGAAGGTGGGCAAGAGGGTTAAGTTGGAGGAGAGAAAAAGGACCCAGCTGAACCTGGGATCACCGATCAGTAAGGAAAGAGGTCAACCAACCAGTGCCCGATCCGTGATGTTGAGGGTATCACAGAGCTGATTTATGAGTGTCACATGATTGACCGTGTCAAAGGCAGAGGACAGATCAAGGAGGATCAAAACAGAGGGAGAGTTAGAGTTGAGGTTTGAGAGCAAGTCTACACGGGTGTTCAGGAGAGCCGTTTCATGCCTCTGGCTGCTCTGAAGCCAGACTGGTGGTCGTGGAGACAGCCAACAAATTCAGTGTGATGGATTAGTTGGGAGATGACAAACTTCTCCAAGAGTTTTCCCAAGAAAGGGGTAGTTAGCCAGGCAGCAAGGGTCCGCAGACTCCTTTTCTTTTTTACGAGGGGTGCACAAGGGAGTGCAGGAGGGGTAGGGAGCCAGTGGCAAAGGAGTGGTTGCAGAAATCAGCCAAAGAAGGAGCGAGGGAGGCAATGTTCGCCTTGATATTTCTAGAGAGGCACGAAAGCACATGTTTGGAGGAGACTTTCATAGAGCAGGCAGTCTTGGTGACCTCATCCGGTGCTATAGGTGAGAAGGGGGAGGGAAGGTGGGCCAAGGAAGGCATGCGAGCAGGTGGAGAGGAGAGGGGGGACAGGATGTCCTGAATTTTGGTTGTGAAGTGGGAGGCCAAAGCCATGCAGAGAGGCTGGGAAGGAGCAGGAGAAGTGGAGACTGCAGTAGGGTTGGCAAATTCCTTACAGAATTTGAAAAGGTTCAGCAGTGTTGTTGGTGGCCCCAAAGATATGGGCCTGCTTCTTGGAGTGGATGGAGAGTCTGCATTGCCTATGGCGCCGGTGACGGGCCATTTTGCCAGAGGATGCGCTAGAAGCCAACCACTTCCGTTCCGCAACTCTGCACGTGTGTTTCAACGGGGATAGGTCGGGATCCTACCAATTACAGCACTTGGAGGCAGGCCGCAGACGAATTCTCATGGCAGGGACAAGGGTGTTAAGGGTGTTGGAGATGGAGAAGTGGATGTTAGCAAGGGCTGACGCCGTGTGCAAGTCAATAGCAGGGGTTGGAGGGGGAATGAAAGAGGCGGCAAAAGTAGCTACTGACATTTGCTTCATCGGTTGAATGACAGAAGGGGGCGGGAGGTGCGGGCAGAGGCTTATCCACAGAGCCCTAGAACTCCAGATGAGAGGAGAAGAGAGCAAGGTCAGACCAAGAGTGGTGTAGTGAGAGGGTTAGAGAAAAAGATGCCCACTGATCGGAGCGCATCCAAACTGTGTCTGGCTGAGTGGGTCGGGCTAGAGGGAAGAATGGTGGGGGAAAGAGTCACAGAGGTTGCAGAAGAGTAAAGTGGACGCATCAGGAGAGTCACGACGAATGTTAAAGTCTATGAGGAGGCGAGGCTTAGAAGTAGAGGTCATGAGGGAAGAGCCAAGAAAGGAAGAGGAGACCGGTCCAGGGGTCCTGTAGATGGTAGCAAGAGGGTAGGAAAGACACAAAGCTTGCATACAAGGCATTCAAAGGAAGGGTAGGATTGAGAGGGTAGGATGGAAGCAGGAACCCATCCGCGGAAGACAAGGGCCACTCTGCCTCTAGACCAGTTGGGTCGGGCTTGGGATCTTGTAGCCCTCAGGAAGGAGTGTGTCAAAAGCAGTGACAGAGCGGGCACTGAACCACTTCTCAGTGAGAGCGAGGATGCCAAAGTCTTCAAGGAGGTGACAGATGTCAGAGGAGTGTTTGAAAGCAGAGTGAGTGTTGAGGGTAGCGAAATGAAGCTGGTTGGCACATTTGAAGGTCTTCCGAGGAGGGGTACAGAGATGAGGTACACCCGTCAGTGGGAGCGAAGAGGCCAGAGTGGTGGCAATCAGAGGAATGGCATGAGAAGGGAGGAAGTTAATGAGAGACGGAAGATGTCTATCGAGAAGAAGGTGGTTGGGCTGAGAGCCCTCGGTTATGATAGTGCCATTATGGTAGACATTAATGAAGCACCTGGATGATTGAGTGTGCCAAGAGCACTTCCCATCTGTTTCCACCATTAATGGTTGAAGAAGAGAAAGAGGAAAGGACCGAGACCATATGGGGTACTCCATAGGTCCGGAGAGGTAACGACAAAGAGGCTGCCAGTAATAGTAATAGTCTTCCTGAAGGAAGCATCGACAAAAGGTATCAGCAATGGGCAGGCCTGGGTTAGAGACTAGGAAACCCCTCTTAAACCTTATCATTACAAGCTTCCAAAGAGGGAGGATAGGTAATATAGTAGCAATTAGAATAGATGGGGGAGATGGAGAGCACCATAGAGTGGGAGAGGGCAGAGGGATGCCCTGAAGAGAGAGAGAGGCGGAAGAACTGCACAGTGCACAAAAGGAACTCACCAGGTGGTCTAGCAGCAAAACAGGCACAGGTGAATCAGATGGCAGGTCATCACACAGGTCGCCAAAACGGGAGCTGGTTGGTGTTGCAGGTGCCTCAAAGGTCTTTGGGAGGTTGTGTTTCTTCCTATCTGTCTCCACAGCATCTCTTAAGCAGGGGCCTTTGTGCTGTAGATGCTCTTGGTGCTCAATAGGGTCGAGTCTGTTTCAGGGTGCTTTGTAGCTTCTGCGACAGAGTTCAAGACATGAGACAGCTGTGGGTATCAGGCCGCAGGCAGTTAAGCGAGATGTGCTCAAGCGATCCCTTGAATCATGGAGGCCTATTTGGATATGGGAACAAATATCACCCCCAAATTAACGGAATAGGTTAATTTGTGTGACTGCAACCTTTAGGAGGTCAGAAGAGACAGTTATCAACAGAAGGTAAAGTAGAAAAGGGATTGTGGGAGGGTGAGTGAGAAGAAAGAAATATTATGAGTAAGTAGACATAGCCTAAAATCTCTGTACCGTGTCTATCAATATTGCACTGAATTACTGCGATATGAATGCTCTGTGTGGTGGCATTTCCAAATATGGGCGAATGGGAGAGCAGCAGGAGAGTCATCAAGTCCAAAGTAGATAAAGTGGGATTGAAACAAATGCATTTTCTCCAAAACTGCCTCACAGGCAAGGCACCATTCCCACTAGCAAGAGCAATGGTGTATTTTGGCACCAGATAAACATGGCAACCCTTTCAAAGCAAAAAGATAAAATGAAATGAAAATACATTTGAAGAAACATTGTGGCAGTGTACTGCCAGAAAGCAGAGGTCAGCTGAGAAGGTTATCCTGGTGTGGGTTCCACCAGCACCCCAGATCCCGTTATGTAGATGAGCAGGGCCATACACAACAAGCCTTGAATAATGTGCACTTTATTCACTCTTATGAACATGTTTGGCACACTGTACGCTTTCTCAAAACAAGCATTCGCTGTGTGAATAATTAAATAAGATATCTTACAGGTGAGTGCCCCTAATGCACTAAAAGTATGTAGCGAACAAAGTATTGAGAAGATAAAGCAGTAGTAAGTGAAGAAGTGCTGCCGTAGAAAGCAGATTAGAAATACTAAGCTTGTAAAACATGAATATATATATTAAATATTGCACTGCTGTGATAGTTAAGGTTACATTGTGCTTATGTGACAGGGTCAGAGATATGCCTCAGTCAGGTCAAAGGGGCCCAATTCCTCTCTCTACTCTGTGCCTTGTTGCATGCAAACAGTATCACAGTATCACAGTCTATCAGTCCATTCTGATGGTCCCCCCAGAAAGAATGCAATGGCTGAGAAAACAGGCTATTTATAAGGCGGGGTGACAGCGTGAAGTCTTGTGAACCCACTGACGATAAGGAACAAGATACAGCTGGCAAAATGAAATTAAACTGTGGAGATGATCCAACAGTAAAGAGCAGATCCAGTGTTGGGCCTTCCAATGGATGCCACCACTTATTTGAACAGAACGACAGGATAAACAGTGAAGAATGTCATACATAATATGCAAATAAAATCAGGGACTTGACAGCAGAGGCAAAGCATGGGTCATCAAGAACCACTTTCATTAATCCCTAGATGGGTGAAGGATTTCCCAGTATAGGTCAAAATAATTAAAGGCCTCAGTGAACTCACAAAACACAGCTTCAACGCCAAGCATGAGTAGCTTTTCATGAGCGAGAGAGACTAAGTTAAATAAGACAGAAGCATTATGAAAGGACTTGTTAACCAGTGGAAGAGGGAAGGTTTAAAAAAAACAAAAAAAAAGAATGTTTTATTGAGTTTGCATAATATAATAACCACACAGAGCAACAGGCTCTACACAACACACAATAGGTCTACATCTATCATCTACAATATATCTACCTATCCACCTACCTACCTACCTACCTCCCATAGTATCCCCGCCACCCACAGCCTGCACGCTAGCCCGTTAGTCAATCACAATTATTGCATCTACATCTTCCAAATGCTGTGTTTTCCTCCTCTCCCATATTTGCAAACAGTGTTACCGTCAGCACTATCCATCTTTGAATATCAATCCTAGACTCCATACTTTGCGTTCTAAGCACCATCTTCCACACCCCCGTTTCCGCTGTGCTCCACTTTTCAAACTCTTTCCACCATCTGCATACACTCGGTTCTCTTGTATCTTTCCATCCCATAGCTATGCTTCGTTTGGCCAAAATAAACATTAGGTCCCCGAGTTTCTTCAGAGGCTTGTCTTTCGGGCTTTTCTTATATCGCCCTAGCATGCAGGCTTCCGGAGTCTTGACATCTAATTCAATGCCACCCTGAGCCGCCTTTACTGCCACCTTCTCCCAGAAGCCTTGTATAACCGGACATCTCCAAAAACATGTGCGTGAGCCCCGCCTCCTCCCCCTTGCATTTGGGGCACGCTAGTTTCCCAGCCCGCTTGAATGTGGAGACAATAGCAGGTGTGAGGTATGCCCGTAGCACTATATACATTTGTATCAACTGTAGCCTAGCATTTCGGGATACCGTATTATTTCTCCCCACACTTTCTCCCCAAACGTCCTCCCAAGTTCCCTCTCCCATTTACTCTTACAATTCAGTTCGGTCTGCACGGTGCAGCCCAACAAGACCTCAAATTCTGGACACTGCGTGTCCACCTTCCGCCATTGTGAGCAACATCTCAATATCTTCATTTTTGATACCCCCCCGTAACATTTGGCCATCTTCTGCGTAGCACCCCCAGAACCCTCTAGTGTAATAAGAACTGTCCCGCTTGTATCCCAGCTTCCTCTCGCCACTAGACAAATGTTTTCCACCTTCCCTCGCCTCTCAGGTCCCCCAGCGTAGACACTCCAGACGCCTCCCATCTCGTTTCTATCATTGTCCTGTCACTCCCCTACCCCCCCACCCCCAGGAGTGCCCCCATCGGTATCTGCAGAGAGCGGATCAGTTGTTCCCATGACCCTGCAGGCCCTGTGCCAGGTTCGGATGCCCAGCTTCACCAGGTAGCAGCTCTCCTGCTGCTCCCTAGCGGGGGCCCAGAGGAGGTCTCTTCGGTGACGTTGCCTCATGGTGTGCTGTAGCAGTGCCACCTCTATCGCAGGTTCGTCGGCCATCCACTTCACCACGTGCTGTAGTTGGAACACTAGGAAGTACAGCTCCAAGTTCAGTACCCGCAAACCTCCCTGGTCATATACGCAATGTATTCAGGGCTACCCTTTTCTGCCCGTCCTGTCACAGAAACCCCCTACATAACTTCTCCAATTCCCAAAAGAAACGCCCCGGTATGTCCTATGGGACATTTCCAAAGCAGTGCATAAGGTGTGCTAGTGCCGCCATTTTTAACAATACAAGGGCTGTTTACTCTAGAACCCCATAGACACTACTAAACCAGCTTTGGCACGCACTGTGTTATCATGCTCTTGGGAGGGGTCCCAATGAATGTTAATACCCAGGTATTTGAAGGAAGTCCTGCTCCAGGGCAGGAGATCTGGCAAGTTCCCTTCCTCTAACTGTGCGGTAGCCACTAGCGGGAACCAACAGGATTTCTTCTGGTTTCTTTTAATACTGTGAGCTTGCTAGGGTGGTCCAGCACCTCCAGTATGTATGGCAGATTCACCATGGGATCTCACGTATAACAGCACATCGTCTGCGTACATAGATATCACGTGTCCTATCCCATCTATGTCTATGCCCACATCCCTGTATTCCTGCCTCAGATATGCCGCCATGGGCTCAGCTGCTAAAATATATAGCATTGGGGACAGCGGGCACCCCTGTCTGGTACCTATGTATAGTTGCGATGCCACCAAGTACATACTTCCTGTCCTGACCCTGGCCATCAGCTCCGTGTAGATCAGGTGCACCCATCTCAAACAGCGGTCCAATCCCCATCTTCTCCATCATAGCATACAACCTGTCCCAGTGCACTGAGTCGAATGCCTTTATAGCGTCTTAAAAGGCAACCGCACATAGGGAGGAGCTATCTGCTGTGCTATAAATCACGTGATGGAGCGGTCTCAAGTTTTCCGAGATGCTTCTCCCAGGCACATACCCTGTCTGATCGGGATGGATCAGCGTGTGGATCACCAGTCGGAGTCTACTTGCCAAGATTGCCATAAGGATCTTGCTATCCTGATTTAGTAGGGACAAGGGCCTATAAAATCCGCAGTCCGTGCTCGCTTTGTCTGGTTTGAGCGGTGGCACCTCTCATGCTTGCGGGCAAAATGCTGTCCACAAACGACTCATTGTACACCTTGGCCAACTGCGGCACCAGTATATCCACAGATGCCTTATAAAACTCACTTGGGAGCCCATCCGTGCTTCCCCGTCGGCAGGGATCTGATAGTGACCACCAACTCCTACAGTGTTATAGGGGCTCCAGTGACTCCGCTTGAGGGCCGTCTTAATTTGGGTAGGTTTATCTGGGCGAGTATATTCTGTATGTCCTCCTCAGTGCCATTTTGGGGGGGGGGGCACATATAATGTCTAATAATATTCGGAAAACACCTAATTTATCCCTTCGTGTGTGCCCACTTCCTCCATCTCCACATTCCTGACGGAACAAATCGGAGTCCTGGTGGCCTCACGCTTACACAGCCACGCCAGCATGCTTCCCGGCTTATCCCCCTGTGCAAGACTCCTCTCCAGGTACTTTGCGTAATTGAACTTCCAAAGCCTAGCCCATTGTGCTAGGCTGGTTTGCTTTAGCGCCATCATCTCATCCAATTGTTCCTGTCCTATCAAAGCCTCCCCCTCCCGCATCTTCAGTTCCCTCTGTCTTCTCTAAATCCCTCATCAGAACCTCCTGAACCCCTCCCGATTCCGCTATCATCACTCCCCTGATAACCACTGTGTACGCTTCCCAGACTGTGCCCACCTTTTGCACGCTCCCCTCATTGACCTCTTTATATTCAACAGTGCTTTTCCTGACATGCTCAGCAAATGCAGCGTCTTGCAGCGCTTCGCTCCTCAGTTTCCACGTGGGGATTGGAGGTATGGGGGCAGTAACTCTCCATCTCGCCACCAGTGGCGAGTGGTCTGACAGTATTCCATCTTCGCGTGCAGTGCTCTAAAGAACACACTGGCATCATGATTAGGGGCTTAGGTGTTTACCACACAAACCTCACGGTTCTCCAGTATCCCATGCACTATCGCCACCCTACCCTCACTGTCAGTTTTCACTGACAATACTTTGAATGGTATGTTAGGGGCTATCCAGATAAAGATCCCCTCGCATATGTCGAATATGTTGAGACCACCATCACACCCCCACTCCCTTTCCAAGTTGTTTTGCTTCAGCACATATAAGTGTGTCTCCTGTGATAGCACTATCCCAACTTCATATCTCTGAATATACATGATCACTCTTTCGCTTCACATAGTTATTAAGTCCTCTCACATTCCAAGTCATGATTCTGACTGTATTAGCCATCATTGCTCATGCTGAAGAGTTGGTGAGGCCACCAGCCTGTGGCCAGCCTAAGTATGAGTTTGATGCAGACCACTGTTACCCGTGACAGGCTCCCCATTATTGTCCCACCCCCCGTCTCTCCCTACACACACATACCACACTTCAAACATAACTAGTCCCGCTATGCCTTCCATGCTGGGATAATCCCATTTCCGCTCCATTCCACCTAGTCGTTAAGACTAATTTCCTGGTGCCCTATGGGTGGGTCCTAAACTCGGCCCTCAACCACTTAAGAGGGAGGGGGGCGGGTGGGTTATAGGGTTTGCGTTCCCTCTACCAGATATCTACGGTACCCGGTCTCCTCCTTCACCATTTACTTATCATTTCTAGCTATTATATTCCATTGTCCCCTTATGCAGCAGCATCATCATAATCATCATCATCATCATGTAGTTCTGCATCTCCGCTTGGTTACTTGGTTCTTGTGTAGCAATTCGAAGACTAGAGATTTGCCATTATAAATCACTTTCAATCTCGCAGGGTATATCAGCATATACTTGAGTTCCGCTTCCCGTAGCCTGGACTTCGTGGTGATCAACTGTGCACTCTAGTCAGGGTACCCGGCTACTTTTGGCAGAGTCTGTTTGCATCATTTCCCCAGCTCTGGAGAAGGCCAGTATCTTTCCCCTGTCTCTATAATTAAGCACTTTGGCTATCACCGGCCTGGGCGGACCGCCCGGAGCAGTCTTCTTATGCGGGTGGCGATGCGCTCTCTCAATTGTAAACCCTTGAGAGAGTTCTCCCGCACCAATTTCCTGCACCAGTAGATTTTCCACATAGGTGGTGTGGTCCGCTCCCTCAATCCCTTCTGGCAGGCCGACAATACTTATGTTGATCCGACGAGCTCGCCCATCCGCTTCCTCCTCCCTGTCTTCCAGTAGCTTCACTTTCTGCAGGAGGACATCCACATCTTTCGTTGTCTGCGCCCTCACACTTCAGTGTTTTCTTTCACTTGTTCCTCCAGCTTGCTAGCGCATTCCGCAATTGCGTGGACATCTTGGCAAAGCAGTGCCAGATCGATTGCTACCGCGTCCATCTTGCCTCCAATGTAGTCTGCAGTACCGCAATCGCATCCAAAATCTGCCGATTACCTGGTTCTGTGTTTTTGTCACGCTCACCTGGTCTCCACAGGGGCGTCGCACGAAGCTGCACGAATGTCGTCTGTACTGGTGTTACACAGGGCTGAGTGATGAGGCTTGCATGCGACTTCTCCCTCAATGTCACTTTCCAGGAAGCGTTTGCCTAAAATGTTGAAATAAGATATTAGCCACCCGTGAGGAGCAGGTTTGGTTCCCACCTCCCGTAACCTCCTAATGCCCCCTCTCTGCTTCAGCCTCACCTTGTTTTTTTTTTTTTTTTTTTTTTTTTAAATGGTGGACTCTCCGTCCTGCGATCTCTAGCAGGGGCGCAATATGTTTCAGTCTTTCCCTGGATCAAGTTCCTTCACTGATCCTGCAGGGGCTGTAGCAGAGTCTTGAATAACTTGACTCAGCAGGTAAGTCTCTATGCCAATAGATGCTTGGTATAGTTGCTTAATGTCTTTAATGCCCAAGTTTTAACTTTTGTTTCTCTTTTCTTTCAGATGCGGCCCTGGGAGGTTTTCAGATGAAGATTTGCCTCTTCCTACAACGCTGAGCAGATATCCTGCGGGTGAGTATAGCACGACTGCGTGGCGCTAAATGTCTTTAATAATGGTTCCTTTCCCGTGCGTGACTAACCTGCGGTTTTCTTTCCTTTTTCTGCAATGCAGATGCAGCCCGGCTCCAGAGCGGCGACCGGATGGACTGCCTCAAAGAAACTCCAGAAGAAAGTAGTCCCTGGGTGAGCATTGGCTATTCTTGCAGATGCTTTCTTTTCTGCAGGTGCGACTATCCGGAGAGCAGCTGAAGGAGCGGCCTTTCGGATGGAGTGCTTCAGGTAAGGCCTCAGTAGCTGTACTAATTCCTGTTCCTTTCTTTCTCTTCTTCTCAGGTGCCGATGTATCGTGATTCCAGAACAGGCGTGGCTGTTGAAGTTCGGGTACTGGAGCTAAGCAGACGCGGTGAGCGTTACGCTGCAGGAGTGCAGAATAACGCGAAGCGTGTTCTGTCTGTAGGGTGTGGTTTAAATAGCCTTGCAAGTAGTCCCAGGTAAAATAGTCCCTCCAGCCTCATCCTGCAATCTCAGGTAAAGTAGTGCCTCAGCCACACCCAGGGTAGGCTGGATGGCTCGGCCTATTAGGCTGGGCTGTATGTAGTCCCACACAGTTTATCACCAGATGGAATATTATGAGCCTGGCGCCAACGGCGCCAGGACTGAGTACAGGAAGTCCCAAGACAACCCTTTGGGGCTTTATAAGCCCTTATGGGTGCCAGTGACTGGGGTAGGCCCGTCAGCTCCAGATGTTTGGGAGCATGCACCATGACAGTTTTCTTGGTTCTGCTGCGGCTCTTTCGTCGTGTCATCTGCTTTGTCTAGCCACAGCGTTTGGCTTGATGTAAATGTTGCTAGTGTAGTTTGTTCCTCATTTTGCTGCTTTTAGCCAACAATGTCGTTCTGCGTTGTTCTCGTTCGCTCGGGGCACTGCGAGTGTCCTTTCACGGGGTCTGCTAAGTTAGCGTTGGCGACGTCCCGCAGGTGTATGGCTCAGTGGTGAATGCAATGTCTCGCGCTGGGTGTATACCTCAGTGCTGCTCCTCCTCCAAGAGAACCTCCCAGGCGCCACCATTGCTGCTATGCCCACAGGGTCGCCTTTGCGCATTGCCCTCAGCCATGCGCTGTGCCATAGCATGTGCTCGGGTGGGCCCCCAGTTTAGTTGTGTGCCGGGGGAACAGGAGTCTCCACGCAGTCCCAGGGTAGCGGCAGGGGGGTGGGGGGAGATCCTGCTCTTTGTGTGGGCGCTCTGTCTATCCAATCAGGGCACCCTTACCCCCAACTCCTTACCTCCTTTCTGCTGCCATGTCTTAACCACTTCGTGCGCGTAGGATGCATGCAGCGTCCAGTGAGCCGCAGTTCGTAAAGTTGACTGTCACGTTCAGGGATCTCTTCAGCCTGCATTCCGCTTCGTTCGCGTGCTTTGCGTCGGGCTGGCCCCTCTGCTGAGCCTGTGCCCGATTGTATGCAGGGGGGAGACCAGGGCTCCCACACAGTCTGAAGGAGAAGCTGGAGCAGGGGGACACACTCCCCTCTAGAGTGTGTTTACATGGTGCGCTGCAGTCTCTCCATAGCCACTCCTGTGGTCCGCGTACATTCCGTGTAGCAGTCCCTTGTTGGGCTGCCTCTCGGTGCTCAGCTCGTCACCCAGTGAGCCTCCCTCCCTACCCCCGAGCCCCTTTTAAGCCTCCAGTCATTCCTCGCATCAGGATGTCAAGCTGCTTGAACGATGATTCCATTCACAATGTCCATAACGCTATGCAACATCACAATGTCAGTTACCCTCGTCTTCTATGACCACGTCGTGTCTCGTAATGTTTTGATGCCTGCTCCAACACATATATGGGCAGGCCCGGTCTCACAAGCAGTGACCTGTGCATCCACATTCTATGTACACTTCAGCTCTCCCTCTTAAACCGCAACCTCGCCTGTGTTGCGTTATCCTCCGTTCACCTTGTTTGCAAGGTTTCACCGCGCTCCTGCGATCATGTCAATTTCAGTAGTATGCGTGCCTGGCTTGTTTATTCTTTCATCTGCGACAGTTGCCCTCTCGGCTGCGGTTCGTGCACTGCCAATTACTTTTGTTGGGGTCTGTCCAGCGGCTGTACCACGATGGCAACGCGCTCTCTTAGAGTGCGACCCACAATCACTCGATTACGTGTTGCACCGCGGCAGCGTTACCACGAGTACTGCCGGATGCGCACAAACCTTTCTTCCTTGTGCTGCGTGCGGCTTAATGCTTCTGCCGCCTTCTATCTCGGAGTCCGCTTGGGCATGGTTCCGTCCTTCACCCCAGTGTCTACGGTAGCTGGGCGAGTTGCACCGCGCCACTTGTCCTTAAAGCTGCCATTGGGTACGATCCTCATTGCAGCGGCTCTGTTATTGATTCAACACAGCAAGATCAGACTTCTTACTGCTGCATATGAGTGCTGTGCTGCTCCAACCTTAAATGTTTGTTGCCACTTTGAATCACGACGAACTCCTCTCGCTCGCACATCCTCAGGCGAAGTCCATTGTTCTGTGCCAGATGCCATTTTGTTTCACCTCTCTGTTGAGAGGCTGCAGATCTTCTCCTGCTTCTAATTCACAAGTAGCTTGTTTTAATTGCATCTTTGGGCCAGGATCATACAGGAGCAGCCAGAGCACCGAAAAAGTACCTCCTATCACATGGCACCATAGTTACAACCCCTCGCCCCCTGGAAGAGGGAAGGTTTATGTTTAGGATGGTGAAAAGGCTTGTGCCAATACCATTTGGGAGATTGTAAGAAGGCAGTAAACCAGGTCTGAATAAGCAAGCTTCGTAAACCAAGCTTTGTTTACCAAGTGCCACTTAATGGTAGTAGTAATAACCAGTGTGCTACACCCCATGCCCTGGCCAAGCGGTGAAAAAGAAGCATATAGTGTGAATTGGCCCTTCCTGGACGCATGAAGAGATAGGTTATCCTGCTTAACCGGTGAGTTACCCAAAGCCCAATCCCTTCCACCAGTGGCACCTTCAATTAGTTATGGTCAATATAGGAGTGCAGTGAAGATCCGGGAATGAGACACGGACACAGAGGACTCATGATGTGATTATAGACTTTTATTAAAATGAAAAGGGGTTGAAAAGGCCTCACTATCCCCATTTTAGGAGGTATTTCATGTGTCCAAAATTCTATCCTTGCATCACACTCTAAAACAAACTCTACGGTGCAAAAGGAATCATCTCCGCTTCATGAAGTGCACAAACTCCTACACAAAAGTTCCCAAACGGTCAATGTTAGTAGCTCCAAGGAAAGATTCTTCCCCAGGTTTTTCTCGAGAAAATGCAAAGTTTAAAATAAAATAATAATACAAGTTCCTTGCAGTTCAAGAGGACACCACCTTCCTTGTGTTATTGTAATCCACTCGCGGGGAAGTGGCTCCCTTCACCAGGTTTCTCTCCACATTCGAGACAACTAAAGTACTGCAATTTGGGTGTGGGTCTCAGACTAACACGACACCTGGCATACTCCAACTTAAATAGGCAAAGAATACCAATGAGTCCACTGCGCTTTCATAATCCATTTGCAGGGTTAATCCAGGCTGCAGGTAACTGGAGAGAGTGGATACATTTACAGTTACAGAAAGTTAGCAAAGGTTCCAATCACATACTCCCCCGCCAGGTTTCTTCCAAATTCAAATGACATTCAAAATCCCCAAAGGCATGGGTCTTCTTTGGGATTCCCTTTAACAGTTCTTTGCATACACTTGTCTTTGCCTGGTGTACTCTCCGAGCAGGACTCAAGCCATTTCGTTATACAGCGTGTGCTCAGTATTTTTGTATTAAGTTAATTCAGCTTGCTTTACACAAGATCTGGTATAATCCCCTGCCAGATACTAAAGCACAAGGTCAGTTTGGTTTCTCTCTTTTGGTTTCCTCAAGTTCGTATGGTGGGTCCCAGATCCCAATTCCACTCTTTAGGGCCTTAGTTCAGACAATACTTCAGTGTCCCAACCCTTCCCCTGGACTCACCGGTTTTGTTTCTGCACTTCTGCGTCTTTCCTGATTCCACATGGAGTGGTTCTCTGGCTCTCGCAGCCACTGCAAGCACCTCTGACAGTCGCTCGGTCTTCGGTCGGGGTTCCAGCTGCCTCAGCACTCGAAAAGCACAAATTGCTTCCTCGCGCATCCTGCCACGGCCTCCATGGAGCTGCCCCGAGCATGCTGCACATCGGGTTTCCTTCTCACTTCTTTCTGCCATTCAGACTTCTGCAAGGACGCTGGTACCTCGCTCTGCCTTGCGCAGAACTTTCTCCACCCGGCATGGTTTTGAGTCGGGCCAAATTGGATTGTCCCAACAACTAGACCGCTGGTATTGGTTTTCTAGAGAAATAATCATTACTACTGCTCGCCTCTGCCTCGTCTCAGTTTCTGTCGTGCAGTTTTCCCGGTGGTATTGAGGAATATTATCTATAGGCATAGCGAGTGGTTGAGGGAGTTTTTTATAACATGCCATCAAGGCATGTGGAAGGATGGGAACATCCCTAAAAGGGAATGGGGGATATGTGACTTCCTTTGATGATGCCATGCCATTCCCACGAGTGTCAACCACCCACCCCCATGTGGTCCTCCCTCATATAGCCATCCCAGTGTCAGGTAGCTGCTGCCATCCCTGACCACATGGGGAGAAGCTCCCTCCAGGGAAAGAGTGATGGCATCAGATTCATCACAGTGCCCAGTGACTTGTTTTCATTAGAATTGGTGGAAGCAGAAGAAAATTAGATTTAAAAAATGCAATGTTACTCTTGTGATTCTCTTGCACATAAAAACGATGGAAGATTTCGGTTTGGGTTAACCTGTGAATGACGCATGGGCTCAAATTATCTACCTTGTTGATCGGTTGTTATTTATACCGGGCGAATGGCATTTCACTGGTTTTATTAATGCTCTGATTTTTGTTCCGTTTCTCTTTGCTGCTTGCCTTGAATACAAAACGCGCCCTTGTTGATATATGTTGTACAAGGACTCGGAATAGCTGAGAAAAAAACATGGACTGCTGCAAGCTGCACACTGCAGCTTCAGCTCCCCTTTGCTGACAGACAGACAAGACAAATCTGAAGTTTGAGGTGTGGATTAAAGGTTTCATGCAAAATAGCACCATGCTGTTTTTGTCTTCTTGGTGATGTGTTCTTTGAATGAGAGGTCTCAATCGATGGTGAAGCTAAGAACTTTGCAACAGGGGCAAGTTAGGGGTAGAGGATAGCAGTGTTTAGATTCATCTGAGTCAGCCAGATGCAGGAGGATGAACTGTTTTGTGTTGAGTTTCAGGTAGGCCCTTGATATTCAGGCTTGAATGGTGGAGAGGTAGTGTTTCAAATGGAGAATGGCATTGAGGCAAGATGGTGAATTTGGAAAGCTTTCATTTATGTTAGAAACAACAAGCACGTGGTAGAAAGCAGGGAGCAAACATTCCAAGTTGCACGCTACTATCCAGCCACATAAAAAGCCAGTCCCCAGGGGTCGGAATTTGATAAGCATGAGCTAAAATGTAGCTCCTGGGTATTGCAAAACAGAAGGAGTCGGACTAGAGGACATTTTATCAAAGGGTTTTATTTAACTTAAAAAGAAAATCCATGTCTAGCCCCATCGCTAAAAGAGGAGTTCCCTTCCTAACAAACAATAATAGGAGGTGCTAGAGTCTTCTGTCCAAAACCCAATTTAGAGGTCTTCAAACTGTGGGGCGCATCACCCCAAGGGGAGGGCGCGAGAGCCCAGCATGAAATGTTAAAAAAAAAAAAAAATTTAAATTGTTTTTAATTTTTTCTTTTAGTTTGAAGGAAATGGGCAGGGGCAGCTCACATGGTCGGGCTGGACCATAAAACTGTCTCAGGCAAAAATGAAAAAGTGACCCGCAATTGCAAATGGATATTCATTCTTTTAGTCACAGACTGTTTAAATAGTATTCAAGGGGGTGTTTTTTGTTCAAATGTAAGCAGGTTGTGATATTTAAAGAATATTTATTCAGCAACATTGTGTATAGATGCGTGCATGCTTGTGTTATGAGTCAGTGAATGAGTAAGTGTATGGTGATGAGTGCTTGTATAAATGATAGAGTGATTTCTGTGTGAATGTGCGAGTTTGTTTTGGCCAGTGGGGGGGCAAAAGGGGGGGGAAAAGGAGGATTGTACAACAAAAATGCCGTTGTTGCACAATCCCCCTGCCCACTGCCAAAATCAGCTCTCCTTCTGAGGTGCTGTGGAGCCCAGGGGACAGGGATGGTTATTTAGTTTTTTTTAGTTTTTACTGGATATCCATCATAGATGTCCAGTAAAAAATACCATGTTTTCCACCTTGGCTCGCCCAGCGCCAATTGCAAACTGGTTGGCTTTTGATTTTTTGCAACATTTTAACCCATTATTTAAAAAGAAAACACGAACTCCACTTGATTGGTTCGGGCTCCCTCGCTGCGCTCCGTCACTATGGCATTTTGCTGGGAAAGATTTATGGCTCTCCACTTAAAAAATTCACAAACTCCCACTGGCCCTCGGACTGTGTTGAGAACTGGGTGGGGGGATCCCAGGGACTGTGGTGGGAGCAGGATGGGTGGGAGCACTGGGCTAGAGGTGGAAGCAGGATGGGGAGAGCCCACGGACTAGGTAGGAGTGGGATGAGGGAGCCCAGCGACTGATGGAAGCAGGTGGGGGAGGCCAGGGACTATACTGGGAGTAGAGTGCAATGACGGCACACAATAGTTCATAGCCATTTGTACATATTGTCCATTTGCCATTTTTGGTGGGGGGTGGTGGCCTGGCTGGACCACATTTTGCTCAGGGGGGGTGGAGGGGCAGGCCAAAAAGGTTGAAGACCACTGCTCTAAGCTTTCCCCTCATTAAGCAAAAATATAAAATAAAAACGAGGCAATGTCCTGCCTTCATAGTTCTTCACCCAAATCTCTCTCAGGGTTTCCAGGCTTACCTCGTGGTTTCTGATACAGTGCTTATCCGTAGAACACAATTCTCCCGGATTGATAGATGTCAAGAACCTTTAAAAGATTTTGGAAGTTTATTTAAAAAAAACTCAAGTTACTGAAAAGATCAAATGTCCAAGTTGTCGTAGGTGGAGTGATACCTCCTTAATCCCTCTCCACCACTTGTGTAGCCTTCTCCCCACAAGGTTCACTTCTTGGTTGCCTCTTTGTTCTCTTTGAATTTGTTATTCACTTGTCTTATTGGGCTCCTCGGTCTTCCATGGGTTTATCTGTCCAAATGTGTCACTTACCTCCTAAAGGTATAGGTAATCCCTCTTTCCATATGCCTCTCTTGGTCCTCGATTGTTTCTGTGAGCCGTTTGGCCGATTACAATATTTGGGTTTCTCTGGCTCCCATAACCCTGGAGTTCATCTCTCCCAAATCTCTCTGGGGTAGGGATAATCCCTTTTCCCTATGCAGCTCTCGCAACTCTGGAGGGGGGGTGGAGTGGGTTCTGCTAATCGTCATGAACGCCCTTGGGTTTCTCTGGTTTAATGTTCCACTTATTTCTGTCAGATATAGGTGATCCCGCTTATCACCACTTGGCCTTCTTCCCCCTTTGTTCTCTGGTTTGCCATCTCCCTCCACTACGAGCAACCCAGGTAACCTATGTCAATGGGTTTGCTCCAGTAGGTGGCATCTGCTTGATAGCAGTGGCGTTCTCCTTGGCTTACAGGTGTTCCGCCTGGACACTAGCTTGTCTTAGGGTTTAATTGCTCCTCGCCTCACTTGTCGTGAGCAGAGGAATAGTTTCTCCCACGCGTTCAGCGTAGTTTCCCGGGCCCCAGGCCCACCATGTCCTCTGCCTCCAGATAAGGTCGGCTCTGCTTAGCCTTGGCCTCGCTGACTCCGTATGGCTCTGTCCGGGCAGCATCCATCCCTTTCTCCTGCTTCTCTCCACACCACAGCCAGCTCTACTGTGCAGCACGGCTCTGCCCCTCAGTGACATGGTCACGTCTAAGGGTCGCCTCTACGTATCGCTTCTTCTCCTTCACTCAAGGGAAATAGCACCTTTATCCTCTCTCCATGGCCAAAAAGCGGTGTGCTGTTTATGTTTGGCTGTCAAGCATGGTCTTGAGCCAAACATCCATAGGCACTTTCAATTTGTATTTGTATTTTATTTATTTATAACGCGCAAACCAACAGGCCCGGAGGCATCAGGGCGCAATTTGTACAAGGTTACAGATATGCAGGTATAACAAAGAATCATTATATACATTTACAAGAGGATCTTATATACATATGTACAGTAGTTTCAGTGCCGATAGGTGATAGTAGCGGTCGGCAAGTCAGGGTAGGTCAGGAAGAAGCGCGAAGCCGGCCTTAAAGCTGGTTGAAAAGCCAAGATCTAGTATTGGCTTTGAAGGTATTGAAAGAGTCTTCCGCTCTAATTGAAACAGGGAGGGAGTTCCATAACTTGGAAGCTAAGACGGGGAAACTTGAGCCCCCTGCTTTTTGCAATTTAAATCTGGGGATCGCTAGACAGTGGGATTGGGCTGTTCTTAGAGGTCGGGAGGTAGAATGGCGCGACAGTCGACTACCAAGGTAGATCGGGGCTTTGTTGGCTAGGCATTTGTGCGTAAGGGCGAGTGTTTTGAGTGAAATTCTCTGTTTGACAGGTAGCCAATTTAACTTACTTCTGGTTTCTGTGATGTGGTGGTGTCGGGGAATGTTTAAAGCGGCACGAATGGCGTTGTTTTGTGTCGTTTGAAGTCTGTTCAGGTTCTCTTGGCTGGTGCCAAGATAAAGAGCACTGCAGTAATCAATTTTAGCCATAATAAGGGTTCTCGCTAGCGTAACGCTGTTAGACGTAGTGAGGAATGGTCTGCAAGCTGCGATAAGTTTGCATGTGTATGCAGACGCAGATCTGACAGCATTAGTTTGTCGGGTTAATGAGAGTGTGGCATCAAGGTAGAAACCTAACGTTTTGGTATCTTTTGAGACACGAATGATATTACCATCTATGTTGAATGACTGATAGGACGGCTCTAGTCTGCTCAGGCGTTGTGCAGTGCCCAAGATCAGGAGCTCCGTCTTGTCATCATTCAAGCACAACTGATGTTGGGCCATCCAGGCTTGGATGACCAAGTAGACGTCGTTAAGGGCCTTGGTGTCACCTAGATAATCACCAGTGATGGGGATGAGTATCTGGGTGTCGTCCGCATAGTTAGTATAGGAGACACCCAGATAGTCAAGCACATCAAAGAGTGGTTTCGTGAAAATGTTATAGAGTGTAGGTGACACACAAGATCCCCGAGGAACGCCACAGTGAATCGGGGAAGGGTCCGCGGCTGCGGATGGGGCAAAGACTCTCATGGATCTGTTGCTCAGGAAAGATTTGATCCAAGCCGCAGCCGAGGAAGAGAAGTTGGCAGCGGAATGGAGGTGCTCGCACAGGATCTGATGGTTGACCAGATCGAATGCGGCTGAAAGGTCGAGAAGTAGTAGCATTGCTAGTTTGCCTTGATCCTTTAGAACCTCGATTTGAGTTTTAAGGTCTAATAATGCGGTCTCTGTCCCGTGTCTGGGGCGGAAACCAGATTGTCGTAGACCTAGCAAGTTATTCGTTTCCAAGTAATTTTGGATCTGAAAGTATGCGGCACGGTCTAGGATCTTGAGCAGAAATGGTACAGTGGTGATAGGTCGGAAGTTAGTGGGAATGTTAGGGTCTAGGGAAGGTTTTTTAAGCAGTGGGATAACCCAAGCGTCCTTCAGATTGTCCGGGACAATACCTGTTTGAAAGGAAGAGTTGATGAAGGCCGTGATGAATGGGGCCAACTCATGCGCTGAGTCCTTGATAGTAGGGGCTGGGCACGGGTCACCTTGGCAGTTAGTTGGCTTAATTCTAAGAATTATATTTTCTACCTCTGCCACGGTAAGCGGAGAGAATGCGAATGGTGTGATATTGGTAGAGTCTGGCAAGGGGGCCTTAGTGAGGGAAAGAACGTGGTTGTCGCGCTTCAGGCTGTCCTGTTTATCTTTGATTTTGTCTTGTAGTGTGGAGATTTTATTTAGTAAGGCTGCTTGGATGTTGGCACACCATTTACTATCTTTCACGCATGTGTCAGGGGGGGCGACTGGAGTTTCAAGCTCTCTTAGGATTTTAAAGAGTTCCTTGGTGTTCGAGTCGGCTTGTATAATGCGGTTGTTGAAAGATTCCTTTTTTGCCGTGATGATGGCATCTTTGTAGGAGAGTGAGGCTAGAAGGAAACTGTCTTTATGCTCGTCTGAGGGGTGGCTTTTCCATCGATTTTCGGCACAGCGTTTAGCTTTGCGGAGCAATCTTAACTGTGGTGTGAACCATGAATTAAGATAAGCTTGAGGTTTAGCCTTTCTAAGTTTGAGAGGTGCTATACAATCAATGGCAGTTCGCATTGTTTGGTTGTAGGTGTGTGCTAGTGAGGTTGGATCAGAGTAAGAGTTGGTGGCTGTGTTAAGGGACGGGAGTAACAATGGGAGGAGTTTCTCCTTGGTTAGATCTTTTTTGCTTCTAGTTGGGAGTGCTGGGGCTAATGGTGACGGGATTCGTGGTGTGGCTTCAATGTTGAAAGTTATAATGTGAGCTGCATTGAGGGAGAGGAAGATGGAGATGGAGATGGAGAGGGAGGGGGAGGGGGGCCCTGGATAGCCACAAGCCTGAGCTGTGTCCTGCTGAGGAGTGCAGCTCTGGCGGGCAGCATCAGCTGAAGCCCATGCACAGGGAAGACACTAAACCACAAGGGAATTTGTTTTACATAGGAAAATGTCCTACAGAAGGCAGCAACAACCAGGGACAACAGTCCCCTATGGACTGTCCTTTTTCCCATGCCATAAACGAAGCAAGTGGCTGAAGATTGAGCCCTCTGATGTTTTTCCAGCTCTCCCAACACACGCCCCTCCAAAAGACGTACGTGGATTGTAAGTCAATCCTGTGAGTCAGAGGTGCATTTAAGGAGTAAATAGGAAAGGGAAGTTTGTGGGTTAGGAGGGTGAGTGCAGAGGTGGAAGGCGGAGTGCCTTGAGACCAGCAGGAGGACAAAGTAGTAGTATGGAGGTGGTTGGAGGCAAAGGTACTATGGAGTGGATGTGCCCAAGTGACAGGATAGAGTGGAGTAGAGGTAGTACCAGTGAGTGGTAGTGGGGAGAGGAAGATGGTGGTAGTAAGAAGAAAAACCTAGTAGGAGGTGGTAGTAGTAGTGAGCGGCAGTAGCGGTCAGTGGTGAGGTGATGAAAGGAGACGTAGTAGGGGAGAAGTGGTGGTAAGTTGTAGGAGTGTAGAAGTGGTAGTAGCAAGGAAGCAGCAGTGGATAACTGATAATAGCTGTAGGAGGAGAGGTAGGTGAGGTTATAAGCAGTAGTAATAGGTGGAGGAGACGATAATATCTAAGTGTAGGATAGCGGAGTGAGACAGAGGGACAGAAGTTTGGTGGGAAGGGAGGGGGAGGAGGAAGAAGTAAGACAGCAGGGCAACTCCCTATTGAACAGTAAACAGGGCGAGAGTAGGGACAGCTAGAAATCCCCTAGGAGGTCAGTGAGCTGATGCATCGGGAAGCCCACAGAAGCATTAATGAGAGAGAAGAGACAGTAGGGATTACCAAGCCTTAGCACGAACCATGGTTAAGGACAACTGGGTTAGGGTGGAGTGGACCCATGGGAAACTAGCAAAAGACAGGGACGCCCCTAGTGCTAATTCCCAAAACACCTTTTTGCTGTGGTTTTTGGCGATTCCTGCCCACCGTTTTGTAAAGTCCACAATAAACACCCTTGGAGTAGAGTCAGGTCGAGTAGTTTTTAGCGATTCCCATCCACATGCGGTGTCAGATGTAGGATCTGCCAGACCCTCAATACAGACGTTGCCCACAACCCTCAGATATGGAGACCCAGGAGGATAAGATGTATAGTAGGGTACATACCTATGGGCAGTTACCACTCCAGACCAAAGTTCCTGGACTGACCTTCCACCCCCTAACCAAGCGAAAATATGTACCATTCTGCAGATCTCCTGGGGGAAATTCCTATGAGGTACGGAGTGCCTATAATTCGTGGAATCTGGCTAAGAAGGAGACGATCAAGGAGATGGACTTTGGGGTGGATATACTGTGTTGGGTATTTCTCTACGGCTCATCAGTTCCGACCACAGCCGAAATAAGAAATATTTATGGTGATCAGGCATGTCCAGTATCCAGTAAACATCCGGGCCCTCCTGGTCAATTTGTCTCCCGAGCGACGGCCGCTTCAGAAAGGCGAGGTGTTTGGGAAGTTCTGTTTAGATACGGTATAGGAAACTGAACTTCTCTCCTGAGAAACGGACATAACAGAAGAAGAACAGCTATCGCTGGGAGAGCCCAGCCGTACACCCAAGAGTAGAACCCGTATTCAGGAGAACAAAAAGGGGTCTCCAGAGAGTGGGCCAGTCGTAGAAAAGGAATCCCAAAACTCTGGCGCAAACCCAGAAAGGGCTGTCAGAAAGAGGAAGAACCAAATTCCTATACAAGCTGAGCGACAAGACCACAACCTGCACCTGGCGAATCTGAAACCCTATCGAGAGGCAGAGGCGTGGCAATGGAAAGATTACCATGCACAGGGACCGGCACCAGAATCTCATGTAGAAGACAACTCCAGAGGCACAGGTCGGATAACAAGCTCCAGGACACAGTTCTTTTTGCCCAACACTTTCTCCAACGAGAAGGATGAAGGCCCCTCCCGAGGGGAATATGGATCAGTTACAAGCTAATTTATTATAGAAGTGGGCCGAAGATAATGACTTGAAGGCAGTAAGGACCAGATGAGAGAGATCCCATTTTCCATTGGGGTAACTGGAAGTAGATTCAGATTACAGCCACAAGTTTGAAGATCTCGGGAAGAAGGGGAACCCATTGACGCCATTTTGTTTTGTCAAGTCCACAACAAACACCCTTGGAGTAGAGTCAGATGTTAGAGTGGTTTTATGTGACACCCTGTCACAAAGGCAACAAGAGCTCCTGAACAAAACACCTAAATAAATAGGAATGGCAGGCATGGGTTACACAAGAATTGCTTATGTATGCACTCCCAATAGGAATACCTGAAGGCGTACCACGTTATGCAGAGTGGTCAACAAGGTGTACACAATTCTGATGAGCAGCCAAAGAGGGGTGAGGTGGTACATGCATATTTAACCTATTCTCCTCCAGGGCGTTCACGTATGCACAGCACCTCAATTATCAATTTGATAAATGCCTATGAACACACATGCATATCTAAGCAAGCATATCTGCTTTGCTAAATGTCATACATTCATCTCAAGGGTACTGTGTGGACATTTTGTGAGGAAACCAACAGGCATCTTACTGCTGCCGTCCCAGGCAGCAGCCTGGCCACACAGCCGATTGATTTACTTTTAACACATTTATAAAGTTATTATAGAGTTATTTATTTTTTAAATGAAACAAATAGTAATAATGTAGCGGCCCCTGCAAATTCGAACTACACCCTCTGCTTTAAGCACAGTAGCACACCCCTTAGTATTGCAATCGGCAAGTTCTATGTGTATTGGAAGTCCCAGATTCCCTTGTAAAATATGTGCATTTCGTTTGCTTTAATAAAGGCCTATCCGTGTAGTCCAGTTATTTTAACATTCACACACAGTCCCCACCGATGTAATCAGACCACAACAATAAGGCGTCTCATTACCGACCTAAGGAACTGGAGTACGAAGGCCAAAAAAAGGTCCACAGCGGCATAATCAAACCCAAAAGAAGTGGACAAGGGGCAGGCGACTTTGGTCTGCTGAAGGTGCTCTGCAAAAATAGGCAAAGTGGAACCGCTTTTGCTGGCCGCTGAAATGGCGAGCTTGTGAATGTCATTCTAATATATATATTTTTTATTTTTAAGAGGGGGCAGGCCGTTTTCTGTAAATTTCTTATGGCTTCAAATTACATTCATGAGGACAGCACTTAAGATAATGGTTTTAGGCCGCAAGGCTGGCGTTATTTCAGTGGAATAAACGTCCTGTTAATATGAACGCTGCGGTGCAGCTCTCCGGAGAAAATGCATACAGACGATTTGCATGTAATATACTGACTGGTAATATAGACTTGCGCAAATAGTACGTGACAATTACTGAGACCATCTAATGCAACGAGGCGACACACATTCTACATATTCAAATGTTACACACGTGCAGAGCAATTAAGGCGTTCGCATACCACACTGATGTTACACATATTACAAGGATTCAAAAATTTTGCTCACACTAAATTAGTGATTGGGCAAAAAACAGGTTGAAAGTACAACGTTTAAAATGGGTTCCATTTATGCGACAAAGAGAAAGCAAGCTGGAGACTTATTTATGCAACTATCTATGTCAGGCGGCGAGCATCCATTTTGGAGTGGGATTACAAAAAGTTAAATCGGGTGGGTAGAAAGAAACCCCACTGGGCAGAATTGGCTGGAGAGGTGGAGGGGACCGTATATGCCAGCTGTTTCACACACTGTCAAGAAATCCAACTGGGATTATCAGACTTGAGATAGTAAAGTGTGGTTTGCAGCAAGATTATAATAAAAGGTTCTCACGAAAGGGGGAGGGGCCATTTAAATACATTGCTTAGTACTTTACCCAGAGCCACTTCTACAACCCACTCCCCAAGTTCCCCTCCCTATAGTTCCAAGGTAAACAGTCTTAGGGTTTAATGTGTGCCACCTGGTTCTGTGAGAATGGGGATTCTTCAGGACAGTTGAAACATGGGAGAAACAAGTTTTCCACAGGTGCCGCTCGGGCATATTACTTCTTCAAATTGAAGTGATAATAGCACAAAACAATGTCTCTCGAAGAGAAACCCAAAACGTCAAAATGTCTCACTGGATTCAAGAAAAAGTCTCTCTGGGTCTCTCGCTGGCATCACGCAGCCCCTGGGTGTCTTGGTTCAGAGGGAATGAACAGGTTTTTTGTTCTCTGCAGTATTTCTGGGTCGCCTGTTAGCAGTTTGATCTCCAGTGGGTCCATGGCCCCAGCACTTCGGAGTATTTAACCAATGGTGGACAGTGGTCTTTGATATCAACAGGCCTGAAAAGGCCTTTGTTGCTTACGCAAGGGGGAGGCTGGGTTGAAGTGACTCATTGGCAAACTTCCTTCTCTCAGAGACCTTTACCACTGCAAATTTGAAGTACGTTCATGCCTATGGGGTCTTCTGCATATTCCGCCTTCCAGTACCTGGCAAATCAAAATACTTTCTACCAACTTTGGTATGTGCTTGTACCTTCTTTCATCACGCCCACATATCCTGTAAGCTTGAGGTGCCAGTGTCCCTCTGTGTTCTTCTTGCAACACCACATTTCCTAAATTCCCAACTTCTTCTCAGATCATGTCCCTCTACCTGCTGCGCTTTCACCCAGTGCTGCTCGTTTCATCACCTCTGTAGCAGGTCTCATCTTCTCCCCCTCTGCTCCTCCTCTCGCCACCTCATTGTGCTCTTTTCACCACCTCCTTCTCAGGTCTTATTCGCTCCTCCTGCTCCTATGCTCCATCTCTCACCACCAGCCTCTTCTTTCTCCAACCATCGCCAAATGCGCAGCTTTACCATACTCAACACCTATGCCAACGCCCTCTTCCCCCTCCAACTCCCCTGGGCCCCGATCCCAGTGCGGGTAAGCACGTATCAGTTATTACTTTGGTCAGTGCGGCACTGGCAGCTCTTAACAAGTCTTTTACTTCACGTGTGTTTGAGGCACATAAGTCTGAGGTTATAAAAAGCCTGTCCGCCATGTTCGATTCTCTCTGATACTTGCACATGTGGGGAGGTTTTGGAGCTCCCATGTGAGCGGGCGGAACCAACACTGCTCAGGCGGCTGTTCAATCTGGGAACAGAGTCCCTGGAACTCTTATTACGATCAGTGCTTCCTTCTATAAAAGGACAAATGTCTTGTGGCTATGTCGCCGGCCCCTGCCACCTGCCCTAGGTGTTTGGGTCGTCCTGAGAAACCTCCCCACGCCCTGTTTCACAGAGATGATGGTGGTAACTACACACACACACACACACACACACACACACACACACACACACACACACACACCCCCCCCCCCACCCCCCACCCCCCACCCCCCCCCTCCCATCTGTGAGGGACAGATAGGTAGGCGACTGCTGCAAACAAACCCTAGATTTGTACAACGTATGGCGTATTCAAATAGGGGAGTGGTTTCTCCCCAGCCTCGGCTGGCTCCATAATAATGTTTTGGTATCCCCTTGGTCGTTTTTTCATTGCTTCAGGCATCATTCCACCCACAGTGGCGGACACCATACAGGGAATCCACCTTCACTCCAGGTAAGATTCTTCATTTTCAACATTGTTATTATTCAACATGTCAGAACACTGTAGCGCATACAAGGTGTGTGGTATTCAAAAGCATGGAACCATGTGTTATGTATTTTTTCAGAACCATTGATGTCAATTCCCATTTATCTTTTATGTAGCTTACTATTGATTTAAGAATGCCAACTGTGTATCTGTCAGCACAAACCCTTTGTAAATTGGGAACTTACAAGAGGAGTTGCCACCGAAGATATAATCCCTTTAAAAGATCAATTTCAACCAGGTATATTGAAGCAGGACGTCGAAGAAAAAGCCACCATAACTCACCCGCCTCAATCAAGCTTGCACAACTAATGGCATCACAGATGATATCATTTATCAGGAATGGTGATTTCAAAGAGAGAAGTGATGGCGATTAAAAAGGTATTTTGCTCTGGAATTGTGCAGGGAATGTACAACCTTGCCTGGTGGTAAATTTGACTGCGGTATTGTGTTTCCAAATGATATACTTTAGACATATAAAACTACCCTCAAAAGGATGGTGGATTTGCCCACATTGCTAGAAGGGTGCATTGGTTGACTACTGGATCAATTTACCAGTGGTCACCCTTCCGTCAACTTAACAATGGAAGGTTTTGCAAATATATACACATTGATTTGCGGCTCCAAAAAATATATGTCCACATTTGGGGAGTTCATAGCACACCTTTGGAGAATGCCCTGGGCCTTCCTGGTATCAGGACATGCTTGAGGTGGCTGTAATATGCTCTTCCACCTAACACTTTGCAACACTGGGCCCTGACAAGAGTTGGGTCCAATTGCCCAAATGCCTGCCAAACCCAACATTTTATGATTGCCATTTAACCCAATGCAAAGAATATCTATAGTTCTATTTGTTTCTGTTTCGTTTTTTTTATAATGAAAATACAAAACTCTGGCTGAATTGCTTCCAGGTCAAAAACTATTTTAGGTTGTATCAGATGCCAGCTGTTGAGTCATGTATCCGTTTGTGCTCCAAGCATTTCAAAATAATTCGGGTTGGTGTCATATTTTTGTAAGTTTCAGGTGGTTTGGTAAAAAGGGGTAAACGTTAGGGAAATAAAAACTAAATAAAAAAAAAAGTTAAAAAAAAAAGTCCCCAATTGCTTTTTGCTAAAGATAGGGGGCACAAATTCAACTTGAAAGCTACAAGCCCGCTATACAACAGTCACTTGCTACCTCAATTATATACATACACACAGCACACAATTTCTTATTCGTCAAGAGTTAAATATCTCTAGCCATTGCAAATTGGTTATATGTGATTTTAGTGAAGTTTTTTAACAAACCATTTTTACTGAAAAAATATCCAATTTTCATTTTGGATGGGGCGCACACCCCCAAATCCCCCACGTCACCCCATGTTTTAACAGCACCGCCCCAACCCCATCCCTACCTGTTTTAACCCCTTACCCATAAATATATATAATTTTTTTGAAGCTGTATTTTTTCAGTAAAGTTTTGGGGTAAAAAATGCCTCAAATAAAAACCCCTCAGTAAAATCACTGGATACCGTGCACATTTTGCACCCTTCTAAGGACTTCATATTCAGAATACCACACTTTGAAGACTCAGGCACCTAACTAAAACTTATGCAAGGCTTACCAAACTGTTTTTAAGGCAGGTCCTGTCCAATTGTGTCTGTTTTTTTCAAACAATTGTGCATGGTAAAACACTAAAATTAATGTTTATTCCCCTACACCAGTATGGTCAGTGCTTGAAAACACACTGACCTCTTAGATTCCTGGCCAGATAGCTGGTTGTGGGCATTGTGAATACTGGAAAGGGGCCTTTACCGCTCAACAATGCATATTAGCTCATTGGACATGGTTTGGATTTAGCTTTCTCTTTGCTAAACAGGCCAACACTATCAGACTCCCAATCGGTGGCACGGAGGATCCGTTTTTAGGAATGCTATTTTAGTAATTAAACACGCCAGAACGGCTCCTCAACAAACGTAAGGTGCAAAAGGAAAGGAAAATCACCAGGCATGGTTACAGTTTATGTCTAGGGGTGAAGGAGGGAGATAGGGGGTCATTCAAGCTCACTTTTCTATGCATGGTATGGTCTCTGGAGAAGCCTCTTATTGTCCTGGTCCTGTACTCCATCAGTAAACACACGGGGATGGTAGAGGACACAGATGACACAACATCAAAAGAGAAAACACCGGACTCACCCCCACACACATACTTCTCAGCTTTCAGCTTTCTCTCTGTCTAACGGTCACCCAGTAGAACCTCCAACACTAACATTCCACCAGCTCATGACATCACACACAGCTACTCTCAAAGCCACATTACAACACCTCTCCCTTCCTATGGAAACAAAAAAGAATGACTAAGGTAACGCGACCAGCACCAAAACCCTAGCCACCCAAACACAAAGACGGTACCAGAAATCCTGCACACAGCAGCCGCCTATGCCCAGAACCCCTGGCAACCTCAACAAATAGGAACCACACACAAAGGGAACCATTCACAGGCCAAACCGGACCACGTAGAAAATGCCAACGGCCACTAACTCCATGACAACAACATGCCACGACCTTCGATACCTACTCCCCAAGTCCCTCGATTCTCACCCTCGAGGACTAAAAACAATAAACTGTGCACTTACGCCTGTCCTGAGCTGCCCCTCAGAACCTAGGGCTGCCACCCCTAGCCATACTATTGTTAGATAACACTAACACAACTACCTAACCAAACTTACCCTCCTACGCACTAAACACCTTCCACTCTAGTCTGCCCCCCGGAGTATCAGAGCTGCCCCTCTGAGTACAAACCAACCGCCCCCTAAATGGAGCAACAACAAATGCCCAACAGCAACCGAGGGACCCACAAAGCACAACTGACTGCAGTGCCACAAAGAAACCGCACTCGCAATCCTACTCCACTACCACTAACCATTGGGCATTTTCTCTCCCTTACGCTACCAAACCTCTTGACACACCAGTAAGACAACCTGATTTACCACACTAGGAATCAGGAGGGAAACTGCACACCTCAGATCTAACATAGTAACCTACCCCAGTCCAAAACCAGGTACTATGGAAACACTGGCAAAGCCGAATAAACTCTCAACCATAGCGCCCTACCTACGCCCCTACACTAAGCGCTACAAAACAACAAGACATTCAAATATATACTCAGGCATAGCGAACAATCTGGACTTAAACCAAACGCTATGAAACTCAACAGCACAACACTGCCCTGAGGACAACACCCATGGCGACCTGACCTGAATTTGCACCAGGCACTATGACCACAGAACAACACTACATCAACTCCAACCACAACACTCAAGAATCAGGCACAACTTAGATACACAACACCATAGCGACCTACCCCAGGGCCAAACCAGGAACCATGGAACAACAGAAAAACGCTGCCCTGGGATACACCACAATCATACTGACCTACCCCAACACTTAACCAGGCACTAGGTAAACAGAACAACATAATGAGAACAGGCACACCAAGCACTCTGAACACACACATGGGCAATCAAACTCAACCCATGACCATACACACAGCGACCTACCCCAGCATCACAACCGGGCACTATGGGAAAAATAACACCTACAGTCAAACTGCTCAACACACAGACATAGTGACCTACCCTGGCACTAGAACCAGGCACTATGGATGGATCCCCAAGCAGTCATCAACATGCAACCACACATGCACCAACTCATTTTACACGCACCTATACACTACACCCACACTCCAAACACAGATAACACTAAGCATGCAATGATATGTAATGCTGATAACATAGCATAATACATGGAAAATTTAGGTGCAGACAATAGCAATGTCACCCAGAACTGGGTAATATAACCCGCAGATGGAATCCGGCATGGACTGCTGGGTACGAACAACGTCACGCTGCATGAAAGTCAAGAGTTCCACACAAGGAAACCACACCAAAGGAACCTATGTTCAATTTACTCAGTTCACGAGTAAAACGTAAGACCATATTCCCTGAAGTTATGGTCGTCCTGGAACGGAATTCCACCGCTTGGATGGTACAAAGCGGAAAAAGGACTGAACTACAACGGTCACTACATAGCACAGCACACCCCCCCCTTACCTTGGTAAATGGAAAGGGGCAAAAGCTCTGCTCCCAACTACAACAATGCTCTACACTTCCACAGAAGGCCACAACACTGGACAACACAGGCAAACGAACAACGGCCTTCAAAACCTAAAGGTACCCGCCCCCACCCCGCCAGGGACTTAAATAAGGGCCTGGGTACCTGTCAAATAACATGGGCCACACAGCAAAAACAGAGAGGTGATGGCTGGAAGGTTTAGAATTAATCTTAACCACTGGCAATGCTCTGGGCAACCCTCCAGACCACCGTTCTTCGCCTGCCAAGCCATTACAGAAGGGAAAGGCCATATGCAAATCAGGCTTGACCCCACCCCAAAAGGGGCAGTCCAGCCCGAACTGCTAGGCCACATCCCTTCTGCACGAGACCACAAGCATCCCCAAACATGTTTCGCCCTTGTTGGGGCTATTCAGTGAGGAGTAGCTTAGGTCTCTAGGCCCAGCAGGCACGGGACCCACGTCTGGGCATACCCGTCCCTCGGGGTGACATAGCAAAAACAAAGAGGTGATGGCTGGAAGGTTTAGAATTAATCTTAACCACTGGCAATGCTCTGGGCAACCCTCCAGACCACCGTTCTTCGCCTGCCAAACCATTACAGAAGGGAAAGACCATATGCAAATCAGGCATAACATGGGCCACTACATATAACTACACCCATACCACTCACACGGCCCGATACACTAACCTGACCAACGTCCCATAGCCACGCTGAACACCAGGCGGGTTCCAAAACTCAAAGTGCCCAGTGTGGAATCAGCAAAATTAATCCAATTGCTTGAGGATGGTTCGATTGGCTTGGGTTCAACACCCGACTAAAGCCATTTTAATTCCATTGACACGTTAGCTCAGGCACGTACCACCTTGCTTCCGACCTGCTGAGAACGAGGCTTGAGGTCCAGGAAGTAAAGATCAGTGCCACGTGACCAAATGGGAACGCATCTCCCAGCTGTGTCGTCACTAGTAGGCATGGAGTCACTGGCCCAGCAAGATCACCGGAGTTGATACCAAACTCCTTCCAGGCGCACCTCAAGACCGACACTCTCTCGTCAGAGCACCGCGGCAGACAGCAAAATGCTCTCTGCGACGTGTCCGGCACCAATCCGCCCCCGATGCCATGAAGGAGGGACCCGCTCCACCACCGCAACACGGAAGGGGGGCAGCTTCGGGGGAGGCCAACTTCCCTACGCAGCTCTGCCGAACCAAGCCTCACTCTGCTCTACGACGCCGCAAGGAGCTTTGTAGATGGTCGATCAGGGAGACACCGACGGCTGGCCCCAATACTCCTCTGCAGCCCCCCTGCGCCCGACACCCTGGCGCACTACAGAAGCCGATCACACTTCCTGGTGAGAGGGGCACCAGCAATCCGTCGGCTCCTCAGCACCGCCACCGCCGCGACAACTGGCCTGCTCAACTAAGAATGGTAGCAAAATCAACGCTGCCCCTCCGACGAAGTGAGGCATTCTAGGCATGGCCTCACTGGGGGCAACAAACTTGGTATGACGGGCCAACTAGATACAGGCCCGCCTGGGTGTGGGGGACCCACAGGGGCGGTGTTCCTGGAGTGCTGCACACCCACAGCGCCGATGACAAGGTAATCCCCCTACCATCCCATCCTCGTCACCAGTGTAACAAAGTGGATGTCCGAGACACCAAAGGTAAGTTCATGGTGATTTATTGTCCTGTACTCCATCAGTAAACACACGTGGATGGTAGGGGACACAGATGACATGACATCAAAAGGGGAAAACACCAGGCTCACCCCCACACCCATACTTCTCAGCTTTTAGCTTTCTCTGTCGAAACGGTCACCCAGTAGAACCTCCAACACTAACATTCCACCAGCTCATGACATCACACACAGCTACTCTCCAAGCCACATTACAACAAGATACCAGACCCTGAAGAGGGGTCAGAGAAACCCCAAACAATAAGCAGATTTGCAACGGTGCGGTCTACATACCCAAGGAATCGGAACCCAGACAATAACAAAGAATTTGAAAGTCAGAAGCAGCGTTCCAGCTCCACAGCCGTTGTGAACCTAGCTCCCCTTTTATACTGTTCCCACCACAACACATGTCAAATCCTCTCCTATCTCCTGCCGGCTCATGAACTTGGAGCATTTACACTTCCATATCACAGCCGAGGGAGGGCAGGTGCCCGTTCCCCTTCATCGAGTCTACACATCGTGGATAAAATACCCGCGCTGCTACTGAGACAGCCCATCATCGGGTAAGGAGAAATTCAGCCATGGAGACGCCCAACCCGACTGCTGCTGCTAATTATATTTCTTTGCTCATTCAGCATTAACCATCGCTCGCATCCGCCTCACTACGCCGCAAAGGGCATACTCATCCAAAATCATTCACTTTTAAATGGCCGATGCTTCGAACCGACATGGTTGCTAAGCAACACATTTTTCCTGCATGCTCCGATTGGTGCCCTCTCCCTACATCTACCAATCAGGTGCGCCGGCAGGCACAAGCCAGCCAGTCACGCTGCCCACAGTCCACCTATTCAAAGGTGAGTACCTGCAAACCAATCACCACGCTAGCGGTCCCCGCTCTCTGTAACTGAGCTCTACTATGCTGTGAATTACCACTCCCAAGCATGGAAGCATCATATGGTAAACTCTAGCAGCTTCCCGTCATATAACACTTTTATGAACCTAATAATGACTGCACCACCCATCCGCCTTCTAACTGCTGCATCTGTGAAACTTGATACAAAAGGTCAGATCCTCTCCCCACAACCAGTCTTTCATCACGTGCCCATACAACTTTGTATAGTATAACAATATCGGCATGACCTTTTTGCCATCTGACTTTATCTGCACGAGTTTGCTCATATATTGTGATCTCAGGTCATTCGTACTGCGCTGTACGTACCTACACTGACTGTACCGCTCGGATCTATTTTCTGCAGTAATAATTTTGTTGCCATACCGTCACTGTGTTCGTTCATATATAAGTATATGGACTTTTGTATCATCGCATTTATCTTTCTGTCTATTTCAACTATCAGTCGTGCCTTTAAAGCACCTCTCTAAATTAAGGAAATGCTAGCACACATATTGCTATCCCTACTCTCCATACTGTCAACAACCTATGACCACATGGACAAAATACCCTTACCGAATCCTGCAATGCTCATGCCTTGCTCTTCAGGTACATATATTCGACTAGGCAAAGGTTTAGTTCGACTCTTTTGTGCTCAGCACCATCCTCTTCCATGCCCCACGCCATTCCTAATACCTCTGCGCCATTCCCCACTATTATCAACAGCCAACCCCCCCCACCAAGACCACTGGCATCCTCGACCTTGCACTCCACAATACACACACGCACAACCAGCTCATACAACCCCGATGCGCACACACAAGGATCCTACACATTTCCACAAGATCAAGGTGGAGTCACACGATCACACCACCGGCCTTACCACTTATTGTCCAAACTCCAGCTGACCATTGCCCCACACAACCCATCAGCGGATATCTGAGAAACTATAGACCAACCTCTCGTATCCCCCAACCACGACCTAACAAACCACTAACACCACCCAGGCTTACCCAACAAAAATCTCCACTATAGAAAGATGAATCTCTGCAGAACCTTACCACCACACCCGTATCCTCAACATTTGCCTTTCATCCTTTAACTGCTCTGCAGCCAACACAACCGATCAGAGGACATCTGAGGAATCATAGATTATCATCTCGCATCTCTCAACCAATCAAATTACTGATACCATACACCATCCAACAAACATTCCAAACCAAGGCTGCCACCCTCCATCCCAACAGACCTCACACCCTTTCCCTTGCTACCTCCTCGCCAACAAACTCTACCTTCTTTCCCACCAACTCAATCAAACTCATTGATAACATCCCCATCAAGCCTACCAACACTAACACGATCTCCCTAAAAGGTGCCCTTACTAATGCCAGATCTATCACAGCCCATGCCTTAGACATCGCAGATGCCATAAAAACATACAACCCTGATTTCTTAGCAGTAACGGAAATTTGGCTCCATGCAGCATCAGGTCCCCTCCTTTCCTTAGCCATCTCTGAAGGCTATACAATCTACAGAAAAGATAGTTCTATCACAAGAGGCTGAGGAATTGCCTGAATAGCTAAAGAATCCTTAAACATAAGAATTGCACCCGAATCGCCTTTCACCTCCGGCGAAGTCATCACATTAAAAATTACCCTCTCACCCACCTGCACACTCCCCATCCATATCATCTATAGGCCTCCAGGCGCCATCGCCACCTTTGAAGATGATATCACATCACTTCTGTCACACAACATGAAACCCCACTCTAAAGCAATTATCATGGGAGACTTGAACCTAGGTCTGTATGACCCTCTAGACTCCTATGCAAGTTATCTAACCAACTCTATCAAAGCCTTAGGCTTCACACAAAGAATTACAGCCCCCCACTCATGACAAAAGACGCACTTTAGATTGGCTAGCTGATGCAAACTGTACCACTGTTATCCAATCCAATACCCCTTTGCCCTGGTATGATCATAACCTCATTACCTTAACCTCTACTATCACCACCAAGAGCCCGACACAGCCATTACCAACTACCACTATCCTGTCCATAAACTCCAAAAACATTACTAGAGATAACATAATACCATTACTTACCCCAATTTTGAATCCTTCACTCTCAGATAGCAACACGTCAACCTTGGTCAGCCAATTAATACAATGAAACGATGCTCGCAGCCATTGAAAAAAATTGCCCTGCTTAAAAAAAAAAAACTAAAAAAAAAAAAAAAAAAACAGTTCACCACCAAACTTAAAGCTCTGCGTGCCTTAAAAAGATCAGCTGAAAATAAAATGGCTGAAATCGCCTACCCTTGCAAATAAAGGTCAATTCCATTAATTTGCTAACTATAAGAGTGAAATCATTAAGTCTAAAAGCGAAGTCTACAATCGAAGAATATCCAATGCCCATTCAAATTCTAGAGCGCTATTCACCATTCTACGTGAATTAGAGTCACCAGCACCTATCCCAGAGCATACAACCAAAGATGAACTATGGTGCAATGATATTCAGAACGCCTTGGCAGACAAAATCATACTACTACAACATCAAAAAAGAACAAAAGAAAGTAAAAAATCAAGCCTAAACTAACCTCATCGACCACATCTAACCCCCTGGATATCACCAAGGTAAATACATTTACGTTCTCCCCTCTCACAACTACCGATACAATTAACATTATCAAAAGTTTAAGCCTTCAAGATGCAAAGGCTAGTATGGTAAAAGACTGCGCTGCTGAACTGGCACCCTTTATTACCAGCCGTATCAATAACTCATTCGCAACTAATTCAGTCCCTAAAGATCTCAAATCAACGTGGGTTCTACCTTTACTCAAAAAACCCACCTTACAGCCTAACATTCCCACCAATTTCCGTCCTATTACCACAGTCCCCTTCCTACTAGAAATACTATCTGCAGATCCAAAAATTCCTGGAAGACAATCACCTATTAGGCTTAAGACAATCTAGTTTCAGGCCCGGCCATGGCACCCAAACGGCGTTGCTTGACCTGAAAACACAAATGGACCAATATATGGACAAATGAGATCTTTGTATCCTCCTGCTGCTTGACCCATCAGCAGCATTTGACTTAGTCAACCATGACATCCTCTGCCAACACCTAGAGACCGCAGCCCAATTCTCCCCTGAAACAATCGAATGGATTAAATCCTTCCTGTCTAACCGAACAATGAGGGTCTTCTCAGATACTGCAGCAGCCTATCCTGTTCCTGTGACCTGCGGTGTACCTCAAGGTTCTTGCGTGTCACCCACAACGCATTTACCAAACTTCTGTTTGATAAACTTGACAATATGTGTATCACGTATACAAATTATGCGGATGATACTCAAATACTTATACCAATTACAGGATGCTACGTCACAGACTCCAACAACTTTAATCAAATCCACCTCGCCAGCCAAGCATGGATGGCCCTCAACAAGTTGTGCCTTAATGATGAGACTGTTCTTATCATTGGAAACAAAAAGAAACTTAGCAATTTACCCCAGCTCTACAAATCCTTTATCATCGATGGCCACATCATACCTGTGGCCACTGAAATAAAAACCCTCGGAGTCTACATCGACTCCTCCCTCACTCTAAACAGACAAGTCAATGCGGTTGTCTCATCCGCCGCCTACACAGCTAAATTGATAAGAGCTTGCCGTCCCTTTCTCTCTACGGAAAACTCCATCACCTTGGCTAGAGCACTGATACTGTCCAGAATTGATTATTGCAATTCCCTTTTCGCTGGAACCAGCATCAGAAACATCAAAAAATTGCAGACAGTACAAAATAACGCCATTAGAGCCGCACTAAACATTCTAAACACAACCACATCGGCCACAAGAAGAAACATCCACTGGCTCCCTGTCCACGACAGGATTAAATTCAAAATCCTGACAATTACTCACAAATGCATAGCAAAAAAAAAGGCACCCAAATATCTTAGTGACCTTATCTGCAAAAATAACTCCGATCGACCGACCCGTTCTGCTGACACCAATCTGCTCATCACCACCTGGGTCAGAAAACAAAAGGCGGGGGCACTAGCTTCCCAGCATTAGTACCAAAACTATGGAATGCTCTACCACCCCAACTGAGAAACGACACCTCCTTCTGGCCATTTAGAAAAGACCTGAAAATACTACTTTTCAGATGTGACCTACAACATTAGATACCTCACTTCCTTGACAAGGATACAAAATGCAACAATCAGGAAATGTAATAACATGTAAATATATGTGTATAAGTGAAATGTTAGAAATCTTGAACCTTGCACAGAAATGGATATTTACTATTTACGATGTTTTTGTAACGTAATGCCTGTTATTGAAGAGTCTTAAACTTGGAACCATATCCTAAGTTTTGTTTTTTTCTAGCGACTAGCTGCCTATGGGCGTTGCGCGCTTTACAAATGCATAAATAAAATATAAAAAACATCCATATGCCAATTCCATACGGCGCATGACATTTTAGCTGTGGGTCTTCCAGCCTTCCAAGAACATTCAGGAGGAGCCTTCCAAGAACATTCAGGAGGGCGATTGCTCAAGAAGTAGAAACAGCAATGCACAGAACACCAAACTCTAACAGCTCAGCCAAATCCAGAAAGAACCTCACAGAACCAGGAGACATACAACAAATAATAGCCAAATACAATGTAATGACAGGCTCCATCTGAGGGAATATGAATGTTTTTGCTTTCACCAGGACCATAACCAGATACTTCCCCTATAAGATGAGAACATTCCTTGTGCATAGCTTGCAGTTCTCACCCCCTCTCCAGAGTACCCCTGGTAAGGTCATGGAAAGTCAAATGGATAAGTCTGGTCGGTCTACATAGGATCAGCCCTCTAATTTCTGGTATTGCTCAATTCTGCAATGTCTGTACTTAGTCGGGGTACAGTTGTGGGTATGAGAAAGGCATTGGCCACGTCTCCTGCAGGAATCTGTGGGGCAAGTAACTCTGATAAAAATCTATTAATTTCTTCTTGGAGAACAGAGTTTTGATTTTTGCTTTATTATTTTATTTCACAAAAATAGAGAGAGAAATTCCCCGATTACCACATTGGATTTTGTAATCGAAATTTCGCAAGTGCCCCCAAATGTTCTATGGGTAAGGGGTGAAAGTGGGGTACTGGGGAATCAAGGTGGTTGGGGGTCGCCAATAGGAAATAGATGGGTAACAAAAATACATTGTAAAGAATGGGTTAAAAGAAAAGGGAGTATGCTTAACTTCATAAATCTATTTTCTAGCCATTCCACCAGCACTCCCAAATGCACAATAATCCTTCTGACACCAAATTACAGTTTTATTTTTCTATTAAAATGGCAATCATCTCTATAGACACAATATTGCCATCTCTGTAGTTCACAATTCATTCACAACCCTAATAAAGTATTAGTTACCTGGGCGTTTCAATAAATCTTAAATATTTGCTTGCAAAGCCTTGGCACCACTTCCATTCTGAACAGGCTAGATGGGAAAGGTCATTTGTTCATAAAACTGTGCCGATACGAATGTGCATGCTTAACTAAATGAGAACAGCAGAATTTAAAAAAAAATACAAAACAGGCCCTACCTGTAAACACACTGCCTGATTAACCAAAATGATAAAAAGCTTCTTTTAATTGGGAAATTGCTTGCTGCAAAGTATGCTTGCATTGCAACAGCGACTTATTATGGCTGGCTAGTAACTTGCAACTTGAATGTGTATCCCCCTGGTAATATATATACACATGTAATATTCATTATTAAAATAGAGGGGGCAGGAGGTGTATATTACACACATACAAATCAAGAGCTCCAGTTAATCTCACAAAACAAAACGTCTACAAAGCGTGGGATCAACAACATTAAAGTCAAATGCTCACTGTATACAACTGCAAATTCAACAATGAAACTCAATGTATAAACACTCACTCCATACCACTCCAAATATTAGGGCAGGTTACCTCAATACCATAGGTAAAGTCGATGTTAAATATTTGTAGTGGCATGGAGTGTTTATTTTTGTAGTGGTATACAGTTAGGATGACACCAGTTGGGCCAGGCAGCCAAAAGGTAGCCCCCGTTAGCTGTTGGGTTCAGCTAACATGGCTCTCCTAGGCTAGAGGCAGGACATAAATATCTCCCAGCAATGTCGAACCCAGACATATCCTCCTATATGTATGAAAACTCACATTAAAGTGATGGTTGACTATATATCGGCAACAGTTCTATAGTTCATACATGTACACAATTTAACTTTCATGCACGCTTTCATACTTATTAGGGTACTCCGACGAAATGTACACCTACTACATGTACCTGCACAGTTCATATATGAAATGTACATTTGTTCAGGCATGTCGGTTTGCCTCCTATACATATTAAAGCTCACATTAAAGTTCGAACTTTGAATTTTCAATACATATAAGGAGGCAAGAAGCATACAGGAGTTTTACATTTCAGACATATACATTGTATACATCTCCTGTAGGTCTCATATACATATGAAAACTGACAAAGTCGGTTGTCACAGATGCCACAGGAAATACTCCAAGTTTCTGAGAACGGTCTGTGGGACTCCCTCTCCCTCTTCCTCCCCCCCCATCCTTAACCCAGGGTTATGTGAGGGGTCAGAAATAAAAGCCAGACACAAAGTGGTGATGTTTTTGGTTAAATACTAATATAAAAAAAAATGTAAATGGATTGGGAAAATGCCTCTTTGGCACAATACTAAAGAGGAGTTTACCTACCTAAAAACACAAACTAAGGCTCTGTCTGTGTCAGGATGTCAATAACTGAAAAGCCATCCTTGTGTCCAAACCGTCCCATCCTGACCCTCACACTACAAACACAACCATAAAGTGTACAAGAAAATGTCTCCAACCCGATACTGGCAGAAAAAGTGTTCACAGCTGATAATAAGAATAACTCCAACAAAAACGTTCCCCAAGGTGAAAGACGTCGGATCAAGACTGATTCTGAGATGGGTGGTAATGCATCTTTTACTAACAGTTCCTTTTGTGTCTCTCCTGGATTCACAATGTTCCGGTTAGGCAACACGTTCTGCAACAGTCTTTCTTTAACACAAATGTCTCTCTTGTCTAGCAAACACTATCCTTTTAGTATTTATTGTAGCTTGCAACTCTTCTGGTATACTCCCCTACCAGGACTCTTTGTGCAATTCCAACTGTCTGGTGTACTCTCCTGTCAGGACTTCTCTTGTGGTTTCAATTGCCTGGTATCTTTCCTTTGCCAGGACTTCATATGCCTTTCAATTGCCTGGTATCTTTTTGCAGGTACATAGGAAGAACACCATATGGTTTTACATCCAGCAGGATGCCCGAATATATGCAATATACTCGCACTGCTCAATTGTGCCAATCCAGTCCCATTCATACACTTTACGTTTCACTTTACTCTATGACATGATCAACAACTCCAGATTTACTTCGTAATAACACATATATTGTACTATAAGAAAGGCATGGTATCAAAGTAAGACAGACATGTGACCGCAGTTCAAGAGTGTTTATTGAACTTTATCAAGGGTGTGATAACGCCTTTCTAAAAACCTAAATCTAAGATGGGAGCAAGCTACGACCATCAAATAATAATACAGTCCTGGTGGAGTCTTGTCAAAATAAAAAAGGGCGTATACTAAAAAAAAAAGAATATTGCCAATCATTACCGCCAGGTTACAAATAGTGTGGGGTAATGTTCATGAAAATGATAAGTCAGGATGTTCAGGCCATTGGCCTCCCCTCCCTATGTTCACCACAGGACAAGGCAGTTCACTTGAGCATAGCACACTCTTGGGGTTTCTTCAGGACGAGGACACAGTTATATTACAAGCATGAGGGCCTTCTATACCCAAGTCTCTTAAGTTATCAAAAGTCTCTTGCTGCTTCAGAGGGCCTGATGTATCAAACAAACGAAAAGTTATTTTCCAAGTAATCACGTAGGGCGATTCACTCTTCACCCTAGAGCCCCATCAGCTGGGCGCAGATCCATTTCGCTTCCACAATCCCATCTCGGATGACTCACAGTTCACCCCGGATATCCCTCATTCGGGCTCAGATCCCTTTTACACAATTAGTCTCCCTCACCCTGGTTCGGACCAATTACAGTTTGTATTACCTATCGAAGACCGTTGAATGTGCACAGGGTTTGGCTTGACCCGTTGCAGGACCACTTTGATGTCACAGTTCACAATTTTACATTCTCAATTGGATGCCTAATAGAGACCTTCGAATGAGCATCCACATGGTGCCGGAGCACTCTGTATATGGTATCTCGGTTTGCCTTCTAAAGTTCAATCAAAAAGTTCAATTACTTATTTAGTTCCAATTATACTCGCGTTGCTCATTGCCAACGCCTCACATACGGTTGTCTTTATACAATGTTTCAGCTTGCAACCTTGGTCCTAACACAGAACGGCCTGCTATCAGTCTCTCAGACTCACTGGCTATGCTGACTTTACTGGCAATGCTTTGTTGTGGGAGCCAAGGACAGTACCACAGCGGCAATCTATCCTCCCTGTCTCGGCTATCGATGCAGGAAAGTCCCAGGTACCTCCGACACACAATGCACCTTTCTTCAGCTTTAATTCCTGGCCTTATGTTTCTTATTCTCAAGGGTCGTGAAAGTAGTGGTTTCCCTCCGAAAAGGCCAAGGGCAATTTCCTTGTTGCAACTCTTTCTGGTCTTGTTGTCTTTCTCCTCGTATTAAACTGCCATCTCTGAACTGCTGCTTGCTCAGGTGTTTTGGCTTGCTCAGGGTGTGCTTTCGTACTGCGCCTTTTATCCATGTGGGGAAATGTGATGGAAGTCAGGTGCGTGTAATTTTCAGTAAGTGCTCGACTCTGCCTGACCCTTGTGTTGGGACATGTCAGGTATACAGCTCGGGTGTTAGTCTGTTTCCTTTCACAGTGAACTGTCCGTGAGAAGGCGTTTGTGTCAGGAAAGGGCGAGGGGTTGAGTTCCTGGGTATCCTACTTTGTAGGATGTGAAAAAGGTTTTATAAGGAAGGGCATGCCATGTCTCACCCTCCGGTGTCCCACTTCCACTCCCCGCAGACCCCTCAACCAGGTTATCCTCCCACACTGGTCCACCCCTATGGAACTGGATACAAAAGCAATGGCCATGTCCTGGCCAACTGGATGACAGATCCCCGGGGACTGACGGGTGAGACACCTTCAGGTTTCTCACAGTACATTGATCATCCGACCTATTCATGCGACCGTTTAGCCTATTATCCATCACACATTTGAACATATAGATCCTTCCTCTGCGGTTATGATTTTCATCAAGAAAATAAGTTTTTCCCATATTACAATAGCTTTCAAGGAGAGCACACGCAGCTCATTTCTTATTACCTGTCCGGAAACCCCTGAAGCAATTTCAGAATCCTTCTCCAAAAGAATCCCTCAGGTTTTAGCCATTTTTCGATAAAATCAAACAAGTGAGTTTCTGCACCGTATGTAATCATTGTAACAACATTTTTACAGTAGTATTCCCTTGCTGGTAAAAAAGAGAGTAATTACCATATTTTGTGTTAATTTGCACAGTCCGGCCTACCACTGCCTTCATCTTATGCTATTTGTGTACAAGGAGTTTGCTTACATTCTTTGTCTCAAAAAGGTAGAAGCCCAAATAGGTGAGGATAACTACTTCCGAGCACATTACTACCCAAATACCATTTAACCTTTAAATGTTCTCTTTTCCTTTCTACATGAAATGCAAGGATCTTTTATATCATTGATACTGAGGCAATTCACCCTTGTGTACTTTTCAAGGTCGACCAATTGCCGTTGGAGACCTATTGGGGTGTGATCATCAGCGCCATGTCGTCCCCATATAATAGTTCACATGGGTTTTATCTATCTTTGGTTGGAAGCAGCGCATAGTTACAAAAGCCTCAACAATGTCAGAGACAAAAAGATTAAAAGGAAGGGTGACAAAGGGCATCCCAGTTTCAACATGTGCCGACAAACAACCATGCCCATCAAATCTCATACGGATAGATGTATTCGTGTGCAGGCTAATATGTATGGCTTATAATGCTGGAGGGCAGCCCCAGGAGTCCAAATTGGACCACAGTTTACCTCTTGAAACAATACCGAAGGCCATGTAGAGGTCAATAAATGCAATAAATCAATGCGTAGACCTCTCCATGGCCTCCTTTTTAAGCAGGCCGATGAATCCATTAACTACAGTTCCTACCCCCCCTGCAGAAGCTTGTCTAATATATACCCAATCTGCCACTCTTTTTGGCCCAACTTCTAAGCTCATGCAACAAGCCTGCAAACATTTTTGACGGAATAGCTGATAATTATATAGGCCTGTAATTGCCTGGATGAATGCGGGGGCATTTTTCCTCGCTCCAACCACTCTATTGAAGATGCCGTGCAAAAGCTGTGCCCAAACGTGGGGCTTACCTTTCTATACTGTTGTGGCCAAGCCATCCGGGCCAGGCACCCTTTACTTTGAGATTTAAAACAACAGGTAATCCAAATCCCATTCTAATGTCCACGACCCCTCACTGATCACTTCTTTTCCAGTTTTACTCTTGATCCCTGTTGAGTAAATGGACTTAAAATGGCCCATCCAGATCTAAAGCTTGTCAGCACCCCCTAATCAGATGTTATAATAGCCCAGAAAGGTTTGTACCTTCCCCTACGTTCTGAGATGCTTTTGTGTCTCTCCTGGATTCACAATGTTACTGTTAGGCAACAAGTTCTGCAACAGTCTTTCTTTAACAAAACTGGTATACTCCCATGCCAGGACTCTTGTGCAACTCAAACTGCCTGGTGTACTCTCCTGCCAGGACTTCTCTTGTGGTTTCAATTGTATGGTATCTTTTTTCTTACCAGGACTTCTTATGCATTTCACAGTTCCTCTGCATCATCAAAACTGAATATACCGCTTTTGGCCTGGTATATTTTTCTCCAGTAATAGGTTTTCAAGGTTTGCCCTACTCCGGCATCCATAGGTCATTGGGGTTTCACTCTGTACTTTGCCTTTTGGGCATTCAAACAAGCTTCTTGGATTTGCTGGGCTAGCAAATCTCATTGCATTCAAATTGTCGTCCACACGGTTGCCGGAACACCCAGGGGTTCCCTCTTGCTTTCCTTCCGGCTTCCTTCGCGGCTCTGCTGTCACACGCCTGGAGAACGCAGTTCTTGCTCTGGAGAACACTGCCTCTTTGAACTGGCAAGTACCCAGGAACACTCCCGCGGTTCCCAGTGTCTGCACGGCTCTTCCCACTTGCACACTGAGTGTGTCCGTCTGCCTCAACTGACTGCTCTTCTCTGCCACACCAGTACTTGTCCCACATGCTCAGAAGCCTCTGCAAAGAAGCGGGCGTCTTCTCCTGCACTGCCACACTCACTTGTGCGATTGGCATGTTTAAATGTCCCGAGCAGAGGTGATTCAGAAAAACAACTAGTCTGCACATTATGCTTTGAGCTCCTGTTACCTTGGACTAACTCCTTCTTCTTCCTCTCTGTACTTCAAGGATTATGGGAGATTGAGTCCATGGATGTAATTGGACAAATATTGTTTAAATAGCTTTTCCCAGTGATTTTACATGAAGGAACATTCCCACAAAAAGGTATCAGAAGCAAAAGGGAGCTATATGTGTAGGTCATGCATGGGGGTTTGACCTACAGAATATTGGGAGGATGTTTCTTTATCTTTACTTCCTCTACAAGGGGGAAAAAGACAGCTGATAATAGGCCCTTAAGGTCTTGGGTCTTCCTCATGGGAAAAGCGGGAATCTCGTCCAATGAAGTCATGGTATCTTCCCCAGTAGTTGTCTCCTCCCATGTGAGCCTCATAAATTTGCCCCCATGGTAAGGTTCTGGTAGCGGCTGCCGTCCCCTGGCCACTTGGGAAGAGGTCACCGCCGGGGAATCACTGACTACTTAATTGGATTTCTCACAGTTAGTAGATGCTTCAGTGTCACGCTCCGTATACAGGGTTTGAAATTAAGAAGCAATGAGCAGAAGCTAAAACCAACTCCTACGTGTCAGGCATCACCCAGTAAAGACCTACCGCTGGTGAACCAGGTACGAGTGCACAACACTTTTGCAAACCTTACTTCCAGAGGAGAGGCAAACTTTAAACTTCTGCCCAATATGTATACTGCTTCCTTCTTTATTCACATTACATTCTCAAATACTCAATGTTAACATATGCATGTTTGTAAGGTACCAGTTGACGTGGGCAGACAAAAGTAGCTCATCGTAGCTGTTGGTTTCAAGCCAACCATGTTCTCCTAGGGTGGCAGCAGGAGCTAAATAGCACCCGGTTCCCATCAATTTCAAACCCTGGTATACCAAAGGTCTAGATAACTGCAATGTTAACATAAAGGCTGTAGGAATATTCATATTTTTAAATGTTTAAATTATAGGTTCCCGTTAGTGCAACATAATGATTTAACATCCCCAGCTTATACAATCCCACTCCACAATTGTGGACAGTAAAACAGTGCGTTTCTCAAAACTCTAAAATAAATAAATAAAATGTAAACAAAAGCAGTCTACAGCTTTACTCTGGTAATCACACAAATATAGTAGATACAAAAACCACTCATCAATAACACAAGATTTTACCTGCCTGCATGAATCTTGCTTTACTTCCTCAAACAAGCATTCACATCCATAACCTTTTCTATAGTTTTTGTGTATTGTGCCAACATGCACACAGGCCTCGGGGCACTCGCAAGACTTACAACAGGAAATAATCAAAGAGGAAAATGAGGACTGTTCTCCAAAAATTCTCACTCATTTCCTTTGTCAAACAAGTATGTCTGTAAACCCCTCTTAAACTGTGCGATTGAGGGAACCAGTCTTTACTTTACTAGATTTATATTGCGCAGCCATTGACCCTTGGGTTTAAGGGCGCAACATGACAAGGACAACATATAACAAGTAAAGCATGAAAGACATGCTAGAGGTTTGAGTCTAGGAGACATGTGGGTCTTAATCTTTCTTTTAAATACGCCAGACGATTCAATGCCGCATATATCAGGCAGGTGGTCATTCCAAGCCTTCGGAGCGATGGCATAGAAGGCAGTGTTAGTGACCTTCACCGTCCTGCATTTGGAATAGCGAGAACATTTTGCTGACTGGATCTCAGTGATCCGACATAAGTTTTGTTTACTAAGAGTTCACGCAGATAAAGCAGCATTTTTCCCTGGAGACACTTCTGAGTGATGGAGAGGATACGAAAAAGAATACGCGATTCAATTGGTAACCAGTGCGGGGCCCGCCTCGCTGAGGTAACATGATCTCTGCAATTCAGCTTCTTTACCACCCTTACCGCTCCATTTTGAACTACTTGCAATTTGTTACATGTGGCTTTGTCTAACCCTATCAAGAGGCTAGAACAATGATCAATTTTCGACCCTATGATCGCTCTCACGATTGTTTCTGCATTTTTTTGCGATATAAAGGGTCTTAGATGGGAAAGTACTTTTATATAGTAAGCACATGATGATATAAGGCTGCTCACATGTGATCTCATAGTAAGGTGTTGATCAAACACAACTCCTAAAGGTTTTGACTTTATTGACGGGGGCAATTTTCACTTCTCCTAATGCAAAGTTCATATAATTGGGTCCAAGTTTTTGTAGATTATGAGGAGAACCAATCACTAACAATTCCGTCTTATCTCTGTTAAGTGCTAGCTTGTTAAAGATCATCCATGACTCCACTAGGGGGTAGATCTTATTAATCATCGCATGTCTGCTTCTTAGTTACCAGTTAGAGGGATGACACATTGTGTGTCATTGGCGTAGTTCGTGAAAATGACATCTTCATGCGCAAGCACAGTAAACAGGGGGGCGGTGAATATGTTGTACAAACATGGTGATGTACAGGCACCATGTGGTACACTTATAGCAACATTAATAGGGGTTGATTCTGCTTCGCCAAAAAAAGACTCTGCTTTCTTGATTATTAAGGAAAGAAGAGATCCATTGGACTGCCAAAGGCGAGAAATTAGCTACCTTCTTCAGCCTGGTGGCCTTAATAAGATAGTCCGCCAGGTCGAAGGCGGTAGATAAGTCGAGCAACATCAGTTGGGAGGCTTCTTGTTTATCCAAGCGAGCTAGGAGCTTGGATTTGAGTTCTAAGAGTGCTGTCTCCGTGCAAAAGCCAAATCTAAAACCTGACCTGGTGGTCATGTAGGACTGGATATTTTTCGAGGTGCTTGGCTATTTGTTCATAGGCCACACGATCCAGAATTTTCAGTAGGAAGCTGGTATTGGTGATAGGTCTATAGTTTTTTGCTAGATTCACATCTAGTCCAGGTTTCTTGAGTATCGGCATGACCCAAGCATCCTTAAATTCCTGAGGGGCAGTCCCGATATTCAAGGAGGCATTAATAAAAAGGTGCAAATGGTGGAGAGTAGGGTAGGAGGACATGTTTTAATCATCATGGCTGTGTAGATATCATTTTTGCATTTAGTAGTTTTGAGATGATTAATTATGTTAGCCAATTCTGTAGTAGTGATTGATCTCAATTCAAAAACAGGAATGGAAGGGCATCTAATATAAGACTCTTGTGTACCAGAGTTGTCATCTTGGTTGTGTTTTTTAATCGCTATGTCATTTAAAATATTATGAAGTTTGTCTTGCATGGGTTTTTGCATAGTATTACACCATGCATTATCCTTGTTAACTAGGTCTAAGTTCGAGGATCTAATACATTCCTGCTCCTTCAATTTTTTTAAAAGTTCCTTAGAGTCCGATTGAGCCTGTGTTAATCTAGTGTTAAAGGAATTTATTTTTGCCTCGATAATGGCAGCTTTGTATTTTTTGGCTGCTATCTTGTATTCCATTAGAGAATCTTGCGTTCTTACAGATTTCCAGGTACGGAAGCGTCTGAGAGTATGAGATTTTAAGCTTTGAAGTTTGGGAGAGAACCATGAGTTGCGTTTAATACCTTCTTCTGTGTTATACTTTTTAGCGGTGCTAATATGTTAGCAGCTGTGCTCAAGTTGTCTATGACTCTTGCTAATATTTCAGGGGTATCCCTGTTAGAAAGCTTATTTAGCGGCATGATTAACGGTTCAAGTTTAGTAGCTGTGATACTTTTTAGGTTACGTGTGGGGATATTTTATCAATGTTAGGTTTCGGTTTATTAATGAAATTGGAAATTACGGTGAAACCTACAAATGAGTGATCTGACCAGTGACATGGAGAGACTACTACGTCTCTGGTTTTCACTTTATGGCAAGCAACCCAATCAAGGATATATCCTAAATTGTGAGTCGGTTCAAGAATAATTTGTTCAAAACCTAATTCGTCTAGTGCTAGATGTAACTCACGAGCAATTGGATCATCCATGTGGTCAAGCCATAGGTTGATATCCCCCATGATCATGTAATTCGAGTTAGGTTTCAGGGAGAAGACTAGGAAACTCAAAGATTAGTTAGGAAGTCTCCAGGTATGGAGTGAAAGCAGTAAGATGTTCCACATGGTAGGAGAGAGCAAGAGCAGCATAAGCAGGGGAAACCCCCTCATACCAGGTTGCCGTGGAGAAGAGAGAGACAGACAAAATACCGTAAGCAGGGAAAGCCCCTTGATATCATCACTTCTGGGAGTGGCGGAGCAAAGGAGAGCCACAGAGCCCAAAACTGTCAGAGAAGTTCTGAACGCCAGCAAAATGCTGGAGGTCCACAGTTCACGAGGACTCAGCAACAGCAGAGAAATTAATCATAAACCCGCTTGTGGCATAACTGACTGTTTTCGCGGCGGGCTGTGCGCCTGTAGAACTCCACCAAAACCATCGAAGTGGGGAGAGGACAAGACTCCCTTGTGCCCGCAACCCTAACCGGTCGCACGGAGGCAAGATGACTGAGGGCAGGATGCAGGCTATATTGTGAAGTATGAGATCCACAGCGGAGGAAGAGAAACAGTGTACGTCGAGCCCAACAACATTCCCCTGTAGACAAGGGAAGAACCGGGAGGCAGTCGTGGCATCGTTATGAAGCAGGAATCTGACTAAATACTGAATATAAAACCAAATAAGTGGAACAGTGATAAAGCAAAAAACACACAGTCGGCACAGCCAAAGGTTAGTATTGTGTTGAAGACCATGGCTATTGACTGGTTAGTGTTTATAATATACAGCCGGCACGGCAGAAGGCCATAGCTAGTGGCTGGTCAGTGTTGTATAATACACAGTGGGCATGGCCAAAGACCATCGCTTATTGCATTTTATTATTTTAAAATATACAGTAGACATAGCCAGAAGATGTAAAAATTGCTCAGGGTCAAAGGCCATGGCAAGTGGCCCATTTATATGTTAGAATATATAGTGGGCACAGCCAAAGATTGTGGCCACTGGCCAGTAATGTCCTAAAGTCCATGGCAAGTGCCTGATCAGTGTATATAATATTAAGTGGACATGGTTGAAATCTGTATCCACTTGGCAAGGCCAAAATCTCTGATTCGAAGCTTGTCAGTGTTTTAAAATATTCAGTGTATATGGGTGAAGGTTATGACCATTGTCCATTACTGAATGCCATGACTAGTACCCATTCATGTGTTAAAATATATTTGGCCATGCACACCGATCATGGCTTAAGGCCATGCTGAATGCCAGTTACGGTTATAATGTAATTAGTGATGTCATCCGTGATGTGATCTGTGAGGTCATGATTGTGGTGATAGGCTGCAAGGTTAAGGTGGCTTTATCTGAATTTCTGAGGTTTTATTGTGTTAAATTCTCACATTAACGTCCCTGCAAGCAAAGTTTTTTCTTTGAATATATACATGCATTTATTGATAAATGATCAGGATTTATTTAATTAATTTTTTTAAACAATCAATTAAGTTAGTTCACAATAAAACAAAAAAGTTGTAACTATCCGGTCAGATAGCACAGCGCTCGCTTGGACATCCGTGCAGAGCCTGCTGACACAGGTTCGAATCCCGGCCAAACTCAGTCTTTCATCCTTCCGAGGACGATAAATGAGCACCACACACTGAGTAATAAGCAGCGCTCAGATGCCTGAGGGTTTGTAGCGCTATATACAAAAAATGCTAATGCTAAGCACAGAAAGCACTGGGATTGTACCTTAACAAGGAATAAATACATCAATTCAAACCTTTTTAGCCAATATCGGTGGGGTGTAATGAAGCCTCTGAGGTAGTGGGACCGTCACTGACGAGAATGATACGGATTGATATGTTCCACATCCTTTCAAGAGTATGAAGAGCAGGTCACCATAATGCATGGTCTAGTTCACATGCAGTTCTAGGCTATGCCAAGCATAATGATTAAGAGACTGATTTAGGATATTTGCACAGAACATCAGTAGCAACAAGTGCCTCTGGATGCTGTTCATTGAACTAAAGACAAACAGCAATGTGAATTCCAATAACCGGAAAGAGGGCAATACAAAATGTAAGTGTGTGGACAGTAAAGCAATCTATGCCTTTGGAAGGCAGTTTGAAAGGAGACAGAAGTAGGACACGACTAGACCTTTTGAGTGGGCCAGCGAGAATATATTGCGTAGTCTGGTGAGCAAGATGATGAAGCATAATTTAGACATTTGAAAGTAAGATAGGCCATTTTAAACTAGGACTCGATTACCTATAGTCAACAAATGAAGAGATTGTTTTGCTACAGAGACAATCTCTTAACCAGCCCCACGATTTGTGCTAGCTGGACGTGGTCCAATCAGATGGAAGGGCAGACCAGCTTAAAAGTACATTTGCTTAGCCCCGCCTCGAGTTAAAAGCTGCTGCCACTCGCAGTGCTTGGAATATACAACTCTTAGCTAGAGGAAGCAACTGCACAATTACTGCACTGAGCGTTGAGAAGATCTGCTCATCAAAGAGAAAGCCAAGATTTCAAACTCTGGTGCTAATGGGAGCGAGAGCACCCAGGGACTAGGAAAATAAAAGAACCCAGAAAGAGCTTTATCCTCATTCTGTTCCAACAAGAAGGAATTTAATTTTGGCGCAGTTAAATGAGCGGCCATGATCCTTCGTCGAGCATCAAATAGTACCTAATTCTTCATTTGTCACAGAGGTTTTAACATATCTGACCATGGACTAAGCCCAGTGGATGTACAGATCGCACAGTCGGGCGCTAGTGTTAAAAGATACCAGCCCAAACACTGGCTACTCACACCCTGTACATTGCTTTGTCGCTCTCAAATTATACTGGCGTTTATGTATCAACCTAATAATGTATGAAAACTAGAAAAGTCTCAACATATTTGAAGATCAGGTGTGTGCAGATGTTACACAGAACTGAACACAGGGGTCAGCCTCGAGTGATCCATCTCCTTACCCCTCTAAAAGGCTGCAGACTTTTCAGCATATCAGACGGCTGGTTTACTTGACCAACCAGTTGGTGCTTTCTGGGGGCACAACGCCAAATCAGAAGAAAATATTAAATGGGGCTACCAGCATAAGCCTCATTCTCAAGTCAGGCTAATAGATTTCCCACTACACTCTCTCCAGAAACACACAGCTCTAAATGACTTAAGACCAAATTTGAAAACTGTTGATTTGAAGAAAAACCTCACATAACACTACATTCTAAAACTCTTCATTCATGTAACCTTATCAAATGAAATTGTAATCTACCTAGAATCGTCATGCAACTTCACTTCCCTAACATTGTATTACAATGTTCTGACACCAGTATGTGGGCTTGGTACGTACTTTAGAAAACTAGAAATAAATAAAATTTGCTCTGCAAACATTCAAGTTCAGACAGCTCCTTATTCACAAAATGCAGATTTCATCCAAATATTGATCACCTCTACAGTTCCGTTCCAAACACTTGCTGTACTTGATCCTTATAAAAACAATACTCAAACACTGAGATGAGTAATATACTGTGAACAATCTCCAGTTCTTTAAGCACTCGTCTGGTGGCCTCAGCCCCTTTTCAAACGTCTGCTTTAAATCCATCTTGTTTGAGCAACGTGCTGGGATTCATGTGGTTCAACAATTTGTCAACTGTTTTTTTTACTACATGTTTTTCAAAAATACCCTTTGCAATGTTTTATTTTAACTATATTCTATTTTCACACAAACCGCCCCAGGGTTGGTTACATTGCACATTGTTGTTCTTGGATAAATAAATGAATAACGTATTTAAAGATGTTCATACTAGGATGGGCAAACATCCTGCCTTACCATATAAAAATTCTACACAAGCCCATGTCAAAAAACAGACTACAGGAATGCTGCAAGCGGCAAAAAAAAGTAATATTACAAACAAAGCCTACCAGCACATGGTGACCATTATTGACCTTCTCTGAGCCAATCGGAATGTTCGGATTGAAGTCTATAAGCACCAATATAGACTGCATTCCAATCATTCGGTCTAAAAAAGCAGACCGGTAATCAGAGAAAGCCTGTCTTTGCATTCCAGAAGTAGCAGATAAATATCACAGCAAGATTTATTTCAAAAAAGCACTGAACATTTAAAGCGACAGCAGAAAATATCCAATGTAATGCACAAAAGCAACCAAGCGAAAGCTAAAACATGGGAAAATGCTTTTACTTCTGCATAGAGAAACTGTTCACTTTTACATTACATCTAATGCATGCTCGTGCTAATAATGTTTCCAATTAAAATATTACAAAATAAAAGCACTTTTAATTTACTAACGTGTTGTGCATTTACTTTACTTACAATTGGCCTCACGTGTTGTATAGGACCACCACAACTCCAAAACTTATATTGCTATTATCCTGGTGTGTGATAAGCCCTATAGAGCTTGGGGGAGGTAAGGGGGGGCGGAGGGGGCATTATTGCTTGGGATAACGACCCATGGTGAAATAACCCCTTCCACAGATTACAAGGCTATATGAAATGGCCAATAATTGAAAAACTACTGCAGCCGAATTTCCAATCCCTTTAATTTATTTTGAAATTGAGGTGCTTTAGGAATTATAGGTTGGAAAACGAAATGGCAAATGGTGCATTTGTTAATAAGAGAGATAACACTTGTCTAAATGGGGTGGCTTTAAATACCACTAAGTAGCAACAAATAAATGGGAAAGTTGGCTGCATAAACTGCATTTTTGGGCACGAGGCAAATAACATTGGTTAAGGATTGGTGAGATTAAAAACAGGGAGATTTGGGATTATTACACCCTCTGCTCACCAAGAAATTATGCAGAATCTAGTGGCATATGGTGCATTTCTATTTAACAATCAAGCAGCAATGCTGTCTGATTGCTCATGGTATACTATGTATGCGTGTACAGTGGACGTTTCTAGGTATGGAACTGGTCTTATTTTAAAATGCCCAATTAGAGCAACATGGCTCTTAGTCGGACTCTGGCTTCGTGACGAACTGAAGGACGTGCAGCTTCTAAAATTAGCAAAAGTTTAAAGGCATACTTTAGTACTCCGATTGGGAGAACATCATTAGTAATCAAGTTGTCCATGGGGAGGGCAAACAGCAACGTATGACTAAGCTTCTATACATAAAGCTATGCCTAGTCGAAAACAAAACCCACCCGTGCTACAGATCTGTTGAGCTTCGTATTCATGTATACATAATCGCTTCTTTCTTATTTCACAGCCCTAGATTATGTAGCTCGTTTTGCATCGATTTCTTCTTTTAATTGTGGAAATAAACATTGGACAAATTGTGGGTTCTAGTTATCACGGCCTGACTTCCACGCATGACTGGTAGTGCTAGTTGGTGGCTGCAGGTTTTAATGAGATGCAATCACTATTCAATGCCTAAAAGCACACAGAAATGCAACCTTTCTTTGTTAAAGAGTACAGTTCCTCAAATTGCAAAACTATTGGCAAGTTAAATAACCCATTCCTAACGCTAGGATTACTGTACAAAGTGAGCATCGCCAAGCATTTCAGGCTGTAACCACTTAATCTCTGGCGACTAAGACAAGAAAAGATACATTCAGGAATAATTTGCTGCAACACTTTAAATGCCAACGCCGTTAATTTAAACAATGTGGAAAATCGCCAGTAACAAGTGCAGGTGACGTCACATGGTATTTGCATGCTCCAAGCAGTACTGGTCTCAACATTTTGTGAGGCGCATTAAATTCTCATGATGCCTAGCCAGCCTAATAAGTGGTGGAGGATCATTGGATTTGTAGTCCAAAACATCTGGGGTGGGAGGGCTACACAAGGAGTAACCATGCTGTAGGGCGCGGCAGACTCCCAATTGAAACAAATGGGTACATTAACATTCTGCAAGCTGATGAACGGCCATGGATCCAATTTGGAGAGAGAAAAAAAATGCATCAGACTTAAGAGAGATTGAACTAATTCTTGTTTTGACTGCCTCGTCTTGCCTTATTTGGACTCTTAAACAATGCTACTCAAAACTGGAGAGAAAGGCTGCTTTCAGAAGCCTCCCCTCTAACAAAAGAAAGAAGCCTTTGAGAAACAAAATGCTGGTCTTGTTCGTAGCAACAGTCTCTTTTAACTGCTTCTTTCGTAAACATCAGAGGAGGAATTCGGCTCCAAATAGCATTTCAGTCTGCACAGAAGAGGCGCATACCTCACACCGCCTTTTCAGGCCCATCAAACCCCATGCCAGAGATTTATAACACCACATTATCTTGAGCTTTAATAATGCAATAGCCGCGATGGCGGCGGGCTGCAAAGTATGATTTCATTTTACTGCGAAAGAAAATGGATATTTTACTGATCAGATTATTCAGCAGTACCGTCCTATTGTTTGGATCAACCGGAGTATGCCGCATTTTGGCACTTGCTAAAATTGGCTGCTTGTCTTGCGAGCAGTAAATTAGGGCATCAAAAAAGACATTCAACTGAACAGCGATTATTGCGAATACAAAAAAGAAAAGCCATGACCTTCAATTCAAATGAAGGTCGAGATCAATTTAGGAAAAAAAAAATTATATTTCAAAGCCCAGTTTCATCGTAGATATGCATGTATTCATCTAAAGTGTGCAATGATGTAAAGACTGCCAAGAACGTCTCATGTGGAGTAAGAGAATCTAACACTCATGGTTATAAAAAAAAAAAAACAAGACTTAACAGGATCCGCTTTTACGCGAAAAAAATACCAATGCAATCCAATGAACCACTCTGTGGAAGCACCTGTTGAATCACGACGACAATGCTTCACAACCAACTTCCCCTCTACATGCGAGTAGGGAAAACAATTTGCACTCGCCACTAGCTAGATATAATGAAGTCTTGGCGAGTTATGTTCATTTATAACACCCTTAATACCAGCGAGTTGTTTCTAAGTGTGGATCGGGATTTGAACCTGTGTTGCGCCGCATTGTCTTGCTTCCATTACAAAACGCGTTGCCCCTGATCTATCCTCCCTCCCCTTTGGTGGGCTGGGGTGGCGTACGTGCAGAATTCAGGATGCAAGCAATTTACATGGCTCGCAAGCATCTTGAAATATGTACCTTGCCTGCTGCAAGGGCACCGCTAAGCGACAGCAAGTCAGGCCTAAAAAGGTACAATGTAAGAAGAACTGCACACAGCATGTAATTGAGCGCTTTGGAGAAAAGCGCTATATAAGCTTTGTCAATAAATTAATTGGAGGGGGGGTTTAATAAAAAGGAAACGCTTTTTATGCTACAAGTGATTTCTCAAGACAAGTATGAGAGGTAGCATATACTGTGGAAACAGGAAAAGATACCACTGTGCACCAGTGAAAATATAAATTGGACTAGCGAATAGTTAAAGAAAGAAAAGCAAAGAGCCAGTAACATAGTAAATGGGAAACAGCACTAAAGTGAACAAAGGTAGTACACAAGTGACATGTGGTGGTTATGTTAAGTAACATGCCCTGGCAAACAAGATAGTACACGGTTTGAAAATCATGCACTATCAAAAGAGTGAAATCTAGAGGCATAATGAGGTCATAACGTCAGAAATCAAATCAGGGGCCAAAAAGCAAAGACGAGAGCAAGCAGGACTGCAGAGGGTTCATGCAGCGGTCAGTGACAAATAGCAGAAGTAGTACACTAGCAGTTATAGGAGTAAGGTGAGAGGAAACAGCAGCGATAGTCTTAAGATATACCAGCGATTCATCCCCATTCTCTACAAGCTCCAAAAAGGCTATTGCAGCGTGTAATTCTTCCGTGACGGCATCTCCTCTTGATCGTTGGAGTCTCACACGTATTGGCAAGAAACTCGGTCCATAAATTTATCTTTACAGGAAAACATCTTAATTGAATTAAGATTGACCTAGGGAATAATTGGCTGCAGAAACGTTTGGCTGTCATCAACAGAATCTTCAACCTTGGTCATGGTGACATTGGGAAGGTGATGGCCAAGATCCAGTATTACAAGCTTGCTGAGTTGTTTCAATATAATTAACCAATATGGCACATGCAGTTTAATGTTGGATGGTGTACTGGGGCAAGGAATATTCAGGCATTAAAGCATTAAGCTAGGGCAATATGTTTAATTGGTCATCAGTTTATCATAATTTCATGTGCTTACTAGTGGAATATTTAAGAAAAATACACAGCTGTCCATGCCTAGTATAGATCTGCTTACAAATAGCTGTGCTCGATGATGAACGCACTGTCCAGATTGTGACCCTTTCATTGGGCGAAGACTGCATGGATCAGTTGGGTGCAAAAGATAGGCTTTAGTCAATAAAGGACTGGTCTCTCTGTTGATGCTTTCATATCTGCGGATAGTCGCACACACTAAAGACAAAACCATCTGTAGGAGTTTCCTGAATATTGACTTAAAACCTACTGCCAACACCACTGTGACCGGATATAAATGCTCCACAGTATCCATAGTGTGAGAAACCTGAGGGTGTTCTCCCAGGTACGGCCCGGGAATCCCTTATCCAGGCGGCCAGGACACGGCCATCGCTGTTGGATTCAGTTCCTGGGGGTGGACCAATGAGGGAGGATCACCAGGGTAGGGGAACCCAGGGTTATGCTCGGGGGAAATACCCCAGGTGAGACGCGGTACCATCACGGGGAGGACAACGAGGGGGAACGAGGTCTCTGAGGCCTTTGGAAGCTATAATACTTCTGCCACATTTCCTCCCATTAAATCTATCCTGCCCAAATCCAACAACCTCTCCATGTCTGATCTACCTGATAGGTACCACCTCAGAACGAGCATAAACTACATCTCCCTGAATCCCTGCTATCCTGTTTCCTACCATAATACTCAGTCATTCTTTTGCACGTCCCTCTGATTATTATTTCCTGCACTCCAAACTTACTCAGACCAAACACTACAGGTTCCCATAATTCCCCTTGTTTAGTTTCTGATAAGAACACTGGTCCTTCCCTTTCGTTACACAACTCCTACAAACATGACCTTTCTGAATTATCCAACCATTTTCTTTCTTGTAGCACCTTTTACCCATCCTACCCCCTAGGACACTTCAAACCTCTAACATCCTCTTTTTCGTTACTGTGATAGAAAACGGACTGATGATGAAACTGTTTACTTGACATGTCACAACCTAAGGGTCAGGCAAATCAGGTAATTACTGACGATAACCACGCACACCCAACGTCTCTTTACTTTCCCCACAGGGATAAAAGGCACTACGAGCAAGGCAGACTGCATGACGAGGCGGCTAAGCAGGCGCAGTAGTTCAATAGAAGGAGAAAGGCGGGAGGAAGCAATAGGGTGGCGAGGAGAAAAGTGGCCTTGCCTTTTTCGTCCGAGTTCCGCAGAACCTTCATGGAGGAGAGCCTAATACCGCAGACAATAGCACAAGTGTCTTGCAGCAGATGTCAACAGTAGATGGAGCTTGTCGACGCTGATAAGAGGGAGCGAGGGAAACTCCTGCTACGGTGGTACCAGTCTTGACTGCAGTAAAGCAGATAGTCAAACGGTTCATCTCAGCCAGTGAATCCAGGGGAGAACCTAGAAGAGCCGGGCTGTGTTGAGTGAGGCACGCAAAGTGGCAAGTTGGAACTGCAATGAACTATGAAAGAACTGTAAAATTGTTGCGGGGAGACCAGCTGCAGAGGGAAACAGCATCACGCGAGTGTCGCTCTGAGAGACCCTGGTCGATCCCTGTTTGAGTAAAACTAAAGAAACCAGAAGGCCGTAGGAGAGCCGCCAGAAGAGGTCAAAGTGGTCATGCTGGAGGTCTAGTAAAATCCTTGTACAAATCGAAACACTCTGATCTACCAATTTGAGAAAGTAAGGGAAGTGAATCCCACAGGTTGAAAGTATAAAGGGGGGCGGGGTGGAGTGAATCCTGTGAACATTACAAGTGAAAGTGAATGTGAAGTTGGCAAGAATAAACCAAGAAAAGCAGGGGCTAACGAGAGGGGGGCAAAGTCAAAAGTCCCTAGAAACAGTGTGTTGACAAAGGCAAAGGATGTTCACTATGAACTATTTGAAAAGACATTGAAAAGCCCAGCGGAGTGAACCCCGCTAAGAAGAGGACAGGGGAAGTACACTGTCCCGCTGGTCGTTTTTCATCAGAGCCCGACCAAGGGAGAAACCGAGAGACACTGTAAAATAGGTGAAGTACACTGTCCCACTTGTCAGAGAAGGGTCAACGCCCCGAAGAGGGGGGACCCAGGGGTGAGGCGTTATCACCCTGTTCACGTGAATCTGAGAAAGGGAGGTTCACAGCGAACTGTTGAACAGACTTTTGTGAGAACCATAGCAGAAGACAGTTGAAAGCCATAGGGAACCCAGCGGAGGGAGGCCAACAGTCAAGACGGGTCCAAGCCCGAACGAGGGAGATCCAGGGGTGAAGACATCACCCAAAACCTATTAAGAGAAGGAACTGTTTTTGAAGGGTCAGCCTTGGAATAGG